>NC_073266.2:89204107-89514941 GCF_029289425.2 Pan paniscus
ATTACAAAGTTAATTCCAGAAGGCTATGTTCCATCCAGTTATTTTGAGATGCTGGTTGAATTTACCTATGTGCTTAAAAAAAACTATTATTTACTGTATTCCATTTATTTAAACTCAAGAGAGATGTTAACTGTAGCTAAGGTGTTGACTTCAAGGAATTTACTATTAATCACCATCTCTCAACTGATGTTTAAAAAAACAAATGCAATTTTCTTCTAATACCTAGGCTAATTAGGTTGGATAAATTGTCAGTGAGGATATATACACTCTTTTGTAAAAGATTTCCTAATAGTCTATGTTTCCTCAATTATCAATCAGAAGTGATATTTTTATTGTAAATTTACTTTCATAACTATGATGGATTTAATATTTAGCATTAGGAAATGCAGAATATCTTTGTTTTAAAGATTTGTATAAAATTAGTGATATCTTGATACAAAGTAGAACTCCATAGAGGACTGGCCCAAATCCATATGTTTGGACACATTGCATCAGTTTATCATGTCCTTCTAATTCAGACTAGAAGGGAGGAAGGAGGAAGGGAAGTCAGAGACAGAGAACATGATGTGAGACAGCTGAGAATGCTCGTGCATTCAGTGTATCATTGAAACTCTGTAAAGCCCTTTACACACATTATTTTAGCTTATTTTTGTCCCATGGAATTGAATTTATTCCTTTGATTTTAATGAGAAAATTTAATCGTTCAGAAGGTAAACCTCTTTCTGATATTCTACTGAAGTTGCTATACATGCTAATATCTTGCTGAAGTAATAAAAACAATATTAATGGACTTTGAGAAACATATTCACGACTAAAATCTATACTATAATGAACTACTGTTTGACTAAATCAAATTTTCTGAAACATTAAGATATTAAATTAATATATTTTATTCTAATGGAATAGAATGGATTTCAATTTCAATTCCATAATAATGATGTACATTACCAAAGAAAAAGTATATGCTAAATTATAGTTAAGATAATAATATTAAATTATGTGGGTTATTTAAAGTTTAAAGCTAAATGTTTATCTCTCAAAAATATTTTAATAGCTTGAATACTGTATATTAATTGTATCACGCAGCTTAAAATATTATGGGAAAATTATCTTTGAAGATATTGTGCCATGTCCTATGGCGCATCAGCAAGTGAGAAATTGCAATTTAATAGAGGGAGTGTCAAACTAAAATTGCAATTTTCTCAAATATTTGTTTTGCTTATTTGTCAATTAACATATTATACAATTCATTGAACTTAATTTTCTAGGCATCCCCAACGCGCTAATTAAGACCACATGCTTTGCAACTTTACAATCAGATGGTGCGCTTTAGTCTTTAAAAAATACAACAATGCCAAATTAGGTTAATATTTACTATAAGAAACAATATCAAATAAATATATGAAATCCAGGCATTGTTAGATAGTTGAAAAGTATCCAAGTTTATATAGGAAGTGATTATAAAAGGAGTGTGCTGCAGCTGGTGTAAATTTTGGGGATTAGCCTTGAATTCTGCCTTTCACAACTCCCTACTTAACCACAAGTGGGAGACACTTCTTGAGATTTTGGATGTCTTACACAATAAACCTTTGCCCAGACCAATATCCTGAAGCATTCCCCTAATGTTTTCTTCTAGTAGTTTTGTAGTTTCAGATCTCAGATTTAAGTCTTTAATCCCAGAACCACATGTCTTGATAATTTTGACAGAAATTCCTGGGGAAATTTGCAATTTTTCAAACCTGGGTTTTATGTCTACAGCTGTAGTTCATGGACAAGGTTCATCATCACAACATAATGTAATGGTTCATTGGAAACAAAAGATTTGTTTTAAAAAAGAAGAAAAAGAAATCATTTTGAAGAGCCAAATGCTTTAGCCAACACAATTTCACATCAATGAGTCAATAAATACATGTTGAGTGAATAACTATGTGCTAGATAGTGAATGTGTTATTTCTTGAGGCTTCATATTTTGAAAAATAAACATATACTCTCTAAAATTTGATATTATAAGTTCATTGAACAAACAAATTAATTCACTGTAAAATTTTCAAAGATGTAAACTGTAGCTAAGCAGCTAACCTGGACTGCATCAAGACAGGTGGTTTTTTTTTGGAGAAAAAGAAGCTAATATGAAATACAGTAAGAATTAATCAAGTAAAGAGCTGGACAAAAAATCTTCCCATGAGAAGTATCGGAAACAAAAAATAGAGATAACATTTTCTCTAGGAAAATAAAATGTTCAGTATGATTTGACTATGACAATGAGAAAAAAGGCTATAATAAAAAAATGAAGTTAGAAAAGAAAAAAAATGGCCAAGTAATAGCAAAACACATAAGTAAACTTACTGGTTTAATGTTATTCTACTTTCAAAGTAAATGGTTACAGGTATTTTAATTAAAGTACATAACAGCATCAGAAATGTGATTTGGAAAGCTTTCCCTTACTGTGGTAGAAAAAGTATTTTAGAGGAGTCTAGGCATGAGTCATAAAGATTACTGAATGCAGTAGACCAGGTTAGAAGCAGACAGAGACTAGTAACTCACCTCAGACCACTGATTTTGTATTAAACAAATGAATGTTGAATGCTTATCATAGATGTGGACTCTCAGAATTCAATAATGTAAACATCAGCCAGTGATCCCTGGGAAAAGAGAGATAATAATCATAATAAGTCAATATATTATTGGTTAGGAGATGACGGTAAACACTAGCAAGAAAGGCAAACACAGATCTGTGGTCAGGGCCATCAGGATTACTGCGGACAGGTTTGAACGGAACATGTAAATAAAGAATTCAGGACTTCTGGTTCCATAATGATGGTATAGAAGCAAGATGGCATTACTCCTTTTCACCACAGAAATCCAAAAATGACAGCATTGAGATTATCACCAGCAATGTTCCAGAATTCAAATATGAAGACAAGACAGTTGCTGGGGCCAGAGAAAAGTAAAAAAAAACTTTGAGCATATGATAAGAGAATAGGGTTTTCCTATTTGCAATGCCCATCTTCTTATTCTGCCTGGCACAAAGTACATAAAAAATATTCCCCCAATTCACAGTCTATACTGTCAAAAGTGAGATCGACGTGGACAACTAGCTTCTCCACAATCTTGAGTTACCTCACAGGAGATGTGTCCCTGCCTTAACTCACAGGAAGCATCATGAGTGCGTGAAGGGAGAAATACCTCTGAGAACAAGCAGAGACAATGGGTGAAGGTGGGAATACCATCCCCAACCCTGGAAACTCTGCTCTGTAACTTCGACAAAGGAGACACAAAATCCGAATGTCTGTCCAGTAGTTCCATGCTGTAGGCAGTGCCAGGTGCCCTGGGCACAAAGACCTAGCCAGCCTTGCCACACTGCCAAGACATCCCCATTGTAATGTCTCCCATTCGAGAAGGGCAGTACTCTGATCCTTTACTAGTGATCCAGGATACAAGGTGAACCAGGACTTAAGGCACCATTTAGAGACCAAAAAAGAGCAGCGACCTAGCAGTAAAGTACATCTAAGAAAGTATATTCAGTAAATGCTAAAATACATCAGACAGAGAAGACTAGAACAAAAATTAATCTTTCAATGCAAAGACATAGACATACATCCATATCCATAAGTAACAACAACAAACAGGAATCATTATTTCCCCAAATGAACAAGCAAGAATCCAGTGACTGATCCCAACACGATGGCAGTATGTGAACTCTTAGACCAAGAATTTAAAACTGCAGTTCTACAGAAACTCAGTGATCTTCATGATAACACAGAAAAGCCATTTAGAATTGTGTTAGAGAAATATAACAAAGAGATTGTAATAACAGACAAAATCAAACAAATTTTGAAACTAACAAATACATTTGTTGAACTGAAAAATTCACTAGAGGCTTTCACTAGCTGAATGGATCAAGTAGAGGAAAAATTCAGTGAGCTCAAAGAGAAGCTATTTGAAAATACACAGTCATGGAGTTAAAGTGTAGATTTACTTTTTTTTTTTTTTTTTTTTTTTGAGACGGAGTCTCGCTCTGTCGCCCAGGATAGAGTGCAGCGGCGCGATCTCGGCTCACTGCAAGCTCCACCTTCCGGGTTCACGCCATTCTCCTGCCGCAGCCTCCCGAGTAGCTGGGACTACAGGCGCCCGCCACCACGCCCAGCTAATTTTTTGTCTTTTTAGTAGACATGAGGTTGTTTTGTTTCTATATTTGTGTGATCTAACCTAAGTTGTTATCTCTTTAAAATAACATTATATCCATAAAATGTTTTTTGTAAGCCTCATAGTAACCACAATGCAAAAACATATAACAGATTCGGTAAAAATAACAAGTAACAAATTAAAATATACTGGTAGAGAAAATCATTTAACCACAAAGGAAGATGGTAACAAAGGAAGAAAAAAAGAGAGGAGTTATAAATCAACCAGAAAGAAGGCAATAAAATGGCAGTAGTAATTCTTACTTATCAATAAAAACACAATGTAAATGGAAACAAATCTCTAATTAAAAGGCCTAGAGTAGTTTAACAGATAAAAACCAAGACCCACAAGAAGCCCACTTCAACTATGAAGACACACATAGACTGAAAATAAAGGGGTGGAAAAAAGTATTCACTGCAGCTGGAAACCAACTCATCTAGAGAACATCAACAGAGAAACATCAATGTTAAACTACACACTAGAACTAATAGGCTTAACTAATGTTTAAAGAGCATTTCACACAACTGCTGTAGAATACACATTATTTCCTGGGCACATGGAACATTCTTCAAAATAAACCAAATCTTAGGCCAAAAAACAAGTTTGAACAAATTTTAAAAAGTGGAAATCATATCAAATATATTTTCTGACCACAATGGAATAAAACTAGAAATCCTTAACAAGAACCTTGGAAACGTCACAAACACATGGAAATTAAACAACATGTTCCTAAATGACCAATAGCTCAATGAAGAAATTAAGAAGAAAATTTAAAAATATCTTGAAACAAATGATAATGGAAATACAACATACTGAAATTTATGCGATACAGCAATAGCAATACTAGGAGGGAAGCTTATATCAATCAACTAAAGCAAAAAAGTGGAAAAGCTTCAGATAAAGAACATAATGATGTACCTTGAGGAACGAGAAAAGCAAGGAAATATGAAACCCAAAATCAGTAGAAGAAGATAAAAAATCAGAGCATAAATAAATAAATTTGAGAATTAAAAAAATAGTAAATCAACAAAACAAGTTGTTTTTTTAAAAAATCAAAATTGACAAGCTTATAGCTAGACTAACTAGGAAAAAACAGAGAAGACCCAAATAAATAAAATCAGAAATGAAGAAATAACAACCAACACCAGAGAAATACAAAGAATTATCAGAGTCTATTATGAAAAACTATATGCCAATATATTGAAAAATCTAACAGAATTGGATACATTTCCGGACACATAAAACCTCCAAATATTGAAGAAATAGAAAACCTCAATAAACCAACAATGATTAAGGAGATTGAAGCTATAGTAAAATATCTCCCAGCAAAGAACAGCCCAGGACATCATGGCTTCCCTGCTACATTCTACCAAACATTTAATGAACTAACACCATTTCTACTCAATTTCTTCACAAACATTGAAAAGAACGGAATACTTCCAGACCCATTTAATGAGGCCAGTATTACCTTGATACCAAAACCAGACAAGGACACAACAGAAAAGGAAAACTTCAGGCCAATATCACTAATGGACAGAGATCCAAAAATCATCAACGAATAGTAGTAAACCAAATTCAACAATACATCAAAAAAATTATTCACCATAATCAAGTGGGGTTCATCCCAAGGATGCAAACACAGTTCAACATACACAAATCAATAAATGTGATATATTATATTAACAGAAGAAATAACAAAAAATGACCATCTCAATAGACATGTAAAAAGCATTCAATAAAATTCAACATCATGTTATGATAAAAACCTTAATCAACATGGGTATATAATTAACATACCTCAAAATATTAAATGCTACATATGGCCAACCCAGAGGTAATAGTATACTGAATGGGGAAAAAATGGAAGGCCTTTCCTCTAAGATCAGAAACAAGGCAAGGAGGCCCACTTTTTCTACTTGTATTCAACACAGTACTAGATTTCTTGGCCAGAGCAATTAGGCAAGAGAAAGAAATAAAGAGCATCCAACCTGGAAATAAAGAAGTCAAATTAGCCTTGTTAGAAGACTACATGATCTTAAACTCAGAGAAATCAAATGACTTCACAAAGAACTGTTAGAACTAATAAACAAATCAATTAAGTTGCAGGATACAAAATCAACATACAAAAGTTTGTAGCATTTATATACACCAATAGCAAATAATCTAAAAATATATTAAGAAAGTAATCCCACTTACCTAGCAATAAATTTACCCAAATAAGTACAAAATCTATACAAAGAGAAACTATAAGACACTGATGAAAAAAAATTGAAGAGGACACAATAAAATGAAGTTATTCCATGTTCATAGATTAGAAGAACTAATATTGCTAAAATGACAATACTACCCAATGCAATTTACAGATCCAGTGTAATCTTTGTCAGCATAACAAAGACATTCTTCACAGAAGTAGAGAAAAATCCCAAAATTTATATGGAACACAAAGAACCCTGAATAGTCAAAGCAATCTTGACCAAAAAGATCAAAACTAGAGGCATCACGCTACCTGATTTCAAAATATACTACAAAGACAGAGTGACCAAATCAGCGTGGTGCTGGCATGAAAACAGACACACAGAGTAATGGAACAGAACAGTGAACACAGATATTAATTCATGCATTTACAGCCAACACATCTTTGACAAAGGAACCGAAACCATACAACAGGGAAAGAAAAGTCACATCAATAAAGGATGCTGAGAACATTGGAAAACTATATGCAGAAGAATAAAACTAACCCTATCTCTTAACATAAAATAAAATGAAAATTAATTAAATACTTATATCTAAGACCTGAAACTATGAAACTACTTGAAGAAAACATTGCAAACACACTGCATGCAGGACATTAGTCTGGGCAAAGATTTTTCTGTGTAAGATCTCAATAGCACAGGCAACCAAAGAAAAAGCAGACAGTTGATTTTACAACAAGCTATAAACCTTCTGCAAAGCAAAGGAAACAATCCACAAAGATAAGAGACAACCCACAGAATGGGAGGAAATACTTGCAAACAATACATCTAACAAGGGATTAATAACCAGAATATACAGAGCGTTCAAACAACTCAATAGCAAAAGAAAATACTCCAATTATAAAATGGAAAAAGATATAAACAGACATTTCTGAAAAGAAGATATACAAATATCCAATAGGCAGATGAAGAAATGCTCAGACTCACTAATCTTCAGAGAAATACAAATCCAAAGTACGATGCAGTATCATCTCACCACAGTTAAAATGGATTGTGTCAAAAATAGAGGCAATAAGAGATGCTAACAAAAATGTAGAGAAATGGGAACCCTCATATACTGTTGGTGGGAATGTAAATTAGTACAGCCACTATGGAGAAGAGTATGCATGTTTCTCAAAACAACAAAAATAAAACTGCTATATGGTTCAGCCGTTCCACTACTGGATATATATTCTAAAGAAAGGAAATAAATATATCAAAGATCTATCTGCACTCTAATTTTTATTGCAGCATATTCCCAATAGCCAAAAGATGGAATCAACCTGTGTCCATCAACAGGTGAATGGATAAATAAAATGTGGCGTATATATATATGTGTGTGTATATGTATATCTGATATATAATATATATTATATGATATATATAATATTCCATAAGATATATAATACATAATATATACCATATATACTATTCCATAATATATATTATATATAATATTCCATTATATATATACACACACACATATATATACACATAAATATATAATGGAATACCATTCAGGCATAAAAAGTAATGAAATGCCATCATTTGCAACAACATAGATGGAACTGGAGGCTGTTAAGTGAAAGAAGCCGAGCACAGATACTACATGTTTTCACTTACATGTGGGGCTAAAAAATGGATTTTATGAAGATAGAAAGTGTATTGGTGGTTATGAGAGCAAAGAGAAGGGGAAAGGATGAAGGAAAAAAGAAAGTAAATGTGTTTATTACCACTCCAGTGGGTAGTTTCTAATAAATAGATTTTAGGCTTCAAAATTACCATATTTAAAACTGTAGTGTTTGAAATTTCTAAAATTATTTGAGCAGGTAACCTATCTCTTTATTATAAGGAATTGTATTATTTTCTTTTATCTTTTCTCCACAGTTATCAACTTTTGAAGTACTTGTTATGCCATGGGGAAAGGGGTTACTGTTGATTAAGAATGTGGTGGATAATGCACAGTCATTTTCAATGAAGAAAACTGTAAAACACCATCTGCCAGATGTTCTATTTCTCTCTTTTCCTCTCTTTATTAACAGTCATCTTTTCATTGTCATCATATAATCTCGTTTTGGGTCAGTGTAGTGGATTGAAAAGGATGTTGCCCTCTAAGAACAATATTTATCTTTCTGATAGGTTTTTGTTGTTTTTATCATTCTTGTTTTAATATTGTATGTGTGCTTATGCATATTAATCAGAGGCATAAGGCTTCTTGCTTTTGTTTTATATTTTAGCATTTACATATGGATAACATTGCACCAATTACAAAATGAATGGAGAAAAGATGAGAAATATTAGATGAGACAAAGCAAGGTAAAAAAGTAAGATTAAGATAGACAAGTAGAAGAATAAAAGAAAAAAGACAGAAGGTTAGGGGAAACTAAATCACAAAGACAAAGCACTTAAGGATGGAACACACACAAAAAAAACCTGGCAAATGAAAGTTAAGTCAAACTTTAAACCTGTCAGGGTTTTTGGCAAGGGCACATTGTCGATTCTTATATGAGTGACAAATTATCTTTATAGTGTTCCTAAAACTCCGCCGTATCTCTCATTTAACCAATTTCCACAGAGACTGAATGCACTATTGAGACACTTCCTAAATTAGCTGTAAAGTAGAGATTGCTAACTTGGGATAGAACTCATACAATTATTTTCTTTGGGATATTAGGAAATCATAAATTACCATATAAATTGCTTCAGATTTTAAAGTGTATTTTAATAGTTTCATATCACTTATATTTCAGTGAAAAAGACAGTTGATTTGTATTCAAAATGTAATAGACTTTTAAAAGGTATGAGCATGATAGGTATTTAATTAAATAAAAAGATGTAGGCATCATTTAAAATGAGCACCTCTCATTGTTTATTATTTATAAAATCTCAAGACACATTGCAGAGTTGTGTTCATATGTAACACAACTTCATACTCTCACAATCACATAAGACTATTTTATTTATTCTCACTCTATTCATATTGTTTATACTAACTTTGGATACAACAGGATCAAATTAGTTTTGCTAAACTGGTCAATTCTAAATTCTTTTTTCATATCCTTTGCATTTTTCTAGTGAATATAGAATTTTCTCTGGCTCAGCTAAAACACAATCTACATTATTATTTTTTCACATCATCAGTCTTGCCCAGGGGTATATTTACATCACTATAGCTCATGTTTTGTATCAAATTCACTCTTTTGCAACAGTTTCACAGCAAAACTATGCATTCGTCTGTACTTTTCTAAAGTATAACAATAAAATATCTTAGATTAATTTTATGAATATATGAAATATTTATCTACATATCTATGTTTTTTTCAGTTTTAGCCATTATAAATACAGTGGTTGTGAATATTTGTATAAAGCATTTTGGAAATAATTTCTCTTGTTTATAGTACTTAGCAGTCAGGAGTGAAAGGGGTGAAACTTAGGAGACGCAAATGTGCAACGTTATTTCCAGCTGTAAACAGTTTTCTAAAGACGTTATACCATTGTATACTTCTACAACTAGTGTCTGAGAGTTCCAGTTGCTTCTCATTTTATCCAGCACTAGAAATTTTAACCATTTTGGAACATGCACAGTGAATTCTTCCCAGCTGTAATTTTTATGTTCCTAATAAGTAGGGACATGTAAATATCCCTAATATACAACTGTGCTGTGATCTGAATGTATATCCTTCAAATTTCAGATGTTGAAACTCAGTGGCCAAGGTGATGGTATTAAGAGGTATGGGCTTTAAGAAGTGATTAGGACATGAGGGCTCCTCTCTTATGAATATCATTAAGATCCCTATACACCAGGCTTCATGCAGCATTCAGATTACTTGGGCTTCCACGTTCCATTACACAGCACTTTGCCCCTCCAGAGGATGCAGCAACTAGGCATCATCTTAGAAGCAGAGACGCCCTCAGCAGAAAACAAACCTACTGGCACCTTGACCTTGGACTTCTCAGTTTTCAGAATTGGAAGAAAAAAAATCTCTCATTATAAATTACCCATTCTCGGTTAATTTTTTATGGCAATACGAATGGACTGAGACAAACTGGCAAATGCATAGCTGAATTTCTCACATGCCTGTTCAACTGTCTAGCTCTTTTTGAAAATTAGACTACTGATCTCTGTTTTACTGATTTGTAGAATTTTTTACAAGTTCTTGGTACACATCCTAAGTTCCTTAGAGGAGCACAGTATAGATTTTGATAAAATTTTACCTATTTAAAAAATAATCTGTGATTTCTCTGTCATAATTTAAAATTCTGAGGCCATTTCAATGTTTGTAACATGCTACTACATTTTTCTCTGTGAGTCTTATGGTTTTAGTTTTTATATTGAGATCTATGTTTCTTCTCCAATTGATGTTTTCCCCTACATTGTAAACAGAGGTTTATTTTTTTCCCATATGAATATCATTTTGTTATTTTGTTTCTCAACCATATTTTGAAATCATAGTCAATTTCCAATTGTAATGCATGGCACATTTTTTTGAAAATCAGGGAACAATATATGTTTGGGCCTATTTCTAGATTGCCTATTCTGTTTCATTGTCTTGGCGGGTATCACTTTATAATAATTTTGAAATTTTATAATGTGCCTTCACCAACCTTACTCATCAATTTAAAAAATACTTCTACTCTTTTAGGCTTTTTGCATTTCTAACTACATTTTAGAATTATCTCATCAAATTTTATGAATAAAAATTTTGGGATTGTATTAGAATAAATAATATCAAGTTTTCCAATCAATGAACATATCTTTTGATTTCTTTAGGTTCTTAATTCCTATTAACAAAGTTTTGCATAAGTTTTTAAGCTTTATTTTTAATGATGTAGCTATTTTTATACAAATTGCCAAAGATTAAGCATGAGGGAGTGTGAAAGAATAGAACCTCTAGAATCCGCAAATGTGAGGGCAGGTTGCACACAATCATAGGCTATTCTCCACCTTCAGGAAGACATACGCCTAGAACAAAATAGGGAAAGGCAGTTGTTTTAGTCAGGGTTCTCTAGAGAGACAGAACTAATAGGATACGTGTATACATGAAAGAGAGTTTATTAAGGAGAATTTACTGACATTCTTCTCACTCACCTCCTTGCTCCTCATCTTACAGATGGTCTGTCTTGGGAAAAGTCCCATGATAGACCTGGGTATATCCTGGGTAAAGTCCCGGGATAGACCATCTGCAAGTTGAGGAGCAAGGAAGCCAGTGGTGGATCAGTTCGAGTCCCAAAATCTTAAAAATAGGGAAGCCAACAGTGCAGCCTATAGTCTGTGGCCAAAGGCCCAAGAGCCTCTGGCAAACCACTGGTATAAGATCAAGGGTCCAAAAGCTGAAGAACTTGGAGTCTGATGTTTCATGGCAGAAGGATCCAGCATGGGAGAAAGATAAAGGACAGAAGACTCAGCAAGTCTGCTTTATTATAGTGGCTCTGGCAGTTAATTAGATAGTGTCCACCCACAATGAGGGCAGGTCTGCCTCTCCCAGGCTACTGACTCAAATGTTAATCTCCTTTGGCAACACCCTCACAGATACATCCAGAAACAATACTTTGTATCCTTCAATCCAATCAAATTGACACTCAATATTAACCATCACAAGTCTACCTCTTTTCAACTTGAATCCATACACATGTCCTGAAATCATATATAATCTTCAAAGGAAGAAAATACTAAGGTCATAATTACACCTAACATAATACATCTATCCTTTGTACAACCAGAAGGACACGAATCCTTAACCTAAATGCTATTACATAAAGTTAACAGCACTTAAATGCTGATAGGAAGTCAATAAATCTTATGTCACATGATAGAGAACAAATAAAGGAAATGAAGTGTTTTTTTTTGTATAAGTGTATACATGCACAAACATGTTCTTAGCAAAATAAGGAGGAAATACTCATGGCAATTAAAGTCCTTGTTTCTGCAACTGGTCACGTGGGAGTAGCTAATAGGAACGACTACCTTATTCTACTCCCCAATTCTGTATTGGCTTTGCCTTCAGCAAGCACCTCAATGGGTTGTGACTTTTTTACCTGGTTGGGTGACCCACAGCTTCATTCCCGAAGGGTCTGGGCCATTTGTAGTCATGTGTGGATCGGGTTGTTGTAGTTTCTCACTGACCTTAATCACAGGGCATGGCAATACTAAAAGATACACTAAGGGATCTGCTGTATTCTGCACATACTCATCCTTATATCTGTTATAGAGTAGTAGACTGATTTCATCTTGATAATCTGGGTCAGTCACCCCAGCCAACACTGTAACTCCCTTCTTATCCTGTTGACTTAGAGGTGGAAGGAGCCCAAAGTGCCCAGGTAGTAATCTTAACTTTCAGTTTAATGGAAGCATTGTTTTGTCTCCTGGTGGCAGCTAATCCTCCCTCTGGAACTAAGACATCTAGGCCAGCAGAACGTAATGTCACAGGACCAGCAGGACGCTGAAAAACCTCCCTTAGTTTTGCAGACTTGGAGAAATCTCTCAGACTCTGCTGAAATAAAAGCATAAATTACTGTCCAAAATCTCTCCCTTGTAGAAAAAAAGAGTTTAAAACACTTGGAAAAAAGAGTGGGAAGGAAAAGAAACTGTGTTACTCCATGGCACAAATTAAGATAAATTGTGGTTGAAAATGTTAAAAAGATTTTTAAAAATACCTTTTATCATTTGGAAATGCCAGAAACATTTCTGGACGTAGGATATTATGCCAATATTATTACAATACTTTTACATTTTTGGAAAGGGGCAGGAAATGCTCTTCCAAATAAAATGCAGCAAAGAAATTAGATAGCTTGGGGAGGAAAATACAAATATTAAAATGTGAGAAATATTTGGATATTATATATCCGAAACTTGTAACAAGAATATAGAAAATATTGTTAAACTCAACAATAACAAACATAATAGCCCAATTAAAATTAGCAAAAAGTAGACATTCTACAAAGAAGTCATACAAAAGACCATTAAACATAAGAAGATTCATAATATCATTAGTCATTAGAGGAATGCAAATTAAAATCACTAGACACCACTCCACATTTACTTGAATGGTTAAAATTAAAAGTAAAATAATAAAAATGCTGATGAAGATAGTGGAGCAAATGAACTCAAAATATGGCACAGGGAATGCGAAGTGGTACAGTCAATCTGTAAAACAGTTTTGCTGTTTCTTAAAGATTTAAATATATACTTATTATGTGACTCAGCAATCTCACTCTGGGAGTGAGATTTATCCAATAGAGCTCAAACAAACACTGTACTTTTAGGTGTTTTGCATATTATTGCATAATCTCCTCAAACTGGAAACAATTCAAATGCTCTTCATATTGTGGGTAGATAAATTAGCTGATCCATCTTTACAATGAAATACTGCTTACCAATAAAACTAACAAGATACTGATACAGTAGATCAATATCAAATGCAATATACTAAGCAAAAGTAGCCAGGTTAAAATAATCACATTGCAGGGTTTCATTTGCATTCTGTTTTGGAAAAAGACTAAATGATATAGATAGAAAACAGGCCAATATTTGCACAGTCTCATTTTTTGTATTCTGAACTTTGTAGAATATAAATATTTTTGGAAATCCACCTATGAAATAAAAATATATTGTTTTAACTTATTTCACCTAATATTCTGAAATTGTATTCCGTTTTATGTTATATTTCTGAATTCCACTTTGTTTTTTGCTTACTGAAAAACTCTGGGCTTTCCCCTCAGAGATCTTCACCATAGTAGATCTTTTAATTACACAATAATACTATACTTCTTCATGTTTTTCTATCATATTCAATATTATACACTCAGGTCCCTCAATGCCAAACATGATTACACTTTCTAATCAATTCATAACTATGAATTATCATTAATATTTTAGAGGGTTATATTTACTGAGACTTTGCTATTTGCAAATCTATCCAATCACCAAAAAGTGAGCTTCATTTTCTCTACAAAAGAATGTAGTTTTATTATGACAACATTACATGGGAAAAAATAATACCTTGTGAAGATCAAGAGATGTGTCTCACACGACATCGCCAAAGTGTGGCAGAGTGGACATTTAAATATAGGAAAACCTCTGTACCACATTTTTAAACTGCCCTGTCATAGTGCTTCTAGTAGTATATTTAAGTGATAGAGAAAAATAGCACTTCCAAAAAAATTACAGTGAGATGACTTCAAGTATAGCAACATAATTTGATGATTGATTAAATAAAGAATTTATTTTTTGGTTATGATTGTCTAGGAAGGCTTGCCCTCATAATGTAGTTTTTCAAACAATATTAATGAAAAGCTACAAATCAATGCATTTGAACCATTGATTTGCTGAAGAAACAGGTAATATATGTACTTGGTTCATATTTTAACAGACTTGAATATGTGTCTGAAACAAGAGACACCAAAGGAATTTTGAGTGAAATCCATGTATTTTTCCTGTGCTTCGTAAGTAGTACTTCATTATAATTTTGCCATTTAAGTGATAACATCTTAGTAGAACATGTAGCCTTTTTACCTAGAAGGGTGTAAAACAAGTGATTTGAAGACATTTTTGCACACTAGACGCAATCATGAAACATGTCAATAAATGTGAGAGCTCACACCTGGGGATTGAATAGGTTTGAATTAATTCCATAAATCTGTTTTTGTTAAAAAAAAAAAGTATACTTATGTGCATCACTTTTAAGAACTACTCTAATCAGTGTCATATTTTAAATAACAATGGAAATGTAATTAGCTATATATTGAAGTGATTTTCTTAAAACAAACAAAAATGACCAAAATATAAATTTCTATTAAATTGCTTCCTTTGTTCTTTTAAGGAGTAAGAGCCAATGCAAAGTAATTCGGTTTTTGTTCGCAACACTGTTAGTATCTGATAATCAAACTGTAGTTTTAAAAAGCCACATCTCTTTGCTCTTTTATTCTAAACACAGCCCAGGGCAGGCATAGCAGCAAACTAGACTATTTCTCATTTGCACATAAGTAAGCTGATCTGGCCTTTGCATGCTGGGATTCTCCCTTTATTTGTAGACTGACTTAGCTTTTGCCTTTCCCTATAGAATAAAAATACATAGGAAGCTCTCTCCGTATTTTATGCATGGATTCTGCATCAAATCTAGCAAGGGTCAGCAACCAGGCCATTCTCATCAGAGGGAGACCGACATCCTTCGGATGCTCCTGTGTGCTCCACTTGAACACAGTGGAGCAGAAGCTAATAAAAAAGTTGATCCACTTCGTTAAAATTATGCCCCACAGGCAAATCTTATGCAAAAAATCTTATTCAAAACTTCCAAGAATTTATCGCATATAATCAAATTATGGTAATAATACTGTATATAAAACATAATAATGGCTTATTTAGAATCATGGCTAAGGTTCCTTGTGTTGTGAGTGGTCAAGAAATATTATTCAAAGTAGGTAGTTTTAAAGTCATATACCAATGGGCCGGGAACAGTGGCTCACGCCTGTAATCCTAGCACTTTGGATGCCAAGGAGGGTGGATCACTTGAGGTCAGGAGTTTGAGAGCAGACTGGCCAACATGGCGAAATCCCGTTTCTACTAAAAATACAAAAATTAGCTGGGCATGGTGTTGGGCGCCTGTAGTCTCAGCTACTCGGGAGGCTGAGGCAAAAGAATCATTTGAACTCGGGAGGCAGAAGTTGCAGTGAGCCAAGCTTGTGTCATTGCATTCTGCACTCCAGCTGGGGCGGCAGAATGAGACTCCATCTCAAAAATAAATAAATAGATAAATAAATAAGTCATATATGAATGGATATTAATAAGATAAATAATGATGAGGAAGAAATAAATAAGGCCTCTAGGATGTGGCCCTATTTCTGTGTACCACATGCCTCCAAAGACTGCCTTCACCCATTCAGAACTTTCCAGCCCCATTGGCTTACTTTCATTTCCTAAAATATGAGCACACAAACTTTATTTCACATAATTTTAGGTTTTTATTGTACCTAGATTCGTTTCCTCCCAGATTTAGCCTTACTACACTTGTTATTGATTTAGGTCTTAGATTAAGAGTGCCTTCCTTTAGAGAGAGCTGCCCTGTCCACCTTGGCGGACTCAGCCTTTACCACCTTTGATTCTATATTATTCAGCTATGTTTTTCTTTATGGTTATTATCAACAAATAAAATAATCTTATGGAGATTGTCTGTTTCCTTTTCCTTTATGAGACTTTGTTATGGTTCTAATCATTGTTGCATCTTTAATAACTGGGAGAGTACTTGGACCCAAGCAAGTGTTGAAGAGTTTTATTAAATTTACCAATTAATAAATGGAAAATTTTACCTCCATTGTGTTACTTGGCATTTCAAACTTTCATACAGAAGAAATCTTTTAAAAGTTATTATGGAAATATTCTGTTCACCTATATAATCTACATTTTAATAAAGTCTGTTGGCTGGGTGTGGTGGCTTATACCTATAATCCCAGAACTTTGGGAGGTTGAGGCAGGCAGACTGCTTGAGTCTAGGAGTTCAAGACCAGTCCGCGCAACACGGAGAAACCTCATCTCTACAAAAAATACAAAACTCAGCAAGGCATGGTAGCACACACCTGTAGTCCCAGCTACTTGGGAGTTGAGGCAGGAAGATTGTTTGAGCCTGGAGGTCAAGCCTGCAGTGAGCCGTGATTATGCCACTACACTCCAGTTTGGATGACAAAGCAAGTCTGTGTCAAAACAAAATAAAACAAAACAAAGTTAAAGTCTGTTAACTTTTTGACTAAAATACTCATTTTAGCAGAAATAAACCTGCTATACATTCTGCCTGGATCAAATTACAGTCTATTGCAATTTAATATTGTACCATCATTTTATTCAACAAATATTATTGAGAAAGCCCCTTCTGTCATCAGTAATATAATATTTTCATTATATTTATCATTGAGTGAAGAATACAGAAAATATTCGTATAAATACAAGACTGAAAAGTTAATTTTCTGATATATTCTGCAATTAAAATATTTCCCAGAAATAAAAATATACTTAAATTTTCAGAAAAGTTGCAGTTAAGGATTTAAAAAGAGACATTTAGGAGGTTGGTGACTTAGTTAATGCTTCTATAATAAAATACCACATATGATAATTTTTAAAGAACAGAAATGTATTTCCCATAGTTCTGGAGGCTGGAAAGTCCAAGATGAATCTGCCGATAACTTTGTCGTCTGGCAAGGCATGTTCCAGGTTGATGCCTTGAACACTGCTTCCTCCAGAGAGAAGCAACTCTGTGTCCTCACATGATGAAAGACAGAAGAGAAAAAGGGCCAAAAGCTGCCTGAAGTCTCTTTTATTTTTTTCCCTCTGTTTAATTTGTACAAATGTATGAAGTACAGCCGTAACTTTGTTACATTAATATATAGCATAGTAGTGAAGTCAGGGCTTTTATTGTATCCATCATCCAAACAACATACATTGTACCCATTAAGTAATTTCTTATAATTCACCCTCCTCCCACCCTTCTACCCTTCCAAGTGTCCATTGTCTATTATTCCACACTCTACACCCAGTTTTATACATTATTTATCTTCAATTTATAAGTGAGAAGATTTGGTATTTATTTTTCTGTTTCTGAGTTGTTTCACTTAAAATAATTGCCTCCAGTTCCATCCATGTTGCAGCAAAAGACATGACTTCATTTTTTATGGCTAAATAGCATATCATTGTGTATATGTACCCTATTTTCTTGATCCAATTTTATTTATTGCTACACTATTCACAGTAGCAAACAGATGCAATCAACCTAAGTGTCCATGAAGACTATTTTATAAAGGCCTTAAACTAATGCAAGAGGGGAGAAGTCCTCATGACATAATCACTTCTTAAAGGCCTCAGTTCTTCATACCATCACACTGGTCATTAAGATTCAACACCTGAATCTTGGCGGGGACACATTCAAACCATGGCACGTGGCAGGTGGTGAAACTACTTTGTATGATACCATGTCTGTAAATACATGACATTGCAATTGCCGAAACCCATTGAACTTTAACATATCAGTAATGAAACTTAATGTATCCAATTAAAAATAAACTTAGAAACTGACAGGAATCCTGATACAAAATGCAGAATGTAACAAAAATCTAATTATATAACAAAGCTATAAAACAACGTCACTGAAAAGGATGGCAGAAAGATGTCAACCTAAGAAACTTTGGACATGAATTGTGTCTGTAAAAACCAATGAGGACATAAACTGTGCATAAGAAATGTACATAAGTGGATTAAGTATATCTTATGGCGAAGGGGTTAACAGTGCTGATACTGCTGTACATGTATAGTGAAATAAATTAAGTAAATAGATGACAGATATCCCACTTTCAATAATAGATATAACAAAGAAGAATAATAAGAAAACAGGACATGAACAACACTATAGACAGACCGAGGGATACTAAGAGGCATATAGAGAACATTTCACCCACCACAGCAGAATGCATAGGAAACACTCTCCATGATAGATCATGTGTTAGGTCATAATACAAGTTTTAAGACATTTGAGAAAATTAAAATGATATGAAATATATTTTCTGGCCACCAAATGCAATAAACTAGGGCCAGGAAAAAAAAAAGCACCTAGAATAGAAAATTCACAAATATATGAAAATGAAGCAATACACTCTTGAACAAATCATGGGTCAAAAAAGAAATCAAAAGGGAAATTAGAAAGTATCTTCAGACAAACTAAAACTGAAATACAACATAGCGAATGTATGGATGTACCAAAAGCAGTACTGAGGGAAATGTAAATATAAATTGTAATATAAATGTAATATAATGTAACTATAAATGTAAATATAACTGTAATATAAATATAAATTGCCCAAATTACAAAAGAATAAAGATCTCAACTGAAAAGAAAATCTAATACTATAACTCAAGGAATTAGAAAAAGAAGACGAAACTAAGCTGAAAGTTAGCCAAACAACGGAAATAATAGAGAAATACATGAGATTGAAAAACACTAGAAAAAAATGATGTTTTAAAAAAATAAACCAAATAGACAAATATTTAGCTAGCCTTAATAATACAAAAAAGAAGACTAAAATAAATAAAATCATAAATGAAAGAGGAGATATTACAATTTATGCCACAGAAATTAAGGGAACACAAGAGACTATTATGAACAATTATATGCTGACAAGCTGGATAAGCTAGAAAAAAATAAATAAATTTCTACAAACATACAACCTACCAGGACTGAATCATGAAGAAATAGAATGTCTAAGCAAACTTATAATTAGCATAAAGATCAGTATTCAGAACTTCCTAAAGGAGGTAAGCCCGGGGTCAGATGACCTCCCTGGTGAATTTTACCAAACATTTAAAGAATTAACACCAATTATTTCAACATCTTCCAGAAAACTGGAAAGGAGGGAATATTTCCAAACTCACTTTATAAGGCCAGCATTACTCTGATACCAAAGATTGACACTACAAAAACAGAAAACTACAGGACAGTGTTCCTGATGAACATAGATACAAAAATATTCAACAAAACGCTAACTAACCAGATTGAAAAGCACATTAAAAGAATCACATATCTGGTAGGCTAACAAAACAGATAAGGCCTTAGCTGTCTATCTTTCTGTCAGCTTGGGTTTATTTCCTTGTTTTCCTATATTTTGTCCTGTTATCTGTTCATTACCTCTTTTAATATATTCACCTCAATATTCAAGTGCCAAAAAACCCACAAATGTTTGTAAGTCATTTGTTACACCTATGATCGTTTAATTATTCCAAATGGCCTACAATATGAAGTCTGTGTTCCTCAGCATCATATTCCACGGATTTTCAGATCAGATCTCAGATTTCTGTTTAATCTTAGATGCATCTCACCTTATGTCCCTCACAAGCTCAGGAATAGCAAATGTGTTCATTTATTGATGTGCTATAGTCTTTCCTACAAGTCATGAACTGGGAAATACTGTTGTCTTAATGATTTTAACTCTGCTGTCTAGATACACGTGATACATATTATGCTTTCTCTTGCTAATCTAACTTTATTGCAGGGATCATTGCATTGTTATTCTTTGTTTTTTAAACATCTTTGAACAAAGTTATGAACACCTTTTGGAGAAAGACATAAAGTTTTTCAGTTTCTGGGACATAAAAATACTCAATAAGAATACATCTAATTAAATTCCATTTAATTCGTTTGTGCAGTTTGCTTTCTCTCCACTTACATTAGATAAAAAAAACTCACAATTTTATAGTATTTTTAATTTGCTTCTTTTTCTGTTTTAACATAGTTTGGCATATTTTTGAAAAATATTTATGCATCTCAAATAACTTAACTATTTTTAGTTTAGCTCATTATTTATTTATTTATTTTGATTTTGACTATACTGAATTTTACTGTCCTTTCAAATTCAAGTTGTTTGTAAATTTTGTTTTCCAGAGTGTCTTTAAAATTACTTTTAAACAAATTTAATGAATTTATTTATTTATTTATTTTTTGAGATGGAGTCTCCCTTTTGTCACCTAGGCTGGAGTGCAGTGGTGTGATCTCGGCTCACTGCAACCTCTGCCTCCCGAGTTCAAGAGATTCTCCTGCCTAAGCCTTTGGAGTAGCTGGGATTACAGGCATGTGCCACTATGCCCTGCTAATTTTTGTATTTTTAGTACAGGCGGGGTTTCACTATGTTGGCCAGGCTGGTCTCGAACTCCTGACCTCAGGTGATCCACCTGACTTGGCCTCCGAAAGTGCTGGGATTACAGGAGTGAGCCACTCAAATTTATGATTTTTATATAATTGAGATAAGTTATTCTTTGAGAGACTTAAATATTGTCATAGTACATGTCTTTTATTTAAAAAGTCTGTGACAATATGAACATGCTCCAGATATTTGTTAATTCTTATAATATCTAAATCATATGGTTGCTCCTTTTTTAGAACTCTCATTTTGTCAACTAAATGGTTCTGCTTGATCATAATTGCAGGTGTTTTCCACCCACAATCTTAAGCATTTTAAGAACTACTCAACACAAAGGAGTATAATAACGATTTACCTTAATTTTAATTTGGTAGTTATACTCTTCGTATTTTTTATTCAACTTTTCCATTTCCACTTTATAAATTCAGCTGAATTTTAAATAGATTGTTAGAAATAATTTGACTACTTCCCGCCAACAAAAATGTGAATTTTAATCTCATTGAGTAGTTAAAGGAACTATTTGTACATCCAATTAATGTTATTTTTATAGCTTGAGACCAGCTGTCCACTGACAAATCAATAACGAAAATTTAAGTAATTACTTAGATATTTTAGGGAAAATAAAATGCTTCAGCAACAATGACAAACATTTTGTGTAAATTGTCTTTTTTTTCCTTTTTCATGGAGATACGGATACTTGTTTTTCAGAACACATTCTGAACACTTTTGTTGTCGTTAGTCCAGTAAAATAAATTTTCTTTTTTTTGTACTTTTTGACTCATAATAAAAGTATTTATATTAATGTAGAGAGCCCATTAGACAAGGGCATGGATGTTGAAACTTATTTAGCAATTCAGATTCAACTATAAAACAAATACTAAAACACAATACAGCAAATTGGAATGCAAAATGTTACAGCCACATTGGAAGATAGTTTGCCATCTTCCTTGCAAAACTAATAATTACCATACCACCCAGCAATTGCACCCTTTGGTATTTACCGAAAGAAGTTGAAAGCTTATGTCCACACAAAAATCTGCACATGAATGTTTTAGCAACTTTATTCATGAATTCCAAAACATGGAAGGATCCAACATGTCCTCTAGTAGACGAATGGATAAACTGTGGTGTATCCTTCTGGACAATGACATATTATTTAGGACTAAAAACAAATGAGCTATCAAGCCTTGAAAAGACATGAAGGAAACTTAGCTGTATATTATTTAGTGGAAGAAGTCAATCTGAAAAGACCGCATACTGTATGATTCCAATCATTTGACATTCTAGAAAAGGAAAAACTATGGAGACAGTAAAAAGGGCGGTGGCTGCCAGGGCTTGGGGAAGGGAGGAATGAAGAGGCGAGGCACAGAGGATTTTTAGGGCAGAAACACTACTCTGTATGGTACTAAAATGTGGATGCATGCCATTACGCATTCATCAAAACCCAAAGAATGTACACCAAGAATAAACCCTAATGTCAACTATAGGCTTTGAGTGCAGGCTCACTAATTGTAAGGAGTATAGCACTCTGGTGGGGGATGTTGAGAACTGGGGAGGCTGGGGAAGCAGAAGACACATGGGAAAGCTCTGTCCTTTCTACTCAATTTTTCTAAAGAATGTCTCTGTACTCTTCACTCAATTTGGCCGTGAATCTAAAATGCTCTAAAAAATATAGTCTTAAAAATACATGATGTGCACATCCAGCACCCAAAATATCTCCTCCATGTCTTACCCACACTGTGTAAATATCATTGTCCTACTTACTGTATCAGTCCTACTTAAAGAAAATCTTTAAGCCCTTGGAATATTCTGGTATGTCTTGGAAAGGTGTATGTTTATTATCTGGCATTCAAGTAACTCACTGAGAAATAATGCCTATGAAAATGCAACTGAGGAGTAATGAGGTAAAAGGATAGCAAAATAATTTTGCCCCACTGTCGCATATTATATTAAATATCAATTAAAATAATTTTTAAATTTATCATTCACAATATAATTATATATGGGTATATAATTTTATAAGAACACTAAAACATTAAGCATTATGTTTGTACTAAATGCAAGGTTTCCTGATAATATATGCATTTTATAATAGACAATGGCTTAAAATATTAATTCTGAAAAACTATATGATCATTTCGTCTATAAAACTTAAGCGTTGCAGAATAAAAGAAAATATAAAAACTTCACAGAAGTAAGCTTTTCAAAATAACCACCATTTATATTTGCTAAAATTATTCACATATATATCTATTTATAAAAAATAGTTAGAAATTTAATTTTTATCAAAAATCACGTTACCATCTATTCATAATCATCTTTCTCAGCCCTTTATTCTCTTTCAGTTTTACTATCTCTCTCTCTTAATTGATACAGCTTCAAAGAGATTCTTCAGATTTGTTAGGAAATCTCTTCTCCCTTCCTTTTTTTCATCTCAGGAATATATTGGCCATTTTTTATTCTTTGCTTATATTTTTTGAAATTTCACCATAAAAATTTATTTTTTATTTAATCTATCACTTAATATTGATATCTGCATAATACCGTGCACTTAAATAAAATAGTTTTTATTAATTTCAGGTTTTTTTCCTTTGAAAGAGAGGGCAATTTCGGGTATCTAGTCTGACATATTATATTTCCAGGTATGGAAGCTTGCATTCATTCATTTTTTCCACCCCTCCCCATGTCATATTCATTTCAATATCTCTATACATTTTAAATCCTAAAGCATCACTCTTTTTCCAATAATTTACCCACATATGATAGAACTACAAGTCAATATTGTATCAAATCAGAATTTAATTAACCATAGCTGTTGATAAAATGGAACAAAATTAATATATCATTATTTAATAAATAGCTCCTGAGTAACTATTGAAAGAAACAATTATCACATAATGGGATAGGACTTTGAGACACTTTACACAGACTGATGTCTCAAATATATTGCTGTTATCGTTTATATGCTGTGTGATTTCTTTTTGTATATAATCTTTAATTGAAATTCTGCAAAATATTTGTATTTTTGAAAATCTCAGTTGAACTTTCAATGATGTTTCTTTTATAATAGAATGTATTATTTTCTGAAAAATCATTTATTTTCAGCAGTACGTTTTCAGTTTATTATTTATGTTCCTAGGTGTACATTGATGATTTCTCACCTTCTTTTACACTTGCTTACATGATATTGCACCTCCAAACCCATTTGTCACATAGATGTATCATTTTTCCTTCCTAATTTTATTCAATTTTTTTCTTACCTTTTAAATAGAGACTACTACATAGACTAAAGTGAAGAATTTCCTGGCTGAAAGCAAATGTGAGTTCAAGGACTACAATTCACAACCTCATGTCAGAAGACCAGTGAACAGGCATATGAATTGTTATTTATTGTCTGAAAACATTCCTTGACTTGAAGTTAGCTTTACATTAGCTCTTTTCACCCACTACATTTTTGTGTGTGTGGAGTATATTTATCACATAAAAGCAGATAGCTTTGCTAAAAAAAGTTCTAAGCTAAAGATTTTGTAGAAAATATACATTGCGTAGCAATTAATTCTGAGTCTCAGATTGGGAAAAATAAAATTGCACATATTTGGTTATAATTAAATTAGTTTTACAATAGGATGTGTAGAAAAATATGAAACAACACTTGGAACATTCTCTTTGACAGGGCATAATGTTTTCTGAAACAAAATGGTTCCATTTGCTTACTCTCCAATAAAAAAAATTAATTCATATAAAACCTTTTTGCTTAAAATAAATAATCAGATATGTATGTTGAAATACAGTACAATTTTCTCCCTTAATAACTCTCGGTAAAGTAAGTGTCTTAGTTCTGTGACACTGGCTACGGATCATGTAATCAATGCTTACATGTTCTGGGAAAGGGAAGCTTATCAGATTACTTACTGTTTCAGTGTGGCATATATCCTATAAAAATTATTGATTTCTGATTATTCATAACACATTAGTTCCTTCCTGATGCCTCTTTTGTTGTTAAATTATTTTTATCTGAACTAATTCAACATATTTGTTGCGCCTAGGTTCTTGAACAACGAGGCATGCTTTTACAAATCTGAAGCTCAGATAAATTGTTATTGTGTCCATCTCACTTCTTTTATGCTCAGAAAATCTCCTACCTTCTCTTATTGTGCCCACTTGTGCATATTTGGCATTTAAAAAAATTATTGTCTATGCCTGGTTTCCTTTGTGGTAAATGTTTGGTTGAGCAGGTTTTTTCTTTTTATGATCTCTAAGCCCACTTTTCCCAAAGACTCTTCTAAGTTTCATGTGGGTCCTGTACCCACTGCCATTCCAAAGCCCATCCAGAGCCTGCCGCTGACTCCTATGTCAATACTCAAGCCAATTTTCTTACTAACACCAGAAACAATGCAGAATATGATTTTAAAGGTATTGATTTTGATTTTGAAGGACATGTTTTGTGTAATAGTAAGAGTACTAATGTTTAAAGACCTTAGACATAACAATATTTGAGGAGGAGCTATTTGGTATATTTATACTGATATCCTAGGGAAAAAAATTGAAAATAATTTACTCTTCTGTTCAGAGACCTTAGCACAATTTTTGAAAGCTTGTAGGAAAGTAACCCAATCAAATATCAATTTTTTTTTTTTTTTTTTTTTTTTTTTTTTTTTTTTTTACCAAATGTATCATAACTGTTTCAGGGAGAAAAGTTGAATTTTAGATATGTGACAAGAGTAGGAAAGAATAAGAAAAAATAATACAAAAAACAGAAGAGTAAAGCAATCATTGACCAATTAAATATACTTGGATGAAATTCTTTGGTTTACGGATGAGGATATAAAATTTTATTCGATTTTATGATAACACAAATCATTCAAATCGATTAACCCTTTATTTATGGGTTGAACTCAGGATGGTCAAATACACACCCACATGTTAAACTGCTTTGCTAAACAAAAATGCTCAATAGAATTGCTAGAATTGAGCTCCCCAGCGTCCAGTCAGCATTATGATGAGATACATTCAACAACTAACAAAGACTAAGAGAAGAACGCTTTCCGCCTTTTCAATCTTGCTGATACAGGAGCTAGAAAGGAATTATTTAGGCAGATAGTTTGAGTAAAAGACTCCTCAGCAAGGTTTCCCTTTTAACAAAAAGCAGCCACCAAATCATTTCTTTTCTCAAAAGAGCAGCTTGTAAAATCGAGCTGCAGAAGTAGATAAGCAAGCTGGAAGCTTGCATGGGTGAATGCCAGCAGCTGTACCAATAGGAAAAGTCTACCTGGGAGGCCAGTTATGTTCAAGATGGAGGCTCCATTCTTTCCTTTTCTTGGTCACCATGCGTGCAACAAGGGAAGAGGCAACATGGTGCGGGCCAGGTAGAGAACACATCAGCATAATAAAAGATTAGGGTGGGATGGCATGCTATGTAAATGGCACACCTGGTCCAACCAATCTTTTGGGCCCTATGTAAATCAGACACCACCTCCTCAAGTTCATCTATAAAACCAACCATATCTCTCCACAAATGGAGAGATCTGTTCGGAACCCCTTCCCTCTGCACAAGGGAGCTTCTCTCTTCTGCCTATTAAACTTCTGCTGTTAAACTCACTCCTTGTGTGTCTGCGTCCTTGATTCCCTTGGTATGAGGCAACGAACCTCAGATATTACCCCAGACAAATGACTTGGCTTCATTGCCAACCTTTATTTTCTCTCTCTCTCTTCCATTTTGCCTTTAAGCCCTTAATTTCATCTGAAGAGAATGCATTTAACTGCTTTATTTTGGAATATATTTTAGAATATGTTATTAAGGGAGCACCCTCCATACATAATATCTTCCTCATATAATAAATATTTTATTATGCTTGAGGTAAAACATTTGCTTTACCTCAAAACACATAAAGATTTAATTAGAACATTTGGACCAAGATTAGGCAACTCACGATGAATGTCTACTGACAAGGAAGGGTGATGTTTCCCTGAAACTTAACTAAACTTTAGACAAACTTCTTCCTGCCTCTAGACCTCTGACCTCCCCTCACCACCCCTCATAGTATAGAGCTGTCCTAGCCACAGAAGCCTCTCCCTTTCTTAGAGCATTTAATGTAGAAAACTTTTATCTGTGATTTTTTTCTAGGTTATTTTGAGATGTAAGTTTTTTAAAGCCTCACGTTATTCTCACAACTCAGGAATGTGTTTCTCAAAGACCTGAGAGCCATCCTGATCTGGTTAGGCTTTGTGTCCCCAGTGAAATCTTATCTTAAATTGTAATCCCCATAGTCCTCAAGGGAGAGATCAGATGTACGGAACTGAATGATGGGGGGTGGTTCCCCATGCTGTTTCATGATAGTGAGTGAATTCTCATGAGATCTGAAGGCTTTATAAGGGACTTCCCCCTTAACTCAGGAGTTCTCCTTCCTGCTGCCCTGTGAAGACAGTGCCTTGCTTCCCCTTTGCCTTCTGCCATGGTTGTAAGTTTCCCGGGGCCTCCCCAGCCATGCTGAACTATGAGCCAATTGAACCTCTTTCTTTATAAATAACCCAGTCTCTGGGTGGAGCCCACTGCAGTGCCACAAAGCCACTGTAGCCAGACTGTCTCTCTAGATTCCTCCTCTCTGGGCAGGGCATCTCTGAAAGAAAGGCAGCAGCCCCAGTCAGGGGTTTATAGATAAAACTCCCATCTCCCTGGGACAGAGCACCTGGGGGAAGGGGTGGCTGTGAGCACAGCTTCAGCAGACTTAAATGTTCTTGCCTGCCAGCTCTGAAGACAGCAGCAGATCTCCTACCACAGCGCTCAAGCTCTGTGAATGAACAGACTGCCCCCTTAAGTGTATTCCAGACCCCCATGCCTCCTGATGGAAGACATCTCCCAGTAGGGGTCGACAGACACCCCACACGGGTGAGCTCTGGCTGGCATCTGGTAGGTAGCCCTCTGGGATGAAACTTCCAGAGGAAGGAGCAAGCAGCAATCTTTGCTGTTCTGCAGCCTCTGCTGGTGATACTGAGGCAAGCAGGGTCTGGAGTGGACCTCCAGCAACATCAGCAGACCTGCAGAAGTGGGGCCTGAAATGGGTGCTTGATGCTGATTGGTTGGGTTAAAGATGAAATTATAGAGAGTCGTAGCTGTCCTCTTGAACTGAGTTGCTTCTGGGTAGGACCAGAGGAGCAGGGTTAGAGGGTCTAGGTAGAGCCATTGGTGTCATACATGCAAAAAACCTGAAAATATATCTCAAAAGGCCAAAGTACAATGGTGATGTTATTTGCAGGAGTAATTGGGGAAGTTGCATATCTGGTGTCCTGTAGCATAATGCTTGGAAATCCATACCTTAGCAGAATTCAGACTCCTTTCCTCTTCCTTAGCCTGGTGGTCTCTTATTAGGTTTACCAAGGTGTTTACATTTTTGGGGAAGGCCTTTTATCAATTAAAACTATACATTAAATATCTTCCAAATTTAGCTTGGCCTAAGCTCAGGAATAATTAAAGGCAGCTCGAAGGCTAAAGCAAGAGGGGGAGAATGCTAGATCAGATCTCCCCCACTACCATAATATTCTCCCTGATACAATTTTTGCTAAGGCAGTTTCACTTCTACTCTTATCTGGAATGATGCATGTGCTTCTGGGCAGCTACTTATTGGCAGGGCAGCTGTAATGATGTGACTAGGTTCTCTCACACAGTTCAGTTGTGTGGGGTTGGTTTGCAGTCAGCTAGTGTGGAATAGTGATGACTTATCTGTTTTCCATGTACTCTCACACTCTCACTTCCCCAGTTAAGCAGTCTAGTCCAGGCAAGTTCTGTAGCTTGTCCAAAGATGTTCTCATGTCCACAGCAGAGAAGCAAGAATGAGTAATTCATCACATGCTCATGTGAAAGGGGCAAGAAAAACATGAATGACTGTTTTTAAACCTTGTGTTTAAATGAGTTGTAAGTATTGCTTTGGTCAAAGCAACTTTAATGGCAATCACAAAGTCAGAATGTAGTAGACTACAAAGTTACGGGGAAAAAGTCATGGAAATAAGAAAGCCATCAATTATCAATTGACCATGTAATTGATTATTCTTTTAACATCTTAACCATTCAGTTTCTTGAATTGCTCTCTTTCAATGAGTTTACCTTCAGCCTACTTCTGGTAACTACAGTGAAGATAATATCATAGATCATCTCATAACAAATAAGGACAATTTATCCATAATCGTAATTTCATGCATTCCAGTTCTCCTGTGCCAATACCCAAATTCCAAGATTTTTTTAATCCCACTGGAGCTGTCAATCCTGTTAACATATCACTGTCTCATCCCCACTAATGTGTTCATCCCTATTCTTACCCTGCTTAAATTCTCTGGTCAGGTATTATAATCACTTCCTTACATATGAGCTTTACTTTTACATCTCCCTCTCTCTTTTTGCTCTTTGTGTTTGATAAAAATTTCCATCCTGGTTAAATCAATCTCTCTGTCTAATATATACTAACACTCATGCAACTGAATGTGGCTGGAAAAATATATAAGCACATTGATTGATTTGATTTTTAATTTATATGAACAAAAATCAAGAGGTCACTTAATGCTGCCAGTCATATTATGTTTCCTTAGTTCATTTACAATAATACTGTCCTCAAATCTAAGGCAGACATGTTTCTATCACACTCCATGTACTCATCAATCCTTTATACAATTATCCCCTATTCTGCAACCTCAGTTGAGAGTAATCATATCTTAATTTAATCCATATACTTAAAATTATATTGATTCTTATTTTTCTCACTTAGTTTACATCCAATTTATTAGAACATACTATGTGCTCCACAGGAAAATATATCCTTATCTTGATCATTTGTCACTTACACTGTTATCCTGGTCTGAGGTGTCATTATCCCTCACCTGGATGACTGTACTTCCCTGCTAACATTATCTATCTATCTATCTATCTATCTATCTATCTATCTATCTATTTATCTATCATCTATCTATATCATTCTTGTTCTTCTACAATCTGTTCTCTCACAAAAGCCCACTAAAGTTAAGGTGTTCCTTTGTATCCAAACATTCACTATTGACCTCTGTAAAAGGATTATATTTCCTATTCCACTGGCAAGACATTGAACCCAGGGATTTGCTTTGGTTAATAAACTGTGAGAATTGAACTATGCCCCACCCAAGAAGTTTTATGAGGCAGATGATAGTTCAGCTAGTCCTTCGTTCATTCTACTGGGAGATTAGCAAACTTCAGGTAACTATTACCTCCTCATCCTGGGCCACGGAGAGACTAAAATAGACAGGAGGGTGAGAGCTGACCTGAAAAGGACACGTGAGAGGAGTGAAAGAAACTTCTTTGTTAGTGCGAGCCAGTGAGAGTTTAGTGTAGCTATACCACTGCAACAAAATCCAATAAAATCAGACTAATATAGAAACTCATACATTGAAGTGGAATGCTGCCACAAAAAAGAACCAACATTTTGCAGCATCAGCTCAGGAGGTGGGGTGTAGGCAGGCAAGAAAACGTGATCAAGTCTGTGAAGACAGTATCTTAGTGAAGCGTTGAGTAAAACTGACACAAAGGATAACCTGGATGCCAGAAAATGTTCTTAATGAGCCTTTGGTTCTAGGTGAAGAGGTTTAGAAACAGAATGCTATTAATGTATCTTTGTTATTTTTGTCTTCATTGGACAGGAAATTACATGAGCTAAAAAATGATCGTCGGGTTTGTAAGCAAAGTAAAAAGATTCATTTGCTTCTCAACTAAATAGTTGAAAGAGAAAATTGAAAACCACTATAAGATACAATAATTGATTAACACTTATCCCTACGATAAGAGCTTTGTTCAAACATTAGAATGTATTAAGCTGAAACCCATTAAATCTTTTCAATAACTTGAGGAAAATAAAGAGAAGATGTTGGATGCAGCTCTCCCAAGAAATTGTAATGAGCTCAAGGCAATTAAATCTAGAAGGAGATGAATGTCTTATAAGGAATTGTAAGCGTGGAGACTCACACATAAAACAGACTGTAACAAAATAGAAAAAAAGAGTAAGATGCAAAAGATTTAACTTCTGAAAGAACAGAGACCGGATTAAAAGACACTGTGACAGTTATTTAGCATGAACTTTGGCACATCCACTTTATACAGGCAGAGCATGTGGCCAGAAATTCCTGCCTAGCTTCCACAGAGAGCACACTCTCAATACACTCTTCAGGTGTGGATGAACACATACAAGGAGAAACATGGACCTTTCCCAAATGTGGATCCAAGCCCTATGGAGAAGAGACATCTATGAAACTGTGTATAAGAAGAAAACCAAGGTCTCAGCCAGGAACATTTCCTACCACCCCAGTAAGTGGATTCCACCAAATGCTGCCCAACACGCTTCTACTCTTTGCCAGGGACTGTTTTTTACCTTTGTTCTCCCCCTTTGTTGATGGGAGTGTTTAAAGCAGTTGTCGTGTTATGTCCTCACTGTTGGTTATACGAGGAACAAGCACTTTAATGTTTTATTCATTATTTTCTGTTCATAAACGTTCAAGTGTGATATTTGGACATCATATAGAAACTACTGTGAGACCCTGTGGTTAGGAGTTTAAGGATATTCTTTTTGGAAATGAGGGAATGTGTTTTGCATAGAGATGAGAGAGATAATTGTGAACAAGAGGTAAACTCTGCTAAATTATATTATCATTCTCAGTTCTTTACTACTGCTCCATATAAAAGAGTTATACTGTCTGTCCCATGGATACCACGCTTGTTTTGGCCAATGGAATGTTAATCGAAATAGCATATGTCCCATCCAAACAAAGTTTTTAGAAACCATTTCAACTTTCCTACTGCTGTTTGGGCAATAGCAATTACAAATCCTAGGTAGGGGCTCCTTCTTCAGTCCAGGTCCCAGAAGGTACAATGAATTATTGTGAGTTATCATTTTCATAGATAAGTCTGTGTGTGTGTGTGTGTGTGTGTGTGTGAATGTGAGTGAATCAGTGGTTGAAATGAATAGCTGTAAGCCTCGATATCTAAATAAAAAAAGATAAGCCAGTTAGTAGGATGAATTACCAATGAAGATGGTAATTACCTTGATAGTCAGTACAAACAGTAAATGAGAGTGAAATTTTGAGAACTGTTCAAATATATGAAGGATATTGTTGAGACTTCTAAAATCTATCAAAAGAGAAGATTCAGAAGAGGAAGGAAATAGAGTATATAAAATAAGCTACTGGTGAACAATGACAAAACACTGCCTTTCAGCTAAAAAAGGGATTAAATTGAAAAGTCCAAGAGTATGAAGCATAATGAATGGAAAATGACTTTTACTTAGAAAAAGTTACAAAAACAGGCCGGGCGCGGTGGCTCACGCCTGTAATCCCAGCACTTTGGGAGGCCGAGGCGGGCGGATCACGAGGTCAGGAGATCGAGACCATCCTGGCTAACACGGTGAAACCCCGTCTCTACTAAAAATACAAAAAATTAGCCGGGCGTGGTAGCGGGCGCCTGTAGTCCCAGCTACTCGGGAGGCTGAGGCAGGAGAATGGCGTGAACCCGGGAGGCGGAGCTTGCAGTGAGCCGAGATCGCGCCACTGCACTCCAGCCTGGGCGACAGAGCGAGACTCCGTCTCAAAAAAAAAAAAAAAAAAAAAAAAAAAGAAAAAGTTACAAAAACAAAGGGTATCAACATATCAAGAAATATCAAGAATAGCTTCAAAGCTGTTAGAAAAAAAAATGTCCTTTTCCCCCTAGGAAAAAACAATCACAATTGTATCAGAATTACCATCAGCTGCAAAGCATACTAGACAAGAATAGGATAATATTTTCTCATTTCAAATGGAAATAAATCACTGAAAATATTCCATCCCTTCAAACAAAATTCCAATGGGAAGTCGAAGTCTAGATTTTCCATAATGCCAATATATTGTCTAATTCCCAGTAAAGTTCCATTGCTCTTAACAGTCGATCAATGTCAACACACCAGGGATAGAGAGCCTCATCTACTTATTTTTAAAAATGGAGATAAGAGATAATTTCTGAAAATGGTCCACTGATATGGATTTAATATACACTTGAAACAAAAGCTGATTTAGATATATACGTATATGTTCAAAGAAGCATTCACATTTTGACTTGTGACTCTTTCTGGTACTATATTGGAAGAGTCACTTCACTATCAGAATTCTGAGTTGTTTCCATCTTAAGACACTGACAGCATCTCAATAACATAAGTTATCACCTAGCTGACACTTCCACCTGGAGTGCTTGCTCTGTTTCAGATCTTCACATGACCAGGCTCTTTTCACCACTTAGATTCTCTCTGTAGAGATCTAAACATATAGTCACTCCTTGAACACACAGTCAATTTTTACCACTGTGCTCTAATTTATTTTATTCATGACACTAGTGACAGTACGTAATAAATTTGTTGATTAGGTTATTTTTACTTATTTGTGTTCATTTTTTCTACTAAACTGTAAGCCATATAACAGTATGGATATTGTCTATCTTGTTTGTTGCTAAAACAAAAGAAAATAAAGTCTAGAACAGAGCCTGGTAAGTAGTAAGAGATTTAGGCATAATTGCGGCTGAATATATAAGTGAATTAGTTATTGTTTTCATCCAATTAAATTTTACTACAATTCTCATGATCAGTTTCTTCAAACCCAAATGAATAAGCGTCTTTATTTCATCAGAATTTGTACTTCATACTTTTGATGATCAAAACTATCACTTAGGTTAATTCAAATTATCGATCTGTCATGAAACATGCTATAAGGTACTTAGTATGAAGAGAATCACGGGGAAAAGGTAAAGCATTAAATAAATATTAACATATAAATATATAAAGAAAAATAACTGCGTAAGAGAATGAGTAGTGCTAAAGGGCAATATCTGTATTATAAAATTAGAGATGTAAAATCAGTTTTGTAGAAGAGTGTTGTATATACAATTTATTTAACTATTTGAGAGCAATAAAAACATATCACTCCATTACTTTCTATGTTTTATGGTAAATAAAGGATTGAAATGGTTTTTTAACTGATGAACCAGATCATAATATGTACATGAATCAATAGGTAACCTCTCCAGTTAAATATTAGGAGGTGGATTTCTCTTCCTGTCTCTCTCTGAGTACATGTGTGTATGTTTAATAATAATAACAGAAGAAATGATCTCGTCCTTACTTATAGGGCAATTTTTTAAAGAGAGAAATAGCTTTTCAATTAAATGACTCATTTAACAGTTATAATCTATGTCTAATGTTTCAATTGATTTGGGAATATCACGATTCCAAAAATTCTAAAAATGCAGCATATAAAAATAATAAAATGTGAGCAAATTTGTTCAAAATTTGCTATTAATGTATCAATTTTTACAAATATATGACTATTTTCCATCTCACACTAAAATTAATTATATAAATACTATATTTTAGAGCAACTACAACAAAAATATAAGGAACCACATTTATTCTGTCACATCAAATTTCAGTTAAGCCAATATTTAGGAAAGCTTTACAGGAGGGTAAATTTAGCCCTTGAATAGCTCTGATTAGCTGTTGTAAAGTTCTTATTTATTAATCGAATTTAATGACTTCTAAGCATGTGTTCTTTCCACTTACCACGGTGACTGCCTCGCCATTTCTTGTTTATATAAATATTCCTCTACTTTGCAAACCTATACAAACTTATAGAGACACATAGGTATTTGGATTCTTTTATACCTAATTTAGGCTATCTAAATTTCAATTCGATATTGAATCATTAATCCCATCTTAATGTATTAGATCAGTCCAAACAAGCTCTTTAATATATCATTTTTCCCAGTTAATCCAACTACAGCATCATTAACATATCAACTCTATCAGTTTAGAGATTAGAAAATATTTCATTATACCATAACCACTACCAGTCAATGACTAAATAAATAACAATAAATTTAAAAATACAGTTGGAAATATAGAAGAAACTGCTTTTTAAATTTTGATGTGAAAATTCATACTGTATACAGGTGTGTAAATGAACATACACAAAATTTGACCTTTGATTTCTATGATCATTGATATTTATGCAATTTATTTAGTACTATAGTATATACTTAGATTTATTGTAATATTGATAAAATATATTACTCACAAGCATCATAAAAACATATTTCTAGAAAAGAGACACATTAAAGTTGCACAAATTATGAGAGTACTGATCTCAGTAGCTGTCTTTAAAGCAAAGAAAAATACTAGACAGGTAACTGTTGAATACTATCTTAGGTATGCATATCACATGTAAGTATATGCTGTAAGTAAATATGAAATCATTTATATAAATGATTTATATGAAATTAGATTTTTCTAAAGAAATTAATAGTATATCATTTCTTTAATGAAACTAGAAAAATTAGACCAACAGAAAGAGAATTTAGTAATTCTAAGAAAAGTAATTCCTAGAAATGATGTTATTTGACATTTTCATGAAGTAATAAGAATGCATTTGCAGCTTACATGAGATTTGAATTTGGTTAGTGGTATCTTAAAAAGTAACACCTAAAATTAAAAAAAAGAAAAATTTTACAATAAAATTGTAGTGCCCAACTTAAACACAACGAAGTTCACAAAATACGTTTTCTTGACAAAAAAATTAAGAAAAGTATAAAATATAATGCAACTCCCAGGAAAATTAAATCTAATTTAAGAAGCATTTGTAGAAGTAAAATGACCAGAAAAATAGTAATGTTTTGCTATTTTGTTTTGCCCTTTTCATGTTACACCTATTTTTCTCTAAGAAGATCTTCAGTGTAATGTGAAAACACAGAATATTTAATTTTGCTAAGGAGACTGTAATCCAGCAAAATTGTATAAGAGAGAAACCAGTACATTATTCTTTATAGACAACTATACCTTGTATCCAAGCCATCCCCAAATCCTGAGCATTGCATTTTTTCCTCTATCCTATGCCTCACATTCTTTTCTATCTCCACTTAGAGCTTCAACCTCTAATCCTCCATCATCTTTTGCCTGGATTGAGCAAAAGCCTCTTTCTTATTTGATTTGTCCGCATTCAGTCATCCACTCCACTTCCAATCCAGTCTCCAGAGTGTAACATCAATTACCTTCAACATTTCAAGCACATGGTATCCCCCAGCCCCTCGACACAAATCACTCAGCACTTTCCAATTCTCCAATGAACACATAAACGAAAACAAAAAAAATCTGTACGTGTCCAATACAAACCCATTATATTTTGAACTCTTCTTCATTTCCTGCCATTTCTTACCCTGCTCTTGGTTTTTGGATCACCTGGGTTTTATTTGAGGCACTTGAGCATTCATTGCTTCTTCCTGCCTCCACTGGAACTCCGCTGCTCATCTGTGGCCAGAAAGTGGGTAAAAGATATACTTTCCCAGATATTATATTTTGAATGTTTATCTGTCCATAAATGCTTGACTTGTGTTGGAAGTAAATGCTAGCTGCCGCCATGTGAAAATAGCACTCACACAAAAGTTTTCGCAGCAAGGCAATTTATTTCTATAGAAGGGTACGTCTTGCTTGCAGATGGAGCAATGGTGAGAGCACACCCGACTAGGGAGGGGAAGGGGGTCTTATTCCTAACGCAGCTAGCCCCTGCTGCTGTGTCTTTCCCCCATTGGCTAGGGTTGGATCACACAGTCTAAGCTAATTCTGATTGGCTATTTTAAAAAGAGTGAGGGTATGAGCTGGAGTGGCGGAGTTAGTAGTTTTGGTGGGAGGAAAGGTTACAGAACAGGTGACTAAGGATGCCTAAGGACAGAACAGGAGATAGAGGCTAGGTGGGGGTTGTTTACTGAAAGTAGGGGCAAGGAGGGTAAAGAAAGAGGAAGTTAAACTTTAAAATGGAGCACAAAGAACAGGGAAGCTGAACATATTGACATGTTGGTTCTTAATGCATACATTAAGTTCAATCTTTATATGATAAAATTTGATGTGTTTTGACAAATGCATACAAGTATCTACCATTACATTATCATACAGAATGATTTCACTGCCCTAAAATTCCCTGTGCTTCATCTGCTCAACCATATCTCACTGCATCTCTTAACACCTGGAAATCACTGATATTTTTATCATCTATACAGTTTTATCTTTTCCAGAATTTCATAGTGTTAGAATCATACAGCATGTATAGTTTTTTCAGTGTCTTTCTTTACTTACCATTACGCGTTTAAGGCCTTTCTTCTCTTTCAGTGGTTTGGTAGCCCATTTGTTTATCTCACTGAATAATATTCCATTTTATGTCCGTATCACATTTTGTATTTCCATTCATCCATTAAAAGACATCTTGATTATTTTCAATTATTGATCATTATGAGTGAAACTACTATAAATGTTCACATGCAGATTTTCATATCAACATAGCCTTTCAGAGCAGTTGGGTAAATATCTAGAAGTATGATTTCTGAATCATATGGGAAGACTAAGTTTATTGTCCTCTCATGAATGTAATTTTAGTTATTTTACTTTGCAACTTTGCAACTACTATCTGGTTCTTTTTAAAAATAATTTCTATCATATTATTGATACTCTACATTTGATGAGATGTTGTCTTCATGTCTGCTTTTTATCCTTTAGTTTTCTTTAGCTCTTTGAGCATGTTTATAATGGCTACATTGAAGTCTGTGGCTGTTGATTTTACGACTTGGGCTTCTTCAAAGCCACTGTCTATTTCCTTTCCCCACCTATGTATGGGTCACCTGCTGCTGATTCTTTGCATGTCTTATACATTTTGTTGAAAATTGTTCATTTTTGATAATATATTGTAGTGGCTCTATTTATTGATTCTCCCTCCCCAAGAGTGTGGATGTTTTTATTGTTGTTGTTTTTATTTTCTTAGACTTTTTCACATATTTAGTGACAGGACTCCACTGTCCCTGTGAGGTCTATTTTCCCTGGAGTATGCAGTTTCTGATGTTCTCAATTGTTTTCCTTGTTTTTCCATTAGCCTGCCTACCTAAGCGCTACTCCTACATCATCTAAACTTACTTATCAGTCAAAGGCTGTGCTTAAATCCTCTTAGTCAATTAGGTTTTGACCCTTGACCACTGCATGTGCATGAGGCTTGAACACTGCGATCACATTTTAAGAATCTTACCTTGTTTTGTCACATCAAGCAGCTACTGGCTTGGATTTTCTCTTTCTGGTTACTTGTAAGAGGGCAAAGCCTGTTCACACACTTAGTGATCCAGGCCGACAGGGATGTGTGCTCTTTTAATTTGTAAGCCTAGTTTCCCACGAGTTGCCCAAGCTCAGCCAGTGGTTGGTCCGAGGTTGTATTTAAACCCCTAGAGTCACTAAGAATGCTGTTGGTTTTTAAATTCGTTTTATTGTGTTGGTCGGTTTTTAATTGATCTGTGTGGAGCTTGAGAAATGTGTCAAGCCTGCCTTGTCCTTCTCTGACTCCTTCAGCGTGAGGACTCCTTGGCACTTCTGCATTATCCTCTCAACCCCTAGGGGTGACTGTGACCCTGGGACAGACATTCCAGACTCTTTCTCTGTCTCTCTTTATTAAACTTCTGACTCTGTCATTTTTCTTGTTGACTCTTGTGTCATGGAGTTATGAGTGCCTTTTAATTTTTTAATTTCTCTCCAGTAAGATCTCCATTGTTTTTGACGGTATCCTTTTTTCTTTTTTTTTTTTTTGAGACGGAGTCTCGCTCTGTCGCTCAGGCTGGAGTGCAGTGGCGCGAGCTCAGCTCACTGCAAGCTCCGCCTCCCAGGTTCACACCATTCTCCTGCCTCAGCCTCTCGAGTAGCTGGGACTACAGGCACCCACCACCACACCCGGCTAATTTTTTGTATTTTTAGTAGAGACGGGGTCTCACCATGTTAGCCAGGATGGTCTCGATCTCCTGACCTTGTGATCCACCCGCCTCGGCCTCCCAAAGTGCTGGGATTACAGGCGTGAGCCACCGTGCCTGGCCGACGGTATCCTTATGCATGAAATTCTCCCAGCTCTGCTGCAAATGAGTCAGTTGCTCAGGCATGGCTATGAAGCTCTTAAGGCCTGGCTCTCCATCCCAGACAGAAACTTCTTGTCACTTCACAAGACCTGGTGTAGAGACAGCAGCCAGTTGCTATCACAGTGACACCATAGCTCTGTTAGCAGGTGTTAAGGGGGGTGGTAACCCAAGTATTCTTGTCTTGTTTTTCCCAACATGAACTTCTGTCCTATGGACAAAGGGCCTCAGTATTCTTGGCCTCCTGTAGCAGGGCTAGCCTTCTACTGTATGAATGAGGGGTCAGGTAGGAAAGGGAACCTCCAAACTTTTTTTTTTTTTTTTTAGACAAAGTCTTGCTCTGTCGCCCAGGCTAGAGTGCAGTGGTGCATTCTCGGCTCACTGCAACCTCCATCTCCTGGGTTCAAACAATTCTCCTGCTTCAGCCTCCTGAGTAGCTGGGATTACAGGCACCCGCCACCACACCCGGCTAATTTGTGTATTTTTAGTAGAGACAGGGTTTCACCATCTTGGCCTGGCTGGTCTCAAACTCCTGACCTCGGGATCCATCCGCCTTGTCCTCCCAAAGTGCTGGGATTGCAGGCGTGGGTGACTGTGCCCGGCCTTTTTTTTTTTTTTTAAGATGGAGTCTCGCTCTGTCACACAGGCTGGAGTGCAATGGCATGACCTCAGCTCACTACAACCTCTGCCTCTGCCTCCCAAGTTCAAGAAATTCTCCTGCCTCAGCCTCCTGAGTAGGTGGGACTACAGGCATGCACCACGATGTCCAGCTGATTTTTGTATTTTTAGTAGAGATGGGTTGTTGTTTAGTTGGCCAGGATGGTCTCAATCTCCTGACCTCCTGATCTGCCTATCTTGGCCTCCCAAAGTGCTGGGATTACAGGCATGAGCCACCATGTCCAGCCAGGGAACCTCCAAACTTTTGACTACCTGCCTTGAATAGAGAGAACTTCTGAATAGAGAGAAGATAACACTGGGAGCATGAGAGATGCTCATGGCCTATTCCTCACTCTCCACCTCCTATATGAAAGAAAGAGAGCTTGAGGGACCAGGAGGCCTCTGTTCAGCTGAGCTTGGAGGTGGACCTCATTCAATGCCACAGACTCATTGCTCCTACTGAAATTTAATTGATTTCTTTTTTGAACGTACGTTTCTGCATTTGCTGTATGCATTAGAACAGTTTCTAGAGTCTTTATTATTGTTCTTCAGGTAATTTCCTCCAGTTAAATTATTGTTTGGGAGAAAGTCTTTACTCTTTTTTCTTCATTCCAGCAGTTAGGTTCTGAACTCCCTGTTTTTTTTTTTTTGTTTGTTTGTGGTGTTTTTTTTTTTTTTGGTTAGTTTATTTTGAGTTTTCATTAGTATCAACTGATAGTGTACTACTACATTTAGTATAGAGAAATCTCAGCACCTTTGAATAAACTAAGGTTTGATAAGCTATTTAGCTGCTGTATTCATATTTAAATCAAAAAGATGAAGACTTTTGATATTTCACTTGTGATGCAGAGCAGAATTTGAAACACAAAACATGAATTAAGGATAACTGGTCTATCAAAGAGATTTAGTTTTGGGTGATACAATGCAGATTGTTGTTCCCAGTTCATGTACAAACTCATAAAGACCCTTTATGTGTATATTTAATAAAAATTGAAATTAGGAAAATTGAAAAGAGAAATTAATATTTGTTTTTGATGAAAATTGAAACACTGGGAGTGCATCTTATTTTCCTGCCATGTCCTCTGATGCACTGGAGAATCCTCTCTATGCCAAAGCACAGCGCCAAGCACACAATATGCACACTAAAACTATTTGCTGAATTTAATTGTCAAGGCACATTTTAGACACTTGCTATTGGAAACACACGGACTAAAATTTGGCCCTTGAGGGTGAACGGCTGAAATTGATAGGGGCTAGGAAATTTTTGCTGATGTTTCAGCCATAAGATTCAAATTCATTCCATGACCACTGTCGATTTTTTTTGATTAATAAAGAAACCAAAACAATGAGATATGAATTAATCTCAGAGTACTTGGGTACCCTCGTAACAATACGTATATTTGTTGAGAACTAGCCAAGTACCATACTAAATGGTGCCCATATATGACCTTATGAACTTAGTCATGTTGCCGTTACCCTTTTACAGTAGAGGACATTAAGTTTATTGTCCACAGTCTGCCGCTAAGAAACAGTCAACTCAAAATTTGAGCAAAGGCAGTCTGTCCTCACATGCAGCATACTTTAATGATATTCAATACTAGGAAAGACACGCTTTATTAATAACCGACACAATTCCTCATTTCCAGGATAGCAGTTATCACTGGGTGGGTGCATGTTCTCACAGCCCTCTTGATCAAGGATCACAGAGGTTTTAAGCCATTTTTAAAAACTAATATAATTTGATTGCCTTGCTTAAGTATTTATGGGTAGATAAATAGCTGTGGCCAGTGAAATAAAACAGCTAATAAAATACTAATTAGAAATTTTGAAATGATACTGAGGGTATGTATTGTAAGAAAAAACTCCATTATATTAAAAATTATATTAAAGATAGGGAAAAACTTGCATGTGTTTTGACACATCTGTGGGTATGTGTTTGCGTATAATTAATTTTGGGAAAATATTTTATCTTCTTTACCAAAAATATTCTATTTAAAATTAAGGACAGCATGGTAAAATGTTTTACTAACATACGGATACATGCAAAATGAAAGCATTTGGACCCTTTGTATACATTATTTTTACTTATTATTTTTAATAGACAACAATTACATATATTTATGGGGTATAATGTGGTATTCTGAGCTATACACATTCTAGAAAAATTCATTAAAGCTAATTAATATGTCCATCATCTTGCCAATTTCTCATGTTTTGTGATGAGAATGTTAAAAATACATTTTAGCAACTTTGAAATACATAATATGTTATTAACTGTTGTCACTATGCAGTGGAATAAAAACAGAGTAGAAAAGTCATTATCAAAGACCTACGGGAAGAGAGAAGGATGAGGAAAAGACAGATGTTAACCAAAGAATACAGTTTTAGACTGAAGGAATAAGTTCTGGTAATCTATATACTACTCATACAAACATTTTAATGCATTTTGGAATCAACTTATCAACTTTCAGCCATTACCCCCAGGTAATTCTGTGATCTGTCAGCATGCTCTTATAGTTATCATATGAGGCCCTATTTGGCTAAATCATTGTTGATTTCCCAGTTGGCAGGTGTATTATATGTTCCTAATATCATAAATAATGATCATAAATAATATAAAAGTGTAGCTCAAAGTTGTTAAAATGCTTGCTGATGATATTATTTGTCCTGTGCTCATAACTAGATTACCATATTACCTTGCACAAGGGTATTAAAAAATGAAAAACCTTTGCTTTGTAAAACAGGGGATGAGTGAATTAAGCCCAGATTCTGTTTAAAGATTTTTGAACTTTTTCATTCATCTTATCAATTAGGTTTCTTATTTTTTTCTCTAATTGTATTTAAAATAGATATCTAAGGACTAGATTCATTTGGTTATTGATATATCTGTACATGGCTTGTTTTCAATGTCGTGTGTTGCTTTGTTATGGTTTTGTTCATTTACTCTTTTTTCAAGATCGTCCGCTGGCATTTATACAGTTAGTTGATGTTCAGAATGATTTGGACATTCACTTAAATCAAAATATTTGGGAAATTCTAATAGTGAGTCAGTGAACAGAAACCACTGTCTAGAAAACCAATTGATATAGTAATATAGTGTTATATGACCAGATTTGCTCACCAAGATTCACAGCATTATAAATGACAGGTAACTTCACCCCTTCAGATTCCTGTGACCTTCTGGAACAAATGTTATAGAATGGCACTAACCCATATATTTCACCCTGTCCCTACATGACTGCATATAACGCTCTGATTGATGACATTTTCTGACTCATTTATGATGGCCCATAGTCTTATCAGAGTCCATTGGCAAGGCAAAAGCACACATCCAGAATCTGGAATTCACACTGTGCTTAGAGGATATCTTTATTGTTCAGTTAGACGTGAAAGCATGACAATTCAGTAGGACAACGAATATCTCAAAAGATGAGAATTAAATAAAGAAATTCCCAGCTGAATACCTGTGATTGAGAATTACAATGCCATTTATTTTAAAACTTAGATCTGCCGTAACTGAAGAAGAAAAACTATATGTTAGCATTTGAAAGAAAAAAATTAAACTCTCACAGCAGCAGTCAGCCTGTCAGAAAATGAGATTAAAACAATTTTTATTGTATAGATCTATCATGAAACAAAAATATAAAAAATATCATTCCAGTAAAATCTATAAAACCTGCAGTTAAATTGTAAATTCAATCAGTATTGATTGAATTAAAATTTAGAATTCTTAAAAAACCTGGTTTCTATTTTTAAATAGGCATTATGACTTTGGGAAAATAAAAAAGATATAAAATCAGCATTGATTACTTTTCTTTGTAAATCTCATTCCCCTTAAAATACAGTCATTAAAATATGGCTTTTTTTTTGTTTTCTTGTCTCTAATTGCTTGCTCTGACAATTCTTATGACAGAAGTTGCACCATTTTAATGGTTTAGTTTTATTTTCAATCCATTTCCTCACCACTTTTTCAGAGAAATAAAGGCATTTGTTAAAATATGAAAATGCAATTCTAGTTATTCTTCACATGCATACAACTGACACACAGTTTCCAAATATTAAAATGGAATATTAATGAGTTTTAGATACAGAGTTTTACTTTAGCCTAGTAAAAATAGTTTTATCATTGCATATTATTACTTTATTCATAATAATTTACAATTAATTACATAGAATTATATGTAAAGCGTATCTTTTTTCTTCCAATGTATGCCATAAGATATCAGGAAAGATAACATATTTTCCATTTATTAGAATTAGAAAAAAATCATATAGACAGTGTCTATGTAGGCTCAGCAATACAATTATTTCTATCAAACATTTTAATGTAATCTACATAGCATATAAATGTTTTCAAGGAAAAAAATAATTCAGGACTAATTTTTTTTTGACCTATTCACTTCACTATTGTTTTTAGAATTCATGTACCATGAAAGTAAATTTTTATATTCTTAAATGTAAGGGCCTATTTTAGATAGAAACAACAAGCATTTCACAAGAATCCCTGGTAGATCTACTGCATATGCAATTCACATTCAGTAGATCAACAAAGAAACAGTAAATATTGACAGGAAATATTTTTTCTGATTTCATAGTATTGAATCATTCATTCACTTTTGATTTTGTTGGCTAGGAGATATTTAATATGTTATTGTTAAATTTTATTCTATCAATGTTTAATGTAAATGCAGAGACAAATTTAACCAAAAGCTAGCGGGAATCCTTACTTCCATGGACCACTTCCAAAACCCTGGGAAGGAACCCAAATAGTATCTTCACTTGATCAAATAAATTTGAAAATTTTTAAACAGATCAATTTTAAGTGCAATGAATTAAGGGTGTTGTCTGTTTTGTGCCCCAAATGCTACTCTATAACATGTCACATGCCTATTATGGTTGGCATTGGAGTGACTACTGGCATTTTGGGGGGGGGGGTCTCTAGAAAAGATGAGTTGAGATAGATTTAGAGTTTAGTGGAATGTATTTTTATAGTATTTCAGTCACATCACCGCTTAGTGTCATTATTCCTGCTTGTCCTGGTGGAACCATGGCTCTTAGGAACGCTCTTGTCTCTCACTACTTGGGAATGAACTTTGATGTGAATGATGCTTTCTGCTGCATGCGTGGGTAGGACACTGGTAGAAGGAGAAAAAAGATATGAAATGCTTGTAGCCCAGATGATAGCGTGGGATATTCTTCTCAACTTGAAAGCTCATTTACAAAGGAAACTTGGTAGTGGGTGACAAAATTCCAAATATTTCATATGGAGTTGTCAATAAAAATTGTGAAGCAGAAACTAGTTTTTTTGAATCATCACTGATGTTGCAATAATCAAATAACCACATTAGAAAATAATACTAAACATTTCCATATTCCTAATAAAAATATGTTGCAAAAATATTTACCATTATACTGTAGATCAAAAAGAATCTGAGACATCTCAATCAATTCAGAAATTTTATTTTGCCAAGCTTAAGCACACGCACCTGGGACACAGATCTCCACCTTCCCTCTCTTTAAAGATAACTTTGAGGGCCTCAATATTTAAAGTGGAAAGGGTTAATATTGAGGAAAGGGGAAGAAATTTTTAAAAGGTGACAAACGGTTGCATTCTTTTGAGTCTTTGATCAGCCTTTGACTGATACACTATTTATTGTGAGAGGGGTATAGAGGAATAATCACTTATGCATTAGCTTAGCTCATTGAATCTGCATTTTTATATAAGATAAAATAGACAATAGGGCAGGGGAAGCAATCAGACATGCATTTGTCTCAGGTGAGCAGAGGGATGACTTTGGGTCCTCTCCCTTTTCCTGCACCTGTGAAGATAAGTTGTCTGTTTACATTGCCAGGTGAAATTCAACAGAATAAAATGGGAGACAGATTTGCCTGACACAGTGCCCAGCTTGAGTTTTTCCTTTGACATAGTGATTTTGGGGTCCTGAGATTTATTTTCCTTTCACAATATGAAGAAGAGCTAGATAATGCAGCCAAAATAAATAAATAATTAAAAGAAAATGCCAAAACTGTATCATAAAGGCATGACAAATAGTTAAGTAGTATAACTTATTATTCTGCTTTATCTAATTTTGCAAATTTTTTAAAAATAAAATTTTAAATTTTTTATGATTTTTTTCAGATATTAGATTAACCTGTCTTTATAATGTTCATACTTAATTTTCTTCTTGCCTCGAAGTAGTCAGATTCATGTATACATCATATTATTTTTATATACTTCAATTGCTGGTGGATTGTTAAAATGACTGGTTGGAGAAAAAGATAAATATTTTAAAAACATAAAAATAAATAAATAAACAAAGTATTTAGTTCTGTTCTCACTGTAATTATCTCAATCTCTCATAGTTTATTTCTATTATGACAAGAATAGTTTTGAAAAAATAAACAAAGTAATTTTCTGGGAATATATAAATATTCTATCACAATTACAGCTGGAAACTGAAGATATTTCATTTCATATCCCTAAACATCGTGTCTTTATTATATAAACAGACCTCTTCATTGGAATGTAAATATTTTTGGGCCAAAACAGTTTACCATGGGGGACCACCAGCGACAGCAAATATTCTTCAGTCTTAAATTACTTGCCTTAAAAGCAAAACATGTGGGACCATAGATTCCAAACTTTGGGCAGAGGTTGCACAAGACAGTGATTCCTGAGAAGGGAAACAAATGCAGTGAGAGCGTCTCTAGGCTGCAGTGCAAAGTCCCACAGTTTCCATGAGCTGAGATGAGAGATTAGAGTTCAGCAATACTGAGGCACATAGAAACTGGAGGGCAGGGTATAAGAGACAAGAGCAACCCAGAGATAGAGAATTCTAGATTCTTCACATCACCAAGAACTGATCAGCTCATAGGTATGAGGAAACTACATGAGGCCAGAAAACAAAAAGAAAACCTAAGAAGAGTTGGGCAGAACAGTTACTGGGGCTTACAGAGGGCTGGGAAGAACTTGTGATTCTGTCAGCTAGATCAGAAAGACATCCTAATACCAGAAATATTGAATGGGGTCTGTAGCAGGGTAGGGCCTTCTAGCTCAATCTAAGAAGTCCTATGAAAACCCTCAAAAGGATTCAAACTGTTCCCAAATGAGTTAACTGAGTCCCGAAACAAAGTTTAACATGATTTAAAGATACACAAAAGAATTCAGCACCTAGCGAAGTGAAATTCTTAAGGGTTGGTTCCCAATAAAACATTAGCAAGCATGCATTTAAAAAACAAACAATTCCATCAAAAACTGGGCTAACAACATGAATAGACAGTTCTCAGAAGAAGATATATAAATGACCAACAAACATATGAAAAAATGCTCAACATCATGATCAGGGAAGTGTAAATCAAACCACAATGCAACGCCACCTTACTCATGCAAGAATGATCATAATCAAAAAATAAAAAATAATAGGTGTTGGCATGGATGCCGTGAAAAGGGAACACTTCTACACTGCTGGTTGGAATGTAAACTAGTTAAACCACTATGGAAAACAGTGTGAAGATTCTTTAAAGAACTAAAAGTAGAACTACCATTTGATCTAACAATCCCTCTACTGAGTATCTACCCAGAAGAAAAGAAGTCTTTATTTGAATAAGATACTTGCATATGCATGTTTATAGCAGCACAATTCACTATTGCAAAAATATGAAACCGGGCCAAATGCCCATCAATCAACAAGTGGATAAACAAATTGTGATAGATACATAGATGATAAATAGATAGATAGATAGATAGATAGGTAGGTAGATAGATAGATAGATAGATATGGAACAATGGAATATTACTCAGCCATAAAAAGGAACAAATTAATGGCATTTGCAGCAAGCTGGATGGAACTGGAGACTATTATTCTAAGTGAAGTAACTCAGGAATGGAAAACCACGCATTGTAAGTTCTCACTCTTTCATGGGAGCTAAGCTATGAGGATGCAAAGGCATAAGAATGATACAATTCACTTCGGGGACTCGGGGGAAAGGGTGGGAGGGGGTGAGGGATAAATGACTACAAATTGGGTTCAGTGTATACTGCTTGGATGATGGGTGCACCCAAATCTCACAAATCACCACTAAAGAACTTACTCATGTAATCAAATACCACCTGTTCCTGAAAAACCTATGAAAAAAAATTTTAAAAAGAACTTGCTATCAGATCCAAAACAAGCAGGAAATTACAACTAATAAAAAAATCCATAGATCAGACATGCAGTATAGATGAAAGAAGTAATACACTAAAACATCAAAAAACAGCTATTTCAAATACATTTAGGAAAGCAGAGCAAAATAGGAGCATAATAAAGAAATACATGGATGATGAATTGAAGACCCAAATTCAGCTTTAAGAAATGAAAATAAAATGTTCAAGATTGCAAACACAGAATGGGATTAATAGTAGATTAGACACTATAGAATGAAAGATTGGTGAACTTGAACACATAGCAATAAAAACGATCAAAAATGAAAAATGAAATGTCTTTGATCTGAGTTTATTAGAGGGACAGAACTAATAGTTAATACTATTAAGTAGTATTAACTCATACAATCACCAGGTCTCACAGTAGGCTGTCTGCAAGCTAAGGAGCAAGGAAGCCGGTCTGAGTCCCAAAGCTGAACAACTTGGAGTCCGATGTTCGAGGGCAGGAAGCATCCAGCAGAGGAGAAAGGTGTAGGCTGGGAGGCTAAGTCAGTCTCACCTTTTTACGTTTCTCTGCCTGCTTTATATTCTAGCCGTGCTGGCAGCTGATTAGATGGTGCCCACCCAGATTAAGGGTGGGTCTGCCTTTCACAGTCCACTGACTCAAATGTTAATCTCCTTTGGCAACATCCTCACAGACACACCCAGGATCAATACTTTGCATCTTTCAATCCAATCAATTTGACACTCTGTCTTAACCATCATACTGTGAGATAATATGACATGGTGTAATTTATGTTTCCCTGTAGACCCAAACTGGAGGTCAGAGGAATGTGAAAAATAATTCAGGTAATAGTGGCTGAAAATTTCTTAATTGTATTAAGACTACAAAACCACAAGTCTAAGATGTTCAACAAAACAGAAATGTTGATGGCAACTGAGAGACCTCGGTTCTTGTCTTCTTGGTTTGAAATAATTTAAAGAGACACACAGCAGTAGAAAGTGGTAGAAATCAGTTTCTTGGAAAAGAGAAAGAACATTCTGAAAGCTAAGTGTGAAAGTGAAAGTACACTCTGAAAGGCAAGTTAGAGATGGCTGACTGAGAGTCAGCAAAGACTGGCACTAGGGAGACCCCCTTTATGGGAGTCTTACATGATGATTCATAAGGGAGTAATAGGTGTTACTGGTAAGCGTGTTGTGGGTGGCCTCTAGGTGCACATGGACAGTAGCTGTACGTGCTTGTTCACACATTGTGTGGCTCATTAGCATCATCAGTCTCCATCCAGGGGTGTGTCTTCATTATTATAATGAGCAAAGAGTCAGTTTGAGGACAAGAAAACGCAAAATGTGCATTCTCCCTAGAGGAGATAGATAGTAGCAGAAGTCCCTACTGCAGATAGTTCTGCATAGATGAGCTTGACCGCAATGCCAGTGCTCGGGCGCTTGGTGTTGACAGTGCTATGGACATGGTTGCCACATCCCAAGGACATGATTATTTCCTTGACTACCTATCCTGCCTCAGAGAAAAAAATGCAAATAAATCACAAAAAGATACAATAAATTGCTGAAAAGAGTGATTAAGAGAAAGACCCTTGAGTAACCAGAGAAAAATAATACCTTACATCCACAAGAATGAAGGAAAAAATAACTTCAGGATCTTAGAAAATAGAAATATCTTCTGAGAAATATTTTCTAAGAAAATAAGAGAATGATCTCTCTAAAGTGCTGGAAGATAAAACAAACCAATGAAATTGTGCTTCAAAAATGAGACAAAATGAGTACTTTGTTTGAGACAAGCATGAAGAGAGAATTTTTAACAGAATGAATGACAATAACTGTGGAAGGTAGTTTGGTGGGTGAAAGAAAATATTCCAGCTGAGCACTTCAAAGAAAAGACAGAAGAATGTGAAAAATAGTAAAATGGGGTAAATAGAAGACATTTTTCTCATTTTCAATGTATTTCACAAGTACCTACTGAAGCAAAAAGTAATACAGTGTTTAGCAGAATTTATAGCATATCTAGAAATAAAATATGTGACACAAAATCATAAAGTCAAGGAATCAAAGCATAACGTTGTTAACTTCCTGTATTATACTTGTAATGGTGTAACATAATTAAAAGTAGGCCTTCTTCAGGTAAAAATCTATATTTCAACCCCTAGAAGTTCCACTAAAAAAGAAAAGAAACAATGTATAACTATAATAACTATACATAATAGTAGACGGTGAAAATAAAAAGATTCTAATAATACAAAAGACAAAGAAAAGAGCAAAACAAATGTAATAAATAGAACACGAATATCCATGCTGAGAATTTCCCAAAGCTTAATAGTAATTTAAAAAATAAATGTCCGAACACTGAGTTAAAAAACAGATTTTCAGATCGGATGTAAAAGCATCCCTCAACTGTATATATGTTAACTAATTTGATGTAGTAATTATTTTACAATGTATAAGAGCATCAAATCATTATATTGTACATCTTAAATATATGCAATTTTTGTGTGTTCATTATATCTCAATAAAGCTGGAAAAATAAATTTTAAAACTTTAAAACAAAAATACATACAGAGGTACAATGGGCAGAATTCTGAACATGCCAAACCCAGGATTCCTATACCTTAGCAATTAAGCACTAATCTAGGTAATGCTGAAGGAACTTTGCAAATATAATTAAGCATCTAGACTTTGAAATAGAAATGTCATTTTGGATTATGCCAGTGGATCCAATTTAATCACCTGAGCTCTTAAAAGCAGAGTTTCTCTAGCTGGAGTAAGAGAGACAACTGGCCGGGGAGGCCGAGGGGAGAGTCAAAGATTCAATTCTCAGTGCTGGCTTTGAGGCTGGAGGAAGAGAGGGCTGTAGGCCAAGGGTGCAGGTGGACTTGAGGATCTGAAAATGAGCTTACTGCAATCCAGCAAGAAACAATGACCTCAGGACTATCACAAAATACAAATACTTACTTAGGCTATTGTTCTGAATTTCATATAAAAAATAGACTTATGAGAGTGATGATGTTTTCTGTCACAATTATGAAAATTTTATCTTAACTCTTACACATTGCCACTTTTAACCAATAATAGAAAAGTGAATGTAATCTTTAAGTTAGTGGATCAAGGAGTGTATTTGAAAGCAAAGAAGTAAACATTTTAAATGTTGAAATTGAAAGCATACAACATTAATGTGTTAGGATATGTTTAAAAATCTGTGTTTTGTAACTTAGTGACTGTTTTGGCTTATGGATAAAATAGACGTTCATTATGGTAACTGCAGCATTTGAAAAACGCAGCACCCAGAGGTAATTTCAGTTAACTTAGATTGTGTGTTTGGGAAGCCCTAGTCACCTATTCCAGCATTATGTTTAATCTGGAGATAATAAGCCAAAATCGACCCAGTCTTTTTTTTTTCTCTCTAACTCCCCAGTACACCCAGTACATAATAATTATTTTATAAGTCATCTCCAGTTATAGTCTTATCAGAAATAAAACACATTGCATCTAGTTATCTTTTAAAGATAATTTGAATGGCTTCATTATCCTGTATATACAACTTACCAAACCTATCTTGTAAATCAGTATGCACTTCAACACCAGCAAAGCTTGCATAAACAAGAGCTTTATGAGTCTTAAATGATAATTACCACAATCTAATGAATTGCATAAATCATTTATAATGAAGAGAAATAAACAAGTACTCTGATATGTGCACATTAATAACTTAGGTTTTTCAAAAGCAGTGAGTAATTTAATTTAGATGGTATGTCCACAGACAGTAACAACTTGAATTTTATTTGTGAAATAATTAGCGGTTAATCTAAAGGGATACAGCTTATCTACTGGCAATACATTAAACTGAAAAATGAAGATTAATTTTGTCTTTGATGGAAATTATTCTGACAATATCTCATGATTTGAAAGTCACTCTAAAGAGGGAAATATGAAAATTGATTTAAGTTCATTCTGACAAACCTAGAATTTATTCCAAAATATGAATTAGCATGCTTTGCAGTTCCAAGTAATTTGTGATATGCTATAATTTTTAGTGATCCTCTCACTGAAGTGCTAATTGGAATTTTATTTATATATATTTATGAGTAAAGATAGAGGTTCATAACTTCTCTTCTATCTGTAACATCATAATTTGGGTTACAAAAAAACATTATTCATTCTTGAGGTTCTTCATTGGTTAAAAGGATATTCACCCAGGTAACAAAAAATTTAAACTAGCAAAAAACTTTTTTTTCTTCCAGTAACAGTCTTTATCTTTGCTAATACATTTTTATAAGCATTTTATTTTCCTTGACTTTAACTAACCATCATCTTCTCTTCTGCAATTAAGTTTGAAAGCTGAACTTTTTCCAATCTATTAAGCTTCCAGTTACTTCCTTCTTTGAAAGATAAACAATATATTATAGTAGGATGGTCTCAAATTTGAAATCTATGCATTTACTCATTTGTTGGTTTATTCAACAACATTTACCACATCCTATGGTAAAAAATGGTATAAATGGAAGATATAACTAAGGACATAACAGCTAACAATGAAAAATGATTATATTAATAAATATTAATTAATTAATATAATTAATATATTATATTATAATTATTAGATAATTATATAATATTAGCATATATCATCTATTATATAAATAATTACTATATCAGTAGCATATAAATGTATACTAGTTATTAATTATATAATATTTGTAATAAATAATTACTAATAACCAACACTTTAATGTAAATCTTCTTTTGGGAATGATTTATGCCTACAACTTAGTATTGAAAGAGGAGTCATACCCTGCCTAGGCCATTGAGATTTTATTCACTGAGGAGTTTTCCAATTAAGTCAATTGGCAATTGGCAAAACCAGTAGTATAAATGGAATCCAGTGCCATTTTAAAAATGGAACATACGTCTGGGTGCGGTGGCTCACATCTGTAATCTCAGCACTTTGGGAGGCCGAGGTGGGCGGATCACCTGAGGTGAGGAGTTCAAGACCAGCCTGGCCAACATGGTGAAACCAGTTTCTACTAAAAATACAAAAATTAGCTGGGCGTGGTGGTGGGTGCCTGTAATCCCAGCTACTCCGGAGGCTGAAGCAGGAGAATCGTTTCAACCTGGGTGGTGGATGTTGCAGTGAGCAGAGGTCATGCCAGCACTCCAGCCTGGGTGACAGAGTAAGACTCTGTCTCATAAAAAGTAAAATAAAATAAAAAATAAAAATGGAAGATACCATGCCTCTCATTATAACAAGTGCACATGGACATAAAACCAACAGCAAAATAGCAACAAACTTTAGGACTTCATGGCCTTCAGAAATAACACTGAATAATGCAGTAGAGCGGAAGGAAGGGAATACCTGAGAAAGAACAGCTAGTATATGGACAACCATATCAAAGAGAATAATGATTACCATTTAGAAAAGTGCTACTGTTCATGACTTACCTTCATAAGTCAGCCTACTTGCTGAGGTAAATCAGTTAGGCTTAAAAACAGGAAATGAATAGACACATTTTGATATTTGGAGTTGAATGAAAATGTGTCTTGTTACAGTATTCTTCTCCACAAGTGTTTTTTTACAATGACGACATCATTTCTGGCACCAAATTATTGACTGCAATTTTATTCAAGCTGAAAGGCATTAGACTGCATATTACTTTTATTTCATAGTTTTATTGTTTTTCCATACAATGATTTGCCAATTTGAAACTATAGTTGACTTTATTGATAAGTTTTAGGTGAGCAGCATCTTCTTAAAAATTTAATCTTTTCATGGGGAGAGCTCCAGGGCCACTTCTCTTTGATCACTCCTTCTTCAGATGTGTCAATATCAATGCCTATCATTCCAATTTGTAAAACTCATATATTCTAGTAAGTATATGGAATAGCCTCTGTGAAAAGAAAAACAGTAAACAAATTAAATTTAACAGAGTTTAATTGAGCAAAGAATGATTTGTAAAATGGGCAGCCCCAAACCTGAATAGGTTCAGGGAAATTTCAGCCTGCTTAGTGGTCAGAGATTTATGGACAGGGAAAGGAAAGTGAGGTACATAAAACAAAAGTGAGGTACAGAAACAGCTGTTTTGGTTACAGCTGTGTTTGCCATATTTGAACACGATTTCAAGAATTGGCCATCTTTGGCTGACATTTGGTGGTTGGCACAAGACTAGATTGGCTAAAGATTTAATTAATTATGCCTGCTAAATAAAATTTCAATAAAAACTCTGAAACAATGAGGCAAAGAAGGCTTCCAAGTTGGCAAATACGTCTAAGTGCTAGGAAGGTGGCACACCCCAAATCCATGGAGATTGAATGACCTGTCCACACCTTGCCCTATGTACCTCTTCATCTAGCCGTACTTTGATCTTTTACAATGACCTGTAACAGTAAGGATAGCATTTTCCTGTGTTCTGTGAGTCATTATAGCAAATTACCAAACCTGAGAGAAGGTCATGAGAACCTCTGAATTTGTACTCAGCAGATTCCTTAGCCTGGGCACACATTTGTGGTTAGTGTCTGAAGTGGATCAGTTTTGTGTGACTGAGCTGTTAATTTTGGGGATCTGTACTAACTCCAGGGAGTTAAGTGTCAGAATTTAACTGAATTGTAAGACAACCAAATGGTGTCAGGGAATTGGAGAATTGCTGGGAAAACCACAGAGGCATGTACAAGAAAGCTGGCATGCTGTGACAGAGCAGTAGGTAAGGTTACATACATAGGTTAAGAATATTAAATACATAGAAGATATTTAATGAAATATTAAAATATGAAAATATTCAAAATATTCTTAATAAGGGCAGCATTTATTTGGAAAAATAATTTGTCAGAATCAGAAATACTGATCCCATATAGTTTGCTAAGGCGTTTCACTGAGCTTCATTTGGAAGGGTATATGAGAAACCAAAGAAAGCAAAGATGACAGCGTTTCCCTACATGTGGTAGATAAGAAAAGGAAAGCATTTAGGGAGCAGTTCAAGGTTTTCAAAATTCAGCAGTGTCTACATTGAAGAAGACTGGGATGGAAAGGGAACATCAGAGGAAGCAGATGTGGGGACAGTGCTCCCAGAATACAGATGGGAGTGAGGGATTCCTCTTGCGATTGAAGTTCTAGGAAATTCAAAATTGAGAGAAAAAGTTTTAGGAGAGAAAGGATTATAAAACTCTAGGCATGGAGGCTATTGAGGACACAGAGTTTGGAAGTTCCAACAACAGCTATAAATAAAAAAATATTTGAATGTGACTTCCAACTGAGACAAATGTGGAGACCAGAGACAATTCCATCTTGAGGGAAGGGACACACAGATGCTTGGAATCCTGGACCATAAGGGACCGCAGGTTATTGTGTTGAAATGTGAAAGAAGCCTTGGTTTCCTTGTGAGGTTGGGGAGTTACAGAGCTAATATAAAACACGCAAGGCTAAGAGTGATTCCAGAACAAAACATAAGCCCTGATATTAAAAGACAATAGAAACTGTTTCATCAAGTCTTCATCCAATTTAGTATCATGATGCCAGAAATAAGGGATGAAAAGGGAACATAGAAACAAGATAATATAGAAACATGTGGTTTAGTAATAAAAAGAAATCAAAAAAGAGCATCCATTATGAAGAATTATTAAGTTTTCAAGAAAACTGGACTGTTTAAGATGCCATTTTCTGGGAGTAAAAATGCTTGTTTTGGTCAATGCCCGTGATACACTGTAATTAATATAATAAAAACCTATTAGTTGGTCATTTTTCCCAATTGGGTTTTAAGTGAGAAGTTAAGAGGGACTGAGCATTAATAGAGCATCATTCTGGCAAAACTGCAAGCTATAATTTCATAGGTTGTGCTTTATTTTCTCTGCCTTCACACTCCCCTAGAAAAGTATACACAGAAAAATAACAAACACATACATATCAAAAACAACAATTAAATTTCAGTTAAACGCTGGGTAGTAAGGGAAGACAAAATCCAAACTCCAAACAATTGTCTTAATAAGGTATTTCTTCCTGGGAGTAATTAGACAAAGAAAAAATGAAGAAAGGGATTTTCTAAGAAGGTAATTTATTCAAGACAGTACAGATAAATTGAGTTATTTCTCTTGATAAAGTATACTCCTAACAATGTTCAATGAGTCAGAGAGCTAAATTTGATGACAACTTTATATGATTTTCTTCTGGAATAACTCCAGAGAGCTCTTATTTTACACTCCACATACCTCTTCCCTTTTGCTTGTGGATCCACTAGAAGAGCTGAGAAGAACGTGAGAAAGACATAACAAAAGGGGAGGAAACAAAGTTAACAAAAAGAGAAGAAAACAGTGTTTGAAAATACATAAACAGTTTTCTGGATATCTACTTTAAAATCTTTGATTGAACCTGTACCCATTTTTGACTTTGTGATTTGCAATGAAGCAAAAGTGGTAAAACATTGACAAAGTGCTCATGTTGAATGATGTTGATATTTGAGAAGCAAAAGGGAACAAGATGTTACAGCAAATTTTTGAAAACGGATATTTTGTATCTTTGTTATGTGTGTGCTGTAATAAAAAGATGAGTGCAAACTGTTCTAAGGTATTGACAAATCAGTTAAAAATCCATTCCAACAATACCTACCACAGTTCTGTTATAAATTCCTTTATTTTAGTTTTTCTTCTACAGGCAAGCTTTTCCTCAGAATAAGAAATTACATCAATTATAATTGTATATATAAACAGAAGTATGTGCATACATAATATTATAAATAAAATCCTACAAAAATTTTTAAATAAAAATTTGTAAATATATAATTTGATATATCCAAGCCATGTGTGAAAATTTTCATTTACCAGATGAGCAGTTGAGACATACCACAGAAGTTTGAATAATTCGTTAAAATTTACAAAGACTCTCTTCAGGTGGCCTGACTTCCAGCCCCATTCTCTTCCACTACAAATACTATGACCTTATACATTGAATGTATACCAGTCAAGCTCTTTAAAAATTTTGAACACAGTTTGCAAGAGGCATTGTTAATTTCCTACATAACTTCATTGCTCAAAGCAAAGCCTTCTGTCTGTTCTTTGCTTCTGTATTTGGCTAATGGTTTCTAGCACTCAGCACTCAGCAGTCAGGGTGGGATCCTAACCATGAAGAAAACCAGAAAGTCAAAACACTCAGTTGTCTTATCCACACCTCCATTTTGTAGCTCCCTTTGATGGCAGCCACAGCCTGTCTGGAGCAGCTGCTGCCAAGAGGCTGGCTTTGCTGGGGAGGCACATCAGGGGCTGCATGCTCCAGCCAGCTGGAGCAGGGAACAGGCGAGAGCCCTGCCTACTTCCAAGTTGGAGGGGTGGGAGCCCCACACTTCCAGGCACAGCTGCAGCCTCCTAACCCCAGCTGCAGACATGGGCATTACTGTGCTCTCAGGGGCCCAGGAATCCCCCCCTGCCCCAACAGGCTTGAGAGTGCCTCATTCTGCTGCCTGGACTCTCCCTGCTCCCAGTGCCCGCTGTGATTTCAGAGCAAATTTGAGGCCGAGCCTGGGTGCTGTCATGACCCAGCTGGGTGTGCGCATGCTCAGGGAGGCTCTGACAAGCCAGTCCCCTGCCTCCTCAGTCCCCTCTGGGCTTTGGACACTGACAAGCACAGGAGAGAGGCCAAGGGAAGGCTGAGGGCACCTCGGCTCAGGCCTGCAGGCACCCCTCCATACAAATAGCCTGGGCTCCATAGATGACATATAGATGGCAACAGGAAGCAGATAGGCTCCTGGGCAGAAAAAGGCAGGTCCCTGATGACGCCCCACCTTCAAGCCAGGGAGGGCCTGAAGCATGAGGGTTGGACTGCTAGTTCTGCAGACCAGAATGGGAATTTATGGTGCTTTTTCTGGGCCCACCTATGGGTGTCCATGGACAAATCAGCACACACTTCCTCTCCTCTGAAGCTCATAAAAACCCTGAACTCAGCTGGACTCAGGCAGATGATGGATGAGAAGACCTGCCTGTGGATAGGAGCTACCCACTCCAGGTCTCCTTCCCACTGAGGGCTACAGAGACAATGGGATGACCTGCCTGTGGATAGGAGGTATCCACTGCGGGTCTCCTGAGAGCTGTACTATTGCTCAATAAAGCACCTCTTTGCCTCATTCACCCTCCAGTTGTCTGCATATTTCATTCTTCCTAGGAACTGGGGACCCGCTGAATGGTGGGCCTGAAAGAGCTGTAACACAAACTGCTGAAACATGCCCTCCGCACCACCCACCCACCACTCACCTCTTGCAAGCAAGGACAAGAAAGAGGGAGAGAAGAGGTGCAGCCTTTCAGGGATCCCAGACCTAGGAGCTCCCCAGGCCAGGGCTATGACACCCTCTTGGGGGTTCTGCAGTTCCTGGAGTCTCTAAGCTTCCAGGCACCACCGCATTCCCAGGTGTCCAGTGGAAGCCGCTTGCAGTAGGCCTGGTTCAGCGGCAGCTTCACAAGGAGCTGGTGCCTATGCTGTCACCTGGAGCTGCCTACCCCACTGCAGCTGGTGTGCCTGTCTGTGAACAACAGCCAGACCCCATGCTCACTCACTCACGCACCCCTTGCTGCTCCTTGCCTGGGTCGCCCTTGGCAGGGGTGGGATCCAGCCTGGTAGCACAAGCTGAGAGCAGATTGCCAGGCCAAGTGGGCAGAACAAGCCCAGCTGGTCTGAGCAAAACTCTGGCAAAGGCACCACCAGCCACAGAGGCTTCTGGCTGGCAAAATGACGCCCCAAGGATCCCATCACACCTTCCTATTTTCTCTGCAATATTTTGAAACAAATGATATTCTTGAAATTTAAAATTAAGATTATATTTTATTAAAGGTCCTTTCCTTCACATAGTATCATATTTCTATACTCATCTATTGTATACATGAAATAAACTTGAAGTGAACGGGGAAATTGCAGACATAGGGAAACTGGTATCACAAACACCTATACACACACACACACACACACACACATACACACACACATCACAGGAGATGAGGTCCCTTTATTTGTAGCCTCATTACAAAACTCAAATAAAGTGAACCTTCTCTTCTGAATAAGTTTTGCAGTAGGAGTTGTATAAAAGGTAAATTTTTGGTTTAGTTTTCTTATGCTAGAAATTATTATTCAAATCTTTTTCATAATAAAATAACATGCAACCTTAGTTTAATGGTGATAGTATTTGGTATATGAGAAAGTCTTACAGGATTCCTTAAACAATACAATTTCAAGCTAGGTTAGTAAAATGTAAAGCATGAAAATGCAATTTTTATTAAGATGTTGAAGAAAACAGAATTGTATTATTTTATGTTTAGCTTTTCACCATAATAAATTATTTTACTAACTGGTAGCAGTTAGTAGAATAATAAAACTGGCAGGTTTTTGAAAATAATATATTAGAAGCATCATTTTTTTCTTTTCTCATGCATGACTAGCAAAAGAAAAGGGTCTGTCTACAGTCAACAAAGATGAGCATATGGCTTCCTGTAAGTTTCAGATCTATTCCCTTTGAATTGCTCACACACACACACACAAAAAAATAGTAAAAAAAAAAAGTCAACCCTATGCATGAGATTTTCTTTTCCCCTTTAACTTATTTCAAATACATAAGGCGCATTCTTGTGGGATTCATTCAGTCAAATTTTACACACATTTTCATTTACCTATACAATATTAAATAGAATTTTTCAGCAGAAAATAAGTTGCAAACAATAAACAGCATATTTATTAACTATGAAAAAAGAAAGTGCCACATTTGTCTAGGGAGTAGACACTTTCTATACCTGAGAACATTGATCCAGTAATTCAAATATTTATCGATACTTACTACATCCCAGAAACTGGAACATAATTGATACACTTCTTGTTCTCCTGCAGTTTATAATCTAAGCCAACTAAACACAATGGATTTCCAAATGTGCATTAAAAGTTCAAGAATTGGGTCTCTGGTGGAGTCAGCTTCTAAAATATTAAAAATAAAATATTAAATTCAGAGATCTGTAAAGTGTTTATGGTTAACTTTTACATTAAAAAGTCTATTGAACATTAATCTTAAAAATACAAATGAGCAATACATTTCACAATGTTGTCCAAGAACATGTTCATGTTTTTTTTTTCTTTCTAGAAATAATTTATTTTTATGTTAAGTTATTCCATAGTTTCCTTTAGATTTCTGGCTTTTACAATTCGTTTTAAAAATGTATCCTTATTAACAATGTAACAAATGTTCTGTATTTTCTTCTAATATTTTATCACTATTTTTATTATATTTAAAATACTGAAACACATGTGATTTATTAATAAATTATGATGATTAGTCATATGTGTCCTGAATGGGCTTCAGGGTGCCCAGATATTTGTTCAAACATTATTCTGGGTGTTTCTGTGAAGGTGTTTTCGAGTAAGATTGACATTTAAGTTGATAAACTGAGAAAAATCAGAATGCATTCCCTAATGGAGGCAAGCTTCATCCAGTCAGTTGAAGGCCTGACTGGAACATAAAAGCTGACCCTCCCTTGAGCAAGAGAGGATTCAGACTCAAACATCAGGTCAGGAACCAGACCATCAGCCCTCCTGGTCTAAGGCTATGCCATTGCCTCTCTTGGGTCTTCAGCTTGTCAACTCCCTCTGTAGAGCTTGGGACTTTTCAACCTCCATAATCATGTGAGCCAATTCCTTATCAGAACTCTCTCTCTCTCTCTCTCTCTGTCTCTGTCTCTGTTTGTGTGTGTGTGTGTGGTGTGTGTGTGTGTGTGTGTGTGTGTGCTGTTTCTCTGGAGAACCCTAATACATATGTGATTTTTACAATATTATTTTTTATTTGAATGAACTACTATTTCCTCCCTCTAAACTGGATATCATTTTTATGACATATTAAGTTCCCACTTGGATCTGTCTTCAGAATATTTTATTCTTATTTACTGGTCTATTTGTCTTTTTCTGAACTCATACGATATGTTTTTATAGAATATTTTTATGGTATAGTTTAAACCTATTTAATATAGTCCCTTAAATTCTTCTATTTAATATAATTAGCAAATCACATATATTTACTCTCCTATATAGATTTTGAAATCAGCCAGTTCCTATTTTAAAATGTTATGTCAAGTTATGATGTTTAGGGATATGAAATGAAATATCTTCAGTTTCCAGCTGTAATTGTGATAGAATATTTATATATTCCCAGAAAATTATTTTATTTTTTCAAAACTATTCTTGTCATGATAGAAATGAACTGTGAGAGATTGAGATAATTACAGTGAGACTAGAACTGAATACTTTGTTTGTTTGTTCTTATGTTTTTAAAATATTTATCCTTTTTGTTGGTGAGTATCCTTCTTCCTGATATTACTGGTAGCAATTTTAATATTTCACTATTTAAAGTGGTGTATTGAAACAAGAGGCAACATGAACGTGCTCCCATTGACTAAAAGCTGGAATAATGTGAGCAAAATATAACTGCAGTAATATTGCATCTTAAACATAAAGATACAATAGATATTCATAAGCCCACACTGATATTAATAAATACTTAAAGAAAGAAAGAAAGAAATGGGGGAGAAATGACTCATATTCCTTAAAAGTGAATTCTAAATAATGCCTATAGAATTTATGAGTAAAATAGAACATCACTTTTTTAAACCTCAGTGACAATTGCTTCAAGTAAAAATCTAACTATGACTTCTAAAACTGGTGGTTGAATCTTGAAGAAACAGGTTATTCATATAGCCTCTAAGTAAAAAGTCCAAAATATTTATTAATGTAACGGCCTTAACATATGTCTTTGATATTCCTCAGCCAACATTAGTAACTAAAGCAAAATACTAAGAAGAAAAAATGGTAAATTTATAGTAGAGAATCCTGGGAGAGATACCATAGCCAAGTAATAATAAGTCATGATGATATTAGGTATCCCGTAATACGATTTAATCAGAAGAGCACTTCAAATCCATAGTATTAATGCCTTAAATTCTAGTCTAACCATGAGAAAAGATTGGATATTCAAAATAAAGGACCCTTTATAAAGTGAGTCATCAGTAGTCATCCGAACTTTCCAATCATAGGCACAAAAACACATACACATACAAATCACTGAAAACTGTCATATGTTGGAAGAGACAATAGGTAAATAAATATGACTGACATAGAAAATGTATAAGTACAAATTTTAAAAATCTAAAATATTAATATGATAGCAATGTAAAGGTATTAAATAAAAAACTAAGTCAATTAATAAAAAGCAATCTTAGTCACAATCCTGACCTTCACTCTAACATTAATATTGCCAGACATTTAAAATTTATACATTTGAATGATAGTTAAAATTTACATATGAGCAATATATAAATTTAAAGCACTTTGAAATGAGATTACTTTTCATTCTATTTTGTTTCAGACATTTTCTAAAATATTATTTATTATGTTAATTTAAAAATAATATAATTATTCTCAAAGTAATTCATGTTTTCTGAAATTCTATTTAGACTTTCAGAATTATTCACAAATCATAAGAAGCATTTATACTTGTAAGTATTATTCTAAGGTTTTCTGAAAGGTCAAATCTAATTATAATGAAGAACAATTTGAGAAAAATACAATCATGAGACATAAAATAATGGTTTTTCTAACTTATACTCCCAGCAAAATAAGGTAGAGAAAGCTAAATCCTTTCCTTATAAAAATAAAATGAAATAAAATACAAGTCCACATGAAGTACCCAATGATATAACCATATTATATGATCATGATGCTGGGTAAATTTTTATCTGAATTAAAGCATAATATAAAAATAGAAAAGAAGATTTTAAAAAGTATATAATTAAAAAGACACATTTCACTTGCAAAATTAATCATTACACTTACTTTTAAAATATGCATAGACTAATAGCAAACAATTCAACAAAAAGGCCTAAAATAATTATACTTTTATTTTTAATTTTTGAGACACTCACTCTGTCAATCAGGCTGGAGTGGTGTGGCATGATTATAATTTACTCCAGCCTCATACTCGTGGGCTCATGCAATCCTCCTGTTTTAGCCTCCCAAGCAGCTGGAACCACAGGTGTGCACCACCACACCTGGCTAATTTTTAATTTTTATTTTCGTAGAGATGGGGTCTTGCTATGTTTCCCAGGCTAGTCTTGAACTCCTGGCCTCAAGCAATGCTCTTCCCTTGGCCTCCCAAAGTCTGGGACCACAGGCCTGAACCACTTCCATGGGCCAAAAATAAATAAATAATCCATAATATGAAACAAACACAGTAAAAACAGCTAAATACAAATTAGTTTGTTGTTCACCTTGTCTATTCCAAAGAGTAGAAACACTGACAACATTCAACAGTGATACAAGGGTGCCGAAAATAACCCTTTAATGCTCAGTAGTAGTCCAATGTTGGAGTTACACACATTTATATTTTAAGCAACACGAAGTTAAATGCTAAGTTTGCAACAAGAAAGAACATTTCAACAAAATCAATGTTTGGAAGAGGTCTAGAAATCACACAAATATAACTTTGTCACTGATGATGGGTTCTTTCCTTGACTAATCTTTCCAAATTTATGTTTATCTCAGTAGAAGTTAACTCTTTAACAACAATATTTGACGTTTAAAAAATTTTTGCCAAATCAAGGCAAAGCCTTTCAAACTCTCATATTAAATAGATGATAGACAACAACAAAAGTTTATCTGACATTATAACCCACATCTAAAATCTTTCACATTATGTAGATTTGACCTGACCCAAATTTTGCCCTCCCAACACTCAGATGCCACCAATCACATTAGTATGTATTATAGTTCTGGTATTCATTAATTTTAGCAACTTCTACTCCCATTTTTGTGTTTTCTTAGCTGATATTACAAGTCAAAACGATACCATTTTTTAAATACAAAAATTAGACGTGCTAGTTTCTCAACATGCAAAGAAACCAGCACAAGAATTCTGGCACCATGAAAAATCTAAACACAGTGAAACCACAAAAAGACTGCACTAGCTCTCCAGCAATGGCCCCTAACTGACATGGAAACTAAAAAATGACAGATAAAGAATTAAATCATGGATTGCAGGAAGCTCAATGAGATCCAAGACAAAGTTGAAAATCAGCATAAATAAACTTATAAAGCAATCCAAGAAATGAAGGAAGAGATAAACAGTAAAAAAAAAAAAAAAAAAAAAAAAAAAAAAAGAACAGTATTCTGAACTTCTGGAGTTAAAAAACTCATTTAAGGAGTTTTTATAATACAATTGAAAGCTTTATCAATAGACTGAACCAAGCAGAAGAAAGAATTTCAGAGCTTAAAGGTCTTTCAAACTAACTCACTCAGACAAAAATAAAGAAAAAAGAATGTAAAAAAACAGTGTTTTAGAAATATGAGATTATATAACATGACTAAACCTACAATGTATTGGTATTCCTGAGAGAGAAAGAAAAAGTTAAAAACCTAGAAAATATACTTGATGGAACAATTAATGAAAATATCCCTAATGTTGCTAAAGGTTGACATCCAGATACAATAAATACAGAGAACACCAATGAGATATTATACAAAACAAACATGACCAATGTATATAGTTACCAGACTGTCCAAGGTCAACACTAAGTTAGAAAGCCTTAAAGGCAGCTAGAGAAAATGGTCAGATCAAATACAAAGGAAACCCCATCAGGCTAACAGCAGACTTTTCAGCTGAAACCTTACAAGCCAGAAGAGATTGGGAGTCTATTTTAAGCATTTTTAAAGAAAAGAAATTCCAACCAAGAATTTCATATCCTGCCAAACTAAGCTTCCTAAGTCAAGGAGAAATAAAATGTTTTCCAGACAAGCAAGTACTAACAGAACTTGTCTTATGTTGGTTACCATAAGACAAGCTTTACAATAGATCCCTAAGGGAGTTAAACATGTAAACAAAAGAACAATACCTCCTACCACAAAAACATGCTTAAGTACATAGCCCTCAGACTCTATAAAGCCACCAGCCTAACAACCTCACAATAGGATCAAAACTTCAAATCTCAATATTAACCTTGAATGTAAGCCAGCCTAAATGCCCCACTTAGAAGGGACAGAATGGCAAGTTGGATAAAAAATAAAAGCCATCTGTCTGCTGTCTTCAAGAGACCTACTTCAAATGTAAAGATGCCCAATAGGCTCAAAGTATAGGGTTGAATAAAAATCCACCATGCAAATGGAAAGCAAAAGGAGCAAATAAGAATGATAAGATATTACTACTCTTGTATCAGATAAAAAAGACTAAACCAAGAACATAAAAAGGCATGAAGATGGGCATTACATAATGTCAACGGGTTCAAATCAACAAGAAGAATTAACTGTCCTAAATATACATGCATGCAAAATGGGAGCAACCAGATTCATAAAACAACTACTTCTAGACTCACAAAAGGACTTAGACCACCCTACAATAATAGTGGGGGACTTAACACCCCACTGACAGCATTAGACAGATCATTGAAGCAGAAAATTAACAAGAAATTCTGAAAATAAAATTGACACTTAAACAATAGGACCTAATAGATTCAGAACACTCTACTCATCATCCACAAAATACACATTCTTCTCGTCCACACATACAACATGTTCCAAGATCAATCACATGATCAGCCATAAGGCAAGTCTCAATAAATTCAAAAACACCAAAATCTTACCAACCATAATCTTGTACTACAGTGGAATAAAAATAGATATCAATACCCCCCCAAAAAAATCCTCCCAAACCATACAATTAGATGAAAGTTGAACCACTTGATCCTGAAAGATTTTTGGATAAATAACAAAATTCAAGCAGAAATAAAAAAATTCTTTAAAATAAATTAAAACAGACATTCCAAAATTTCTAGGATACAGCAGAAGCAATGCTAAGAGAAAAGTTTATAGTGCTAAATGCCTACTCAAAAGTTAGAAAGATCTCAAATTAATGATCTGACATCACACCTAGAGGAACTAGAAAGACAAGAACACACTAACCCCAGGTCTAGCAGAAGAAAAGAAATATCTAAAATCAGAGCAGAACTGAATGAAACTGAGACTCAGAAATCCACACAAAGAATCAACTAACCCAAAAGTGGGTTGTGGAAAGGAGAAACAAGGTCTATAAAACACTAGCTAGCTCAACAAAGAAAAAGAGAAAAATCCAATAAACACCATCAGTAACAACAAAGGTGACATTACATCCAGTCCTTCAGAAATACAAAGGATCCTCAGAGACTACTATGATCACCTCTATATTAACAAACTAGAAAATCCAGAAGAAATGGATAATTCCCAGAAATGCACAACCTTCCAAGCCTGAATCAGGAACAAAAAACACTGATAAAAGATATCATAGATTGGAGCAAACAAATGGAAAAACATCCCGCGCTCATGAATTGGAAGAATCAATATCATTAAAATGGCAATACAGTCCAAAGCAAGCTATAGATTCAATGCTCTTCCTATCAGGCAACAATGTCATTTTCTTCACAGAACTACAAAAAGCTATGCAAACATTTATATGGAAGCAAAAAGGAGCCCAAATTGTCAAAGCAATCTTCAGCAAAAAGAACAAAGCCAGAAGCATCACATTACCTGACTTCAAACTACACTATTTGGCTCTAGTAGTCAAAACAACATAACACTGGTTAAAACAAACAAACAAACAAACAAAAAAAGCTAGAAACATAAACCAATGGAACAAAGTAGAAAACCAGAAATAAAGCCACACACCTACAGGTGTCTGAATTTCAATACAGTTGACAAAAATAAGCAATAAGGAAAGAAGTCCTTAATTAATGGTGCTGGGATAGTTAACTAGCTATATGCAAAGAGTGAAACTGGACTCCTACATTTCACCATATACAAAATTTAACTCAAGATGGACTAGAGATTTAAATATAACACCTCAAACTGTAATAATCCTAGTGGAAATCCTAGGAAACACTATTCTGGCCATTGGCCTTGGAAAATAATGTATGTCTACATCTTCAAAAGCAATTGGAACCAAAACAAAAATTCACAAGTGAGGCCTGGTTAAACTAAAGAGCATTTGAACAGCAGAATAAACTGTCAACAGAATAAACAGATAACCTACAGGATAGGAGAATATGTTCACAAACTATGCATTTGAGAAAGTTCTAATATTGAGAAACTATAAAGAACTTAACAAGCAAGAAACAAATAACCCCATTAAAATATCAAGAAAAACATGAACAGACATCTCAATAGAAGATATACAAGCAGCCAAAAAAAAGAAAAAAAATGCTCAACATGACTAATCATTGGCGAAATGAAAACAAAACCACAATGAGACACCATCTCACGCCGATAAGAAAGACTATTATTGAAAAGTCAAAAAATAAAAAAAACCAACAATAAAAGAGGAAATACCATTTCTTATGAAAGTTTCATTTATTCAATTAAGAAACGTTTATTGAGTATGTATGAGTTAGTACTATTTTTGCATTTTGGAGAATAGAAATTTAAACGAGATTATTTCTTTGTTCTTGAAGATATTACAATATAGTTAAAATATAAGGCAGATGTATGTATCATATATAATGAATGCTTCAACGAGTGTCTGTACAAATTTATATGCTAGAATAGTCATTGGATAACTTGTTTTAAAATGCAATCACAAATAATAATTAATTTGTTTGTAATTACTGTTGTTGAGGGGTATGAGATGCATGCATATACTAATTTAATAAGTACAGAATATGCAAAGACCAAAAAATATAGAAGATCAATCAACAACATATTGCAAAAAAGAAAACATTAGCTATGTTTGATAAGTGAGATGTCTGAATTTTTTGGATATAATATGGCAAGTTGAATGAAAACAGTTGGTAGAAATGCTTAAACCAATAATCCCCATGATAGCCGTGATCACAAATTATTCTATTACTTTTAGCGTTATTGAAAATGTTGCTGAAAATAAAATGAATCCTTAGCACTACACCATCTATATTAGTAAATTTAATCTGGTAGAATGAGTTGGAGACTGCTACTTCTGTATGCCAATTGCCGTAATCAGGACAAACCTGAAGGTTTCCCTTTTTATTCACTGTGAAGCTTTCCACTCCCCTGCTGCCTTTAAGTCTCTGTCAAACACAAGATGCTGATGCCCTTAGTTTACCAAGCTCAGAATGAAATTTCTGCTTGTTCTCATTTGTGTGGTCTTTATTTATGTCCACAATGGAAATGAAAGCAAGGATGTCAGAAGGGGCAATGCCAAAGCAAACAAAGAGGTTTTAGCGATTATTTAAATAAAAGATTTAGAGAATGGTTGAAATAATGGTTAGAATATTGCAATATTCCAATTACTCATAATATTGTAAGTATTATGCAATATCAGGGAATATTGCAATTATTGAATAATATTAGGGAATATTATAATTGCAGTATTACAGAATATTCCATAATAATCGTGATGCAAAATTATGGAATATTATAATTGCAATATTATTTTAGTTACAACATTATGAATATTGGAGTTTCCCAGCAGGGATATTTAAGGCAAACATGTTCTATATGTTAAGACTGGTTAAGTCAAATTTTTTAGTCCCAAATATAACTCTTTGAATATATAGTTGATATTTTCCCTAATTCAAATACTTTAATAGTTATTTTAAAATGTATTCATTAAAGATATCATACACTTTGATATTTTCTCTTCCAATCATCCCCAATATGAATAACATTAGGCACTGATAAGAATCCAATCGCCCTTGCTCATTGCACGTTATACTCTGTCCTCCTATGGAGTTCTGATATATGAAAAGCATATTGGACAATTCACCATAGTTTTATTCAAAAATAAGAAAATATTATATACATAGACCTAGAGTGGGCACAAACTCAAATTTTAGGGCTTCTGTTTCTATCTATCTGAAAAGCAATACTTTTAAATGCTTTATTTGTAAAAAGAAAATCACTTTTTCCTTTCAAAAGATATTAATGATGATACCATAAAGCAGCTGATATCACATGTGGAGATGGTATTGTTTTGGCACATTTATATGACGAAGCTCTCTAAGGCTGCACGAGAATGATTAATTAGGGAACAAATGTTCTAAATGTCTAACTGTGATACTGATCAAGTTTGCTGGTGGCTCCTGGGTTTGCATTTTCCTGACCATGGGAAGGGACCACATGGAGTTGCCCTGTTTGCTTTTCTGAGGCTGTCTTTGGACATAATTGCTTCTTGTTATTTTTTTCCTCTTTAATCAGGCACATGACTTACACCCTAACACACATATAAAATCTCTGTCTCCAATTCTATGCCCATTTTGGTTCATTTATGAGCATCTGGTAAGAGTCCAAAAGCAGTGGAAAACCATTTAGAAAATATTTTTTCACAGTTGAATCTCATGTTTCATATATATATATATATATATAAAGCTTATGAAACACTAAATAAAATTATGTAAATATTCTGAATTTAAGACAATGTATTACATAAAATTGCATATTCTTCCTGTTTCCACTCAAAGAATATGCAAACTCCATTTACAGTGAAAAATAGCAATATGGTTTTTGAAAATGATTGGAATGCTTTAAACATGTTTATATTAAAAATATATATCTTATTTTTAAGGAGATTATATTTCAAACATTTATTAATATTTTGATTGGCTTTAAAAAGTCAATTTCATAAGGATGGATCATTGTTAATGTATATTCTATTGAGGAGTTTATGTGTACTGTTTTTGAAATAAACAAAATGTTTGTTTGAGGTTAATGTATGCGGCAACCAAGGAAAATGTGTCTTGCACTCACTGTTCTCCATCTTGTTTTATTACTTGAGGAGTTTTACCAAAGATTATGAGAAGTGTAAGTCCCTGAGTGATTTTTTGCCACTTAAAAGCTATTAAAATTACAGTTACTCAAGTGCCATTTTAAAACTCATCTATTTAAATGATTCTTTGTACCTCAAATAAATTGTTCTGTGCAATGAAGCAGCATCTTCAAACATAATTCACCTTTGCTCTATTGATTCTGAATCAAGTTGATACCCTATATTTTCCTGGAAAAATGTTCACTTGAAATACTCTAATAAATATGTCCTGTTTTCATTTCCAAAAAGCTTTAGAAAAATATTTACTGAAAAATAAACATATGTACCTGTATTGTGAAATCAAGGATCATTTAGTAAACTTTATCTGAAATAAATGCCTCTTTGGCTAAAATTTATGTTTGAAATTAAATCTAGATCCCTGGCTTTATGTACCCCAAAATAAATAATTATTTTTTGACATGTTTTGCATTTTTAAAATTTCTACAATCATATAGCCTGACAACTTATTCTCCTTAAACTGGCAAATCCAAAAACACAGGGCAGAGGTTAAATCATCTATATCAGATATTCAAGGGCTATATAGTTTATCCAAATATATACTTTATTCCCCCCAGGGAAAAGGGACACAGAAGTTAAACTTTAAAATTTCTCTCTTAATTGCTGTGTTATTAAACCTATCCTTGATCTCAGTATAAGTTTTCATGAAAACATCTGACTTCATCAATTCCCCAATCCATATTTTTATTCTTCATTCCCTCTTTAATGGTTCAAGATTTTCTTATTTTTACAGGTAACCACGTGACCTTCGAGTGATATTTCTAGGTCGCTATTCCCAAATAAACTTCTTTCTAAATCATAATGGCAAACATTTTTATTACAAAGCAAATATGTATAATTATTTGCTAAGAAGTAAATTAAAAGTTATTTATCTCCCCCTGATTTTTAATCATGTTTCTTATATACTCAAAAAGAAATTACCTTGTTACAATTTTGTGTCCTTTTTTCTATGTATTTTGTAAAATCAGGATATATGTTACATGTTATTAAGGACATGGCTTTATTATTTTACATTATTATGGGCCTCTTTCTTTGGTAAGCATACGGATATGTATGATAACTATATCACATTTCGTCTTATGAGTTACCATAATAGGTTAACTTTTTACCCTTTGCTGGGTATTCAAGTTTTTTCCAGGGCTGGATTACAATTAACACTGTAACAAACATTGTTAAGATAATTATTTATGTATTTTCTATCTCTAAGTCTTATTAAAAGTGGATGTGTATAGGTTTCATTGAACAGGCAAGACTAAATGATAATCCTAAAATCAATTTTACTTTTGTTTCCCGCACTCGAGAGAGTGTTGATACTTGCCCTAGGGGATATTTATTGCCCTGTAACTGGAAAAAAAATTTAGTAGCCTGAATGAACTTTATGATCACTGTTAAGTAACAAAAAAGCTCCAGTTAATTGAATTTATAAACCATGTCATTTCAGTAATTAAAATTGTCCACATTATAATCAAATCTAAATTTGATTATTTTCCATGTAAATCAGCTTTCCTTTCTGTTCTTCCTTGCCGTAATGAAAACTGAATTTTCTGACCCTTTGGTGTACGGTAGTCAGATTAAATGCAGGATGTCCAGTTCACTTTTAATTTAAGAGAAAATTTCTTTAGTATTAGTATGTCCTACGTAAAGTACAAGATATACTCATAATAAAAAATATCTTTTTTTTTTCTTTTTTTCAAAGTCTCACTCTGTCACTCAGGCTGGAATGCAGTGGCACGATCTCAGCTCACTGCAACCTCCGCCCCCTAGACTCAAGTGATTCTCCTGCCTCAGCCTCCTGAGTAGGTGGGATTACAGGTGTGTGCCACCACAGCTGGCTAATTTTTGTTATTTTTTGTGGAGATGGGGGTTTCATCATGTTGGCCAGGTTGGTCTCAAACTACTGACCTCAAGTGATATACTCTCCTCGGCCTCCCAAAGTGCTGGGATTACAGGTGTGAGCCACCTTGCCCAGCCAAAAATATCATTTTTAATCTACAGTTTACATTTAAATGGTCATTCTCTATTTTTATTTGCAGATAATTTTTTTTTTTTTTTTTTTGAGACAGAGTCTCGTTCTGTCGCCAGGCTGGAGCGCAGTGGCGCGATCTCGGCTCACTGCAAGCTCCGTCTCCCGAGTTCACGCCATTCTCCTGCCTCAGCCTCCCGAGTAGCTGGGACTACAGGCACCCGCCACAACGCCCGGCTAATTTTTTGTATTTTTAGTAGAGACGGGGTTTCACCGTCTTAGCCAGGATGGTCTCGATCTCCTGACCTCGTGATCCGCCCGCCTCAGCCTTCCAAAGTGCTGGGATTACAGGCGTGAGCCACCGCACCCTGCCATTTGCAGATAATTTATCTGTTGTCCCTATTTTTGGAATGAGTATCACAAACAGGGATAAAGGAAGATAAAAAGTCAACTATTTATTTGACTGATATGCTTACAATTTGATTTCATGCTTATATAGCCCCAGCTGTGCACCCCCAAAATTCATAAGAATGTATTTTGAGATAGGGATTTTAGGAGGTTATTAAGGTTAAACGAGATCATAAAGATGAGGTCTTCACCTGATAAAACTGGTAGCCTTTTAAGAAGAGGACGAGAGAGAGAACTCTCACACGCTCTCTCTGGTCTCCATGTGCATGCACCAAGGAAAGACTATTTCAGGCCCTAGTGAGAAAGGAGTCATCCAAAAACCAAGAGAAAAGGATGCACCAGGAAATGAATTGATCAGCACCCTGATCTTGGACTTCCAGCCTCCAGAACAGCGAGAAAAATACATTTCTATTGTTTAAGCCACTCAGTCTATGGTATTCTATTATGGCAGCCCGAGCCGACTAGGATACCTGCATTCTGCTTACAGCAGATGTTTAAATGGACTCTATAGTCCATTTAACTCTCTGGTCGGAAAATGCCTTTTCTGAACTGTCCTTTCTGCAGCACATGGACTAGGTGCTGCCTCTGTTGCATGTATCCTTCCTAATCCTCTTGGAGAGGATCTAATAACCTGACTGAGAGCCAACGTTCCCATTAGAATTAGTATTGAGCCTGGTTCCCAGGTTTCACGGAATTTTGGTCCATGGTCAGGAATGGTCTGTTCTTTTCCCAAAGCATCTCTTTCACAGCTGCCTGTGTCTTCCGTCAGTTTAATTTTTTCAGACCTGAATTAGGCACAACTACAATATAGCCCCCCATCTCCAGAAAACACTTCTCATTCCATGAGTTTCCCCTGAAGCCCTTTTTCTAGACTTTGAGTTAAGTGTTAGCATCTGATTGCTCTTATTATCCTTTCTCAGAATTAAATGTAACCAATTTTTGTTTTATTCAAGACAACTTTACAAATCCTTTCTATTTTTCAAAAAAAAAATTCTTTCTAAATTAAAACCAAACAGACTCATTTGACTAAAAACATCTCAGGAATTACTTTTAAATCTTCACGTGGTAGCAGGGCATAGTGGTACATGCCTGTAGTCCCACCTCTTCAGAAGGCTAAGGCGAGAGAATCACCTGAGCCCAGGAGGTTGAGGCTGCAGTGAACGGTGACTGCACTACTGCACTCCAGCCTGGGTGACAGAGTGAGACCCTGTCTCAAAAAATAAATTAATAAAAAAAACTTCACATGATATTCTATCTCCCACCTTACATTAAAACATCCAAATTAATAATCTGATGCAACGGAGTTGTTAAGTCAAAGTATGTGCACATCTGTATATTAAGAAAGCATTTGGCTGGAAATATAAAAACTTCCAACAATCAATCACCAACCTAAAGAGTGCACATGTTCCAGCTGAGGGATATGAAGGTGGACATTTCAGATTAGTATATGCGTGTAAATATATTAAGAGAAAATTATGCTCTTTCTGGTTTCCTGCTTTTGATCTTTATTGTGTTGGCTTTGTCTTCATGGGTGCAGACTGGATGTTCTACCTTGAGACAATGTTTCTTCATTCTAGGAAAGAAGCTGAAGAAAGGAGGACAGTATGGAAGTTAAGTCTTCCATATAACAGGTTTTCATTTTGCTTTTATTTAATAAATATCTCCTATGTAATTATATAATACAGTATATAAGAATCAGAAATACAATCCTACCCTATAGGCTTGTACTACTGATTTTCTTAATCGTAGATGAGGTATGTTAGGTCAGTCTTCTTACTGCACACACAACTAAAAAGACTAGATGTCATACTTAAAAAATTCTTCTCCAAAACACTAGAGGATAAACATGATAAAGAACAGTTACCTGGAAATACATGGATTTCAAAAATAGTTTTATAAAAAAAAGTTGAAAACCAATCTAAATGGCTGTCAAGTGAACATTTAATAAATAAACTGCAAAAGTTGATAAAAGAGTCACATATCAATATAGATAAATACAAAAATCTAATTTTGAGTCTGGGCACGGTGGTTCACACCTGTAATCCCAGGACTTTGGGAGGCCGAGAGGAGCAGATCACTTGAGGTCAGGAGTTCGAGACCAGCCTGACCATCATGGTAAAACCTTGTTTCTACTAAAAATACAAAAATTAGCCTAGCCTGGTTGCATGAGCCTGTGGTCCCAGCTACTCAGGAGACTGAGACATACAGAATCATTTGAACCCAGAAGGTGGAGGTTGCAGTGAGCTGAGATGGTGCCACTGCTCTTCAGCCTGGGTGACAGAATGAGATTCTGTCTCAAAAAAATAAAAATCTCATTTTGAAGTAATATGTTGCAAATGAACACTTTATTCACTTCTTTCAATGTATTGAGGACCTATTATAGTCCAAACTTTGTGTCCAGGGTTGGATATAAAACTGGTAGGAAACCGACATATATCCTAACAGGAAGGGTAGAAAGTCTCTCCAAGGTAATAATTATTGAAGCTATTATCAGACAAAACGAGGACAACTGATGAAGCTACATCTGGGAGAAATACATGCCATGCCTGTCTAAGGAGGATGAGGACCAGCATGTGGCCAGAGAAGAGGGAGTGTGGGAGAGTGGTGGCCAGCATTCTGGAGGCAAAGACGGAGGCTCGACCACACAGGACCTTGCAGGCCATGACAGCATTATCGCATATTGTTCTGAAGCGTTCCGTCTATCTAAGACCTAACTAATACAGTATTTTGGTCAGGGAAAAACCAAGTCCATTGGTATTTTAGAAGATCTAATTTTTATTGTTTCCTTTTTCCTGCTTGCTTTGGGCTTAAATTGCTCTTACTTCTCTAATTTGCTAAGGTAGAAGATTAGCTTTTGATTTTTGATTTATTGTTTGCATATATATGCACAAAATGATATAAGTTTCCCCTCTGCTAGAGCCATAGCGTATTATTCATGTCTCTTCACAGTGAGATCTTGTAAGATCTTGACTTCGAGGAAGTAAAACCCAGGAGCTTGAGGGGACCACCCTAAGCCTACAGCCCCAAGAAGTTCTCCTCTCTCATGAGTCCACACTTGGCCTCCAGTAAATTATGCAATGATCATTTATTTACCTGTTCCTATCAGTTTATGCTTCTGGCAGCTTTGCTCCAGTGAGCTAATCTCTTGTGAGAGTCTCTGTTTCCACCTATCCCTTCAGATGGCATGGTGGTAGTTTTTGCTGTGCCTTCAGTTATTTGATGGATCTAATAAAAAGTTTGAATATTTAGCTATTTACCTCTTTTCTTCTTGTCAGTATGGAACTGACACCTTATAAGCTGTTTACATATTGGAACTTAAAAAAGAAATCTCTTAACTTTTAGTTGTCATATGGAGTTTCAAGGAAAGTGTCATCTTGGTTTAATGTGTGCTAGAAAGTGTTATGCCTTTGTGCAGCATAACGGTTTTCAATACAAATTGCTTCATACACTTACGTCCACCTACAGGCTCCACAGCCTTTGCAAACTAAATATCAAATAAGTCTCACTTCTGGCCCTGCTCTTACTTTAGTATTTGGTCTTTATGTTTGGACAATTATATCCTTTGGTGCAGTTCCATAAATTCTACTTGCTTGGACCTGCCTGAGATGCTGCTTGATCTTTCTGAACCTTCCTTTGGGAATTAGGTTTTTACCTCTGAACTCCCTTTGTTGTGGGTGACATCCCTACCAGCTATTGCCAACATTTGTTATGTAAAGCTGATCGCCTCCTTTGACGTTTATCTAATACCTAATGCCATAGAACTCATGACTAAGTCCCCCTGACATATTCCCAAAAGGTCTGATTCAACGAATTAATCTATTCTTCAGGTATGTTATCCTTCTCATGATTGCATGAGCCAAAATATTTATGCATCATTCCTTTTATAACAGAAAAGTTAACTGTCAGTAGGGAAATTCTACACCCATAACAGTTCAATTTGTTGGTTGATGAATAAACCTCCTTTGCTCTCCCATTTTTCTTTCTTCTCTTTGCATTCACATCTATCTCAGTTCTTTGCTAAGTTAAAATGCTCAGTAGTGGTATTGTTTTGTGCCTTGTCTGTGCTCCTGTAGCATATGTGACATTCTTATTTATCCTCTCGAGAGTTCTGCCTAAATGAATAAATCATTGCAGCAACATTTCTTTTTTTTCCTTTTTTATTGCCTAATATATATGAAGCTCACTCATGTACTGTTCATTATTATGCCTTCTGTATTAGCAACAATGATACAGATAACTGACTCAAGAGTATCTGTTCATTTTATGCTTCATTTAGTAGGTAATAGACGTGTTGGTAGATTTGTGCTGCTCAAAAAATCCTCTCATGGTTTCTGAGTTGCTGCTGTACAACAAAATATCATGGCAAATGCCTGACTGAAACAATAATTGAATTTTCACACAGTAACTTTCCTTGGGAAATAAATAAGTTAGAAAGCAAACATTCACAACTATTTTTTAATGTTGAAGACAGAAATTTAAACTAATATTTGGATGCTGAAAAGCAATTAAAGGCGATAGCAGAATTGTGGATTCTGCATGGTGGATAACTAACACATATGTGATTTGATTAAATTGCAGATTTTTTTAGGGTGATACCTTACTGGAAAACATTTCCAAAAACATTTTTTCATTTCATAGACTCATTGAACAAAATATAGACTCTTAAATGTCTAGAAACTTTCATATATAAAATTAAAACTCCAAACTAACTCATCTCTATCATTTTGAGCAGGTACTCATGTTAATAGTACATATTGCCACATGGAAAAATGTGTCTTTAACTTATCTTATGCCACTAGTAAGAAATTAAGTTTTTAGGGGAACCAGATAAAGATACTTTTTAGTTGTAAACATGTAATACATTATATATAAATATGTAATGTTACATAATATATTTCATACAAATATATAATGTTATATATTACATACAAATATATATAATATATGAGAAAACTATAGAAGTTTTTTAAAAACATGGAAAATTCTTGTTATATTTCTTTTCTCATGTTCCAAAAATAATGCAAGGCCTCATGTTAACTTTTTTTATTGTTATTTTTGTGTTTTTATGTATTGAGGTTATTACTGCATTAATCAGGACAGGCTAGTTTATCCTACAAAAACAAACAGTGCCAAACTCTCAGTAGCTTAACACGAAAATGTGCACTATTTTTCCTTTCAGACTCGCAGAGAAATAAGCTATGAATTTCTGTCTTGATGTGTGTTTTCATATCTATGATGGTAAGAAGTGTGTATATGATGAAAGAGTGATCATTCTTAATGACCTCTAAATGAGATACTTGTTATGTCTGCTCATACTATTTAGTCAAAGTCAGTCATGACCTTATCTAATTTGAAGGATGTAGGACAATGAAATTCTACTATGTGTCTGAAAACTGGAAAGTTGAAATATTTGTGAAAAGCCCAATGCTACTAACTTGGGATAAGTTAAAAAGAAACAAATGAACATACACTAGTTTTCTCAATTCTCAATTCTCATGCCTTCTTCAGTGAAAAAGAAAATCAAAATGAAGGAATACAGCAGCTGCTACTGGCAAGGCCTCTCTCCATGGCCAAGTGCCCCTGGAACCAAGTGGTAGCAGAGATTTCAGAACAGAGTCTTTACACGTAATGCACTTGTGTTTACATGACTGCATAGTTGCTAAGAAGACAAAGTCATATCCAAGCTCTCAGGTTTTCATAGACATTTACAGAACATTCCAACCTGAAACAACAGCATAGACATTTTTCTCATCTACATATGGCACACACTCTAAGATAGACCACATGTTTGGCCATAAAGCAAGTGTCAACACATTCGAAAAATCAAAATCATACCAACCACACTCTCAGTCTACAGCATAATAAACATAGAAATTAACACCAAGAAGATCTATTAAAACCATACAATTACATGGAAGTTAAATAACCTGCTCCTAAATGACTTTAGGAAAAAAAATAAATTTGATATCAAAATATTCTTTGAAACTAGTGAAAACAGAGAAGTAGCATATCAGAATCTTCAATGCCCAGACAGCAGTCTTCAGAGGAAAGCATATAGTGCTACATGCTTACAACAAGAAGTTAGAAAGGAAGGTGGCGCAAGACAGCAGAAAAGAAGGCTCCACCAATCAGAGGCGGTGGATCACCCGAGGTCAAGAGTTTGTGACCAGCTTGGCCAACATGATGAAACCCTGTCTCTACTAACAGATACAAAAAATTAGCCAGGCATGGTGGTGGGAATCTGTAATTCCAGCTATTTGGAGGCTGAGGCAGGAGAATTGCTTGAACCCGCTAGGCAGAGGTTGCAGTGAGCCAAGATCACGCCACTGCACTCCAACTTGGGTGACAGAGTGAGACTGCATCTAAAAAAAAAAGAATAACTTAAAAGAAATGATCTAACATTCCACCTTTAAAAACTAGAAAAATAAGAGCAAGCCAAACCCAAAATTAGAAGAAAATAAATAAAAAAAGAGAAGAAATAAATGTAATTGAAATAAAAAATAACAAATAATGAAATAAAAAGCTGTTTTTTAAAAAAGTTAAAAAATTGACAAATCTTTAGCTTAAATAACGAAGTGAAAAAGAGAAAAATCCAAATAAATAAAATAAGAAATGAGAAAGGAGACATTACAACTGATACTGCAGAAATTCAAAGGATTATCAGTGGCTACTGTGAGCAACTATATGCCAATAAATTGGAAAATCTAGAGGAAATGGACAGATTTCTAGATACATAAAATCTACCAAGACTGAACCAGGAAGAAATCCAAAACCTGAACAGACCAATAACAAGTAATGAGGTTGAAGCTGTAATAAAAACTCTGAGGACCTGATGGCTGGACTGCTGAATTTTACCAAACAGTTAAAGAAGAGTTAATACCAATCCTACTCAAACTATTCCAAAAAATAGAAGAGGAAGAAATACCTTCAAACTCATTCTATAAGGCTGTTATTACTCTGATACCAAAACCAGACAAAGAAACATAAAAAAAAAAAGGAAAGAAAACTACAGGGCAGTATCTCTGATGAATATTTATGCAAAAATCCTCAACAAACTACTAACAAACCAATTTCAACAATACATTAGAAAGATCATTCATCATGACCAAGTATAATTTATCCCTGTGATGCAAGGAAAGTTCAACATATGCAAATCAATCAATTTGATACATCATATCAATAAAATGAAGGATAAAACCAATATGATCATTTGAATTGATGCTGAAAAGCATCTAATAAAATTCAACATCTCTTTATCATAAAAACCTTCAAAAAACTGGGAAAAGATGAAACATAACTCAACATTATAAAAGCCACGTATGACAGAACCACAGTTAGTATCATATTGAAAATGTGAAAACAGAAAGCCTTTTCTCTTAGATGTGGAATACAACAAGAATGCACACTGCCATCACTGTTCTTCAACATAATACTGGAAGTCCTAGCTAGAGCACTTAGAAAAGAGAAACATGTAAAGGGCATCCAAATTGGAAATGGAACAGTGAAATTATCCTTTTTTGCAGGTGATATAATTTTATATTTGGAAAAACCTAAAGACTCCACTGGAAAACGATTAGAACTGATAAGGAAATTAAGTAAAGTTGCAGAATACAAAAATCGAAATACAAAAATCAGTAGTATTTCTATATGCCAACATGAATGCTGTGAAAAAGAAATAAAAAAGTAATCCCATTGAAAATAGCCACACAAAATTAAGTACCTAGAAATTAACTTAACCAAAGAAGTGACAGATTTCTGTAATGAAAACCATAAAACACTGATGAAAATAATTGAAAAGACAACAAACATGGAAAAATATTCCATGCTCATGGATTGGGAAAATCAATATTGTTAAAATGTTCATACTACACAAAGCAATCTACACATTCCATGCAATTCCTATCAGATACTAATGACATTCTTCACAAAAATAGAGAAAAAAATCCTAAAATTTTTATGGAACCACAAAAGACCCAGAATTGCCAAAATTATCCTAGGTGAAGAGACCAAAACTGGAGGAATTATATTGCGTGACGTCAAATTATACTTTAGATGTATAGTAACCAAAACAGCATGGCACTGGCATAAGAAAAGGCACATAGACCAATGGAACAGAATAGAAAACATAGAAGCAAATACATACACCTACAGTGAACTAATTTTTGACAGATGCTAAGAACATACACCAAGGAAAAAAAGAAGTCTCTTTAATTAATGGAACTTATAAATTAACTGGATATTCATATGCAGAAAAATGAAAGTAACCCCAATCTATCACCATATACAAAAATAAAATCAAAATGGATTAAAGACTTAAATCTATGACTTAAAACAACTATGAAACTGCTACAATAAATCATTGGGAAAAATATTCAGGACATTGGTCTGGGCAGAGATTTCTTGAGCAATACGCCACAAGCACAGGCAACCAAAGCAAAAATGAACAAATGAGATAATATCAAGTTAAAAAGCTTCTGCACAGCAAAGGATACAATCAACAAAGTGAAGATACAACCTACAGAATGGGAGCAAATATTTGCAAACTACTCACCTGACAAGGGATTAATAATCAGGATAAATAAGGAGCTCAAACAACTCTATAGGAAAAAGTCTAATAATCTGATTTTTAAAATGGGCAACAGGTTAGAATAGACATTTCTCAAAAGAAGATATACAAATGGCAAACGGGCATATAAAATGGTGCTTAACGTCATTGATCATCAGAGAAATGTAAAAACTACAGTGAGATATTATCTCAACCCAGTTAAAATGGCTTATATTCAAAATACGGGCAATAACAAATGCTGGTGAGGATGTGAAGAAAAGGGAACCCTTGTATACCGTTGGTGGGAATGTAAATTAGTACAACCACTATGGAGAACAGTTTGGAGTGTCCTCAAAAACTAAGAATTGAGCTACTATATGATCCAGCAATCCCATTCCTGGATATATACCCAAAAGAAAGGAAATCAGTATATCAAAGAGCTATCTGACTCCTGTGTTTGTTGCAGCAGTGTTTACAATAGCTAGAAGTTGGAAGCTACCTAAGGGTCCATCGACAGATGATTGGATAAAGAAAATGTGGTACATATACACAATGGAGTACCATTCAGCCATATAAAAGAATGGATCCAGTCATTTTCAACAACATGGATGGAACTAGAAATCACTATGTTAAGTGAAATAAGCCAGGCACAGAAAGACAAGCATCGCATGTCCTCACTTATTTGTGGGATCTAAAAATCAAAGCAATTAAACTCATGGAAGTAAAAAGTACAAACATGGTACCAGATACTGTGAAGTGTAATGGGGGCCTGGGATTAAGATTAACATTTCATTTCAGTGTTGCATTGAACATACTCATCCACCTGTCTATTAAGTGTTAACTCAATAAAAATTCTTAAAATTCTTAAGTCCAAAATATGGTCTCAGGTCCCAATACGAAAAAGTAGAAATATCCATTTATCTCCACTGTCTCTGAAAAATGCAGGCCTCTATCTTTAGGCTGTCTCACTTTAGGTAGAACATTTTAGTAAACTGTGGTTTTAACCCCTTTTCGCCCCGGTATTTTAGCCCAAGCTCCTTAGGATGTGGGTTCATTCAGTTATTTTGTCCTCTAGAGGCAAAGTACTTGTAAGAAAAAAATCTTTGGGCCATAATTGAAAATTTCCTACTTTCTTTCTTTATTTTTAAAGACAGGTTCTCACTCTCTTGCCCAGGCTGTAGTGCAGTGCATAATCATAGCTCACTGCAGCCTCAAACTCCTGGGCTCAAGTGATTCTCACACCTCAGTCTCCTGATTAGCTGGGACTATAAGCACACGCCAATATAGCTGGCTATTTTTTTAAAAATATTTTTTTTGTAGAGATGGGCTTTCACTATGTTGCCCATGCTGGTCTTGAACTCCTGGACTCAAGCGATCCTTCAACCTTGGCATCCCGAAGTGGTTGGATTACAGGCATGAGCCATCACCTCCAGACTTGAAATTTTCTTGATTTATTTTGTGACATACCCTCCTTATATTGTTTCCCTATTTATGGAAGCTGACTGCTTTATTCAGCAATTAGACACTAAAACATCTTAAATATTTTAATTATCTGAATTTAAATAATTTAAAGTTTAAAATGCTCCTTTGCCTATTAAGTGCAAATTTCTGAAAAATGAGTGCTCAACATTCTGATTTTAGCTTTTTAAAATCAAATGATTGAGATGAATTAAATCATAAGCCTATTATTTTCATCCGTTTTATGAAAATGTAAAATAATAGTACCATTTTAATTTTACCTAATAAAGATAATCAAATGCAGGAATGCTTTATCAGAAATAGCATGAGTTTTATACTTTTAAACAATTAGATTTAAATTCCCAATTGACAATGCATACTCTTGAATAAATTTACTTTCTGTGATCTGAAACAAATTATGTAGCCTTTCTGAATCTCTATTTTCTCATACGAATAATAAAATCATATTTTTTTAACACATAAGAGTGGTCAGTGAGAGCACTAAATGAGATTTTACATAGAAAAACAAACACTGTTGGAAACATAGTAGATGGTCAATAAATGTTTCTTTTATTTTCAACATTGCATTTCTGACAGTAAAAAATATATTGATAGTATAAATGAAGACAATTTGAGTTTGCTGCACTAAAGAACATAAAGCAACACACTTGTTCACATCCCATGTCCCTCTCAGCAAATAAACTCATTCCTTGAAAAAAACGTATAATACACAAGAGGTAAATTTAAATAGACAGTACATTATGCCACTCCAATTACCAAAGGGATTGAGAAGCCTGCTAGAGGGTTTGTGCTCTCTAAATATAAAATGGTTATTGTTTTCTATAACTATGTATTCTTTAGTTTATCAGTTCCAAAAAAGTAGGGCTAAGAAAAATTAATTTCTCTGAGTTATTCTTTCATGATTTTCCTGAATCCAGAAGGCAAGAAACAGCAGCTGCAGTATTCATTAGTGCTTTAGGCAGAGTTGGTATTATGTGAAGTTGGAAGAGCAATGAGTGGAAGTAAATCCAGTTTTCCTAGTGGGGCTTATGGTAACTGAAATAGAAATCAGCTCAATTCCAGATAGGACATGCTAATGAATCTGATTTCTAAAGCTCATGCTGATAATAAATCATTCTTTTATAGAGATCATTGCAATTTACCTATTGTTTTCTTATTTTTACCTCCATTTAGGTAAAACAGCCAAGGACTCAAGAAACAACGATTTTCATAATTAACCAGATAATTTAAGCTAGTATTCCTATTTTGTAATTAGGTAGACACTCATCATAATTTTCTTGATGCTTTTACCTAATACCTGAATATACTTAAGCTTACAAATTAGCAGCTTTCAAGGTGCTTAGCATATTTTTCATGTAACATTTGATATTTTTAAAGCATTTCTAATAAAAAACTTTGAAAACTGTCTTTGAAATGTTAGCACAAGTATTATGTATCCATTTAACATAAGACAAAGTTGAAATTCATTATTTATGTAACTTACCTAAAAATTCCTACCCAGAAATTTATTGACCTAGATTTTAAAACCACATTCCTACTCCAGTATTATATTTATTGAAAAATATGTTATATAGTGTATTCTTACAATAAATTAAGCTACAGAAAATAAAATGTTATCAAGAAAATCAAAAGGAAGAAAAAATACATTTACTGTACTGCATTTATTGATACTGTACATTTATATCCTCTGTTTACAAGAAGATTCGTCTGTCTGAAATGGCAAGCAATTACAGCTACACATCTCAATCTATGGTACATATTAAGCAATTCTACTTTTTTTGTAATGTCATGACTTTTCTCTGCTTCGTGGGAGCACTTTCAGCACCAATAGTGCTTTGTATGGGTCCCAAGATGTTATTCAAGGTTTATGGTATTGCACGAAACACGGTGAAAAATACACAAGAAGCTCGAGAGAGCACTTTTTACTGTGATGTGCAATTTACTGGAGAGACAAGTGCTTACACGGAGGTGATCAGCATGAAAGGCGTTTTAAGCAGATACTCACACTTCAGCTTACCGCAATAGCAGCAGGAGATGGCTACAAAATTATTTTAGTAGTACTGTGTTGACTGCAGTTAATTTCATGCAGTTATAATTAATGCTGCATCTTTACATTTATTTACCTTTCTCTTGACTGTTAACGTACAGTCAAGGCTGTACATAACTTGGCTGTTATGTACAGCCTGTGTGTGCATACATTTTGATAAATTTTTACTATTTACAGTAGATTTGTTTATAGTTTTTGGCAATAAATTCAATAATAGACTTTATCTACATATATTTTATGCATTCATGACATATCTAAATTTTTCATAATTTTCTCAATATTTCTTGGCCACATAGTTTATCTGTAAGTTTTTCAAATTATTCTAAATCCCCACAAAATATTCCAATTCATTTATTGAAAAAAATCCTATGATTGTGTCCACACAGTTCCAACCTGTGTTATTAAAGGCTACACTATACTTTTGGGGAGAAAAAATAAGTCAATGAAAAATACATTGGAATAAGTTGGTTTTTTTGCCTTTGTTTTTCAATCATTTAATCTCCTATCTTTGTATGCAGGAGAACATAAGACAAAACAGGAAAACAGAAACTAGCGAATGTTAAAATTTGAAAATACTATGTAGCAGAACTATCTAGCAGATCTTTATCAAGCACCTATGATATATGAGGTACTATACTAAATGCTGGTGAATCAGTTAAAGCCAGTCAGAACCCAAGCTCTATGTAACAATATCTAGAAAAAAAATAATAGACTATGTTTACTGGCTCAAGACCAAGAAGAGAGAATGACACATGACATGTTATAGATTTCTCTTTGACTGGAATCCAAATGCCACAATTTTGTAGTACATATTCTTTAGCCATGAACAGTTGCCATTGTTTAGACAACATTGGTTTAAACAAACATATACAGTTGTCTTTCTCCTCAAAAGTCTGACAGTTTATTCTGTTTTTTAAAAAATTTTTCTATTTCCATAGGTTATTGGGGAACAGGTGGTGTTTGGTTACATTAATAAATTCTTTAGTGGTGACTTGTGAGCTTTTGGTGCACCCATCACCCGAGCAGTATACACTGCACTCAATTCGCAGTCTTTTATCCCTCGCCCCCTTCCCACCCTTTCCTCCTGAGTCCCCATAGTCCATTGTGTCATTCTTTTGCCTTTACATCCTCACAGCTTAGCTTCCACTTATGAGTGAGAACATACGGTGTTTGCTTTTCCATTCCTGAGTTACTTCACTTAGAATAATAGCCTCCAATCTCATCCAGGTTGCTGCAAATGCCATTAGTTCATTCCTTTCTATGGCTGAGTAGTATTCCATTGTATACACATACCACAGTTTATTTATCCACTGGTTGATTGATGGGCATTTGTGTCAGGTCCACATTTTTGCAATTGTGAATTGTGCTGCTATAAACATGTATAAAATGTTAACTATGAATATCCAAAAACAGTGTACCTGATTTCTCAAACTCAGTTTTCTTTGAAATTCTTTCAGAAGAATGGTGTCCTATGAAACAAATTTTGGTTGAGTCTTATCTGTAACATTTCTTTTACCAAACTTGTTTGAATCTTATTACTCAGCCCTAGGTCTTTCTTCTCACACCAGTTTTACTGGATTCCTAAAATTAGTTATCACCTATCCAGAAATTATTATGTTTTCTTACTTACGTTCACAATGTCATTTTGAAAAGAGCAAACTGGGCCGGGCACAGTGGCTCACGCCTGTAATCCCAGCACTTTGGGAGGCCGAGGCAGGCGGATTAGCCAGGCGAGGTGGCGGGTGCCTGTAGTCCCAGCTACTCGGGAGGCTGAGGCAGGAGAATGGCATGAACCCGGGGGGCGGAGTCTGCAGTGAGCCAAGATCGCGCAACTGCTGCTTTCCAGCCTGGGCAACAGGGAGACTCTGTCCCCCCCCCAAAAAAAAAGAAAAAGAAAGGATAAGAGCAAACTGGTAAAACATATAGATGGCATTTTCAAAACAGATTAAAATTCTTTAATATACATTTTTTCACTTAATGATAAGAACAATTCAAAATATATCCTGGTTAACTTCTTTATTTCTATTATAACTTTGTTGAATAAAATAAATATTTACTCTGGCATTGCCTATTTCAATATGGTATGTTACTTTGTAAATTGAAAAATAAACAAAGAACTTTATTAATGTAATTTAGGGTAGCTGAGTAGTTTTCAAAGAGGATTCAATATTTACATATAAATATTTTACAATTTCGAAGCAAATTTTAATACTATTTTTTAAAAAAACTTATGCTTTTACAAACTCTGAGCTAATCTGCAATGGAATGATTGAGGCATAATTGCTTCTCTTTCCTATAGCCGTCTTGTATTAGTTCATTTTCACATTGCTGATAAACATACCTGAGACCGGGTAATTAATAAAGGAAATATTTTTAATGGAGTCACAGTTTCATTTGGCTGGGGAGGCCTCACTATCATGGCAGGCAATGAAGGAAGAGCAAAGGCACATTTTACATGGCAGCTGGCAAAGAAAGAATGAGAACCAAGTGAAGGAAGTTTTCACTTATAAAATGATCAGATCTCATAAGACATATTCACTACTATGAGAGGATTATGGGGGAAACATCCCATGCCCCATGATTCAGTTATCTCATACTGGGTCCCTCCCACAACAGATGGGCATTATGGGAGCTAAAATTCAAGATGAGATTTGGGTGGGGACACAGCCAAATCATATCACCTCTACTTTTAATAAATGAACTAAGTGCTGTTTACTATACTTGGATATTCATTATTGTTACTTTCATATGTTATTCCTCCATAGTTTTATTTTACATACTGTTATGGCGTTATTTTATTATGGTTTTTGCTATCTCACTATCCCTTACCCATGGGTTGCTGCAACTGACTGAAGATTTAGAAAATAGAAATACAGAATTAATTATTTTTTACTCTGCCAATAAAGCCATCATGAAAAAAAATAATAAGGAAGGGTGCTCCAGCCCATTTACTGAGTGACCGGAAAGGCTGCCAGTTTTGAGTAGGGTCCAGAACAGGAGAAAGCTCTGCAATAGGTCCAGACTGCTGTGCAAGCTGCTCTGCCACTTGGGCCATATGACCTAGCAGATCCAATGGTGCTTGAGGTGTCAGCAGCAGATAGGGATACTGTTTGGAGCCTTTGGCAGCTGCCCATAGGTGAATCACAGCTAAGGCCTCTAGGATTTTGGAGCAAGACGCTGTCATCTTCTGCAGATAACTACTCTACTTTTGAGAGACAGCTGTTGGTTTGTTACTGGGCTTTTGTAGAAACTGAACGTTTGACTATGGGTCATCAAGTCACCATGCAACCTGAACTGCCTATCATGAACTGGTGCTTTCTGACCCATCTAGCCATAAAGTTGAGCATGCACAGCAGCATTTCATGGTCAAATGGAAGTGGTATATACATGATCAGGCTCAAGCAGGTCCTGAAGGCATAAGTAAGTTACATGAGGAAGTGGCTCAAATGCCCATGGTCTCCACTCCTGCCACCCTGCCTTCTCTACCCCAGCCTGCACTGAGGGCTTCATGGGGAGTTCCCTATGATTAGTTGACAGAGGAAGGGAAGACAAGGGTCTGGTTCACAGATGGTTCCACACGATATGCAGGTACCACTCGAAAATGGACAACTGCAGCACTACAGCCCCTTTCTAGGACATCCCCGAAGGAGAAGAGTGAAGGGAAATCTTCCCAGTGGGCAGAACATTGAGCAATGCACCTGGTCATGCACTTTGCATTGAAGGAGAAATGGTCAGCTGTGCGATTACATACTGATTCATTGGCTGTAGCCAATGGTATGGCTGGATGGTCAGGGTCTTGGAAGGAGCATGATTGGAAAATTGGTGACAAAGAAATTTGGAGAAGGGGTATGTGGAGAGACCTCCTTGAGTGGTCAAAAACTGAAGATATTTGTATTTCATGTGAATGCTCACCAAAGGGCAACTTCAGCAGAAGAGGAATTTAACAATCAAGTAGATAGGATTACTCTTTCTGTGGACGCCACTCAGCTTTCTTTCCCAGTCACTCTTGTCATCACCCAATGGGTCCATGAACAAAGTGGCCATGGTGTCAGGATGGAGATTACACATGGGCTTAGCAGCATGGACTTCCACTCACCAAGGATGACCTGGCTACTGCCACCACTGAATGCTCAAGTTGCCAGTAGCAGAGATCAACAATGAGCCCTCATTTGACACCATTCCTCAGGGTGACCAGCCAGCTACTTGGTGGCAGGTTGATTATATTGGGCCTCTTCCATCATGGAAAGGGCAATGGTTTTTCCTCACTGGAGTAGACACTTCCTCTGGATATGGGTTTGCCTATCCTGCACTCAATGCTTCTTCCAAGACTAATGTCTTATCACATAAGGGATGCGTTATCACTCACAGAATGCCTTATCCACCGCCACGGTATTCCAGAGAGCATTGCCTTTTCAGGGCTGGGGCACAGTTCTCCAGGAGGCTGTGTATGCTCTGAATCAGCATTCAATATGTGAAAGGAAATTATCTTGGGACCCCAATATCACTAAGGAAAACTCAAGCTGAAACTGCTTAGGCCAACGCTGCCTCCCATTCTACTCAGTTATCCCTCTGCTCACTGAGATAGATGCATATCTGATTTGCCTCCTTTGGAAAGGCTAATCAGAAACTAAAAAAAAAAAAAAAAAAAGTAACCATTTATGTATCACCTAAACGTGACCTGGAAGCTCCCTCCCTGAGCCTTCCTGCCTTTGCTTCAAGTTGTCCTGCCTTTCCAGACAGAACCAATGTACTTCTTACTTACATTGATTGATGTCTCATGTCTCCCAAAAATGTATAAAACTAAGCTGTGCCACACCCACCTCGGGCACATGTCCTCAGGACTTCCTGAGACTGTATCATGGGTGCGTCCTCAACCTTGGCCAAATAAAATTTCTAAATTAACTTAGACTTGTCTCAAATTTTCAGGTACTGTTTCTCCCACAGCCAGGACTCATGGGTCCAGGAATCAAGGGGTGGAAGTGGAAGTGGCACCCCTCACCATCACCCCAGTGACCCATTAGCAAAATTTTTGCTTCCTCTTCCTTCAGCGTTACCTTCTGCTGGCCTAGAGGCCTTAGTTCCAGAGGGAAGAATGCTGCCGCCAGGAGACACAACAAAGATTCCATTAAACTGGAGGTTAAGATTGCCACCTGGACACTTTGAGCTCCTCCTACTCAAGTCAACAGGCTAAGAAGGGCGTTACAGTGCTGGCTGGGGCGATTGACCTGGACTATCAAGATGAAGTCAGTTTACTACTCCACAACAGAGGTAAGGGAGAGTATGTATGGAATACGGGAGATCTCTTAGGGCATCTCTTATTATTCCCATGCCCTGTCATTAAAGTCAATGGGAAACTACAACAACCCAGTCCAGGAAGGACTAAAAATGGTCCAGACCTTTCAGGAATGAAGGTTTGGGTTACTCCACCAGGAAAAGAGAAAAAAAAAAAAAAAAAAACACGACCTGCTGAGGTGCTTGCTGAAGCCAAAGGCAATACAGAGTGGGTAGTAGAAGAAGGTAGTCATCAATACCAGCTACAACCTTGTGCCCAGTTGCAGAAATGGGACTGTAATTGTCATGAATATTTCCTCCTCTTTTTTAAAAACATATTTGTGCATGTATACACTTGTACTAAGAAAATATCTTCATTTTATTTCCGTTTTCCTTTATCATATGACATAGATTTATTGACTTCATATCAGCATTTAAGTATTGTTAACTTTATGTAATAGCATTTGGGTTGGGTGGGGATTGGTGCTTTTCTGGTTATACAAATGATAGTTGTATTATATTGGGTATAATTGTTACCTTACTTTTGCCTTTATTTGAAGATTATGTATGATCTCAGGAGATGTGTATGGGTTCAAGTTGACAAGGGGTGGACTTGTGATTGTTAATATTGAATGTCAACTCGATTTGGTTGAAGAAGGCAAATTGTCATTGTTAGGTGTGTCTGTGAGGGTGTTGCCAAAGAATAGTAACAGTTGAGTCAGTGGACTGGGAGAGGCAGACCCACCTTTAATGTGGGTGAGCACCATCTAATCACCTGCCAGCGCAGCTAGAATTAAGCAGGCAGAAGAAGTTGGAAGTACTAGACTTGCTGAGTCTTCTGGCCTGCACCTTCCTCCTGTGCTGGATGCGTCCTGCCCTGGAACATCAGACTCCAAGTTCTTTAGCTTTTAGACTCTTGGACTTAAACCAGTAATTTTCCAGGTGCTCTCGGGCCTTCAGCCACAGACTGAAGCCTGCACTGTATGCTTCTCTGCTTTTGAGATTTTGAGATTCAGATTGGCTTCCTTGCTCCTCACCTTGCAGACAGCCTATCGTGGGACTTCACCTTGTGATCGTGTGAGTGAATACTCCTTAATAAACTCCCTTTTGTATGCATCTATCCTATTAGTTCTGTTTCTCGAGAGAACCCTGACTAATACAGTGAGCAACAATGTGTCACTAAATATCTTAGTTTTAGTTTCCCAGAAATAAAACCTGGGACAAAAGTCTATGTCTGATTATCTTATTAAAGAGTTAAATTTAAGGTAAACCAGAGAGAATAAAAAGAATAAGGCAAGCGAAAGGGGAGAACCAATGATATCATTAAATTCTTTATTCTACCCTCTCAATAAGGCGAAATGACTGCAGCATGTATAGCATGCTCTCTCTAGTTATTACTCTTATATGTAACCTCATATTTGTTTTTCTGTCAAAATTTTCTCATCCTATTAATTTATAGTCTGCAATGTTCCCCCAAATTATTTTAAAAGACAAATACAAAAAGAATAAAATGTTTGATTTCTGACAGGATCCATTAACATATAGCAGATTTACCCTTCTACTGAAACTACTAAAATAATCATAATAACAAAAGTATATATATATAAAAATGTGGTCCAGACTTTGGATGTCAAGCATTATAGGAGAGCAATTCCTGAGAAATAGTTTCCAAAATGGTGACTTCTACCATTGCCCTACTAACTGCCCTGAGCAAGTTTCCAGGCCATTGCCTAGGGAAGAACTCTGGTCTCTCTTAGCTGAGGAGACGAAGCTGTTGGTCTAGAGAAGCCATGATGGCTACAGTTTACAGAAAAGAGTACCAAATAGGAGAGAACTGTGCACAAAGAGAGGAGGATGGTGAGGGAGGAGAGAACACATGTGCTAGCTTTTGAGTCTTCAGCTGAAAAAAAATCAATGCCTGTACATGTGAAGGGTCAGAAAATAACTGCTGAAAAGGATGAGCAGTAACAATCCCTAAAGTTTGCAAGGGGCCAGGGATAGCTTGTATCACTATAACAAGACTAGAAAATGTAATACACAGGATTATGAGTACCAAGAATAGTAAGAAGGATATTATGGATTACCAGACATTTTAAGAAGCAGGAGAATACAATCCACAGTAAGGACACAAATAGTAAATAGAGACACAACTTAAATGACACGGATGATAGAATTAGTAAACCAGGATGTAGAAACTATTATAAATTCATCACTTATGTTTAAAAAGACAGATAAAATATATGAAGACAAAATATAACTTCTAGAGACAAACACTACAAAGGCTGAGACAAAAAATGCACCATACGAGATTATCAGCAAATCCAACACTGCAGAAGAAAGTAGTGACCTTGAAGAGAGAGTAATATAAATAAATATTTTAAAAAGATGAAAAAAATCCAGCAAGAAAAAATGACAGAAAGATTACCATAACAATCACAACAGAAGAGTAACAGAGCATGATTACAGTATGAGACAATTTTAAGTGGCCAAATATACGTGAAATTAGAGCCCACACAAGAGAAGGAAGAAGGGAATACAGTAAAGAAAATACCGAAAAAAATAGCTGAATGTTTTTCAAATTTAATGGATAATATGAACGCTCAGAACAAAACAGCTCAATGAAACATACCCACAATATGAGTAAAACTACTCCAAAACACATATCATAATCAAATTGCATGAAAACTATGATAGAGCAAGATTAAAGTGTCCAGAGAGAAAACATTATATACAAAAATCAGAATGAGAGCATTTTCTATTTGAAACAATTCAACCTGAAAGACAGTAGATTATCATCTTTAAGGCACTGCCAAACAGTGGTAATTTAAGTTACAGCAGCAACAAAACCCTCAAATTAGAAATATCTGTATTTCAAAAACAAAATCAAAATAAAGTTTTTCTTGTGTATGCCAAAGCTAAATCAATTCATTTCCGGAGACTTGTGTTATAATTACAATGAAAGACCCCTTCCAAGAAGAAGAAAAACAATACTTAATGCAAATCTTGCTTTTCACAAAGGATGAAAAGCATCTTAGATTGTAAATATAGGAGTAAATGTATTTTTCTCCTTTATCTCTTTAAATACATTAACCTGTTCTAATCAACATCAATTGCAATAGTAATCACATTAACTGTAGGCACAATTTATACTAGATACTAGATAGAATAAACACATCATATATTGTCAATTATATACAGAATATATGCTGCCAAAACAAAAACAAAAGCAAACAAACAAAAATTCTACTTTCAATGTGAATACATAGTTAAAAGTAAATGAATAAGAAAAATACCATGCTATTACCAAGCAAAAGAATTCTGTAGTGATCATATTAATAACAAACTAAATAGATTTTATTTCTTACCAAAGATAAAGAGGGCATTTTCAGAATTATTAAGAATTAATTCATCAATAGGATATAATCATTCCAAATATTTACACACCTAATAACAAAGCTTTTCAACACATAAAATAAACTTACAGAAATATATGGAAAAATTGACTCGTTCATAAGTATAGTCACAGATTTTTAACACCTTCTCCGCATAATTGATAAAAGTAGGTTGACAATCAATCTGTAAGGGCATAGCAGGTTTGAACAACACGTTCAACTTAAAATGTTTAACATTCTGAGAACACTTTCCCCAGAAGAGTGGGATACGCATTCTTTTCTGAGTGAGCAGATCACCATTTTGCCAAATTTCCAAAAGTCATCAATCAAGTGCTTGGCAAAGATTGAATTTAATCAATATTGTACAAATGAATATATAATGAATGACTATATCTATGATATCCCCACAGTATCAGATGACCTTTAATATAAAACAATATAATAATGATACTAATAATTGGATATATTGGCATATATTTACCATTATTCAGATTATGAGCATAGCGACACACACATGATTAATTTTATTTAGGTAACATTTGGGTTTAGGTATATGTCCTAATATTTAACAAGATAGGACTGCATTTAAGAAAACATCCTTGATATTTACATATAATCATTGTGTAGCAGGGATAATTGCAGTCTTCAACTCCAGAATGAAATCTCTCATAAATGACAATTAACTAATGTTCCAATTTAGGCTACTCAGTGAAGTTTGATTAATTTTCCTAAAACGGATGCCATTTCCCTGAATGCAAAGAAGGTAAGTGGGTTGCCCATGCAAGTAAACAGGAAGGCTGAGATTTTTATCTCAAAAGTTTGAAGCCACTTTATACACTTTCAACCACTGTGCAATCTGGACTGTTCCTGGTTATTTTACTACATGTGAAAGAAAGTGTTACATGTGCTATGATAGCATTGTCCAGGGGATAGTGGGGAAATAAAGGACAGAGGCTAAGATACTTCCCAGTTGAATGTGTCTTCCTCTGTGTAGTTTACTTGGTTGACCTGGCAGAATAGACCTGTATTTCCCCTAGGGTTCAAATGCAAATACATCATGTATAACATCCAATTATGTTTAGCTACATATGACTGAATCCCTGGTAAGATTATGGATTCTATGAAGACTGTGTTCTGTTGACTGTATTGCTTTATCCCTTGGATTTTTCACAGTGCCTGATCCAGAATATACAAAATATACCGAATGATTAAACCACAGGAAGAGCAACAAGCAATGCAGACATCTTCAAATGCAGCTCATCCTTTGGTCATATCCAATTGTAACTGCTCAGATTTATTATACAGATAGTTTAGCCTTTCTAGAATTTCCCTATTAATGTATTTTCTTCTTATTACATCTAAGTGAAAAATTACAGCCATTCACTATGTTATAATTCTGTCTAGCTTCTGAAATTATAGTTTTGAGTTAAATCTTTTCTCCCTTTCTGACTGCATAATGAAGCATTGGGTCATCAGATTACGGTAATGCAAAATAAAAGTTAGATTTGTATGATTTAAGAAGTGGTATCATATATTTACTTATAGCATTAGGTATATTTGGTCATTTAAAAATGCATTAGCTAATCAGAATCTATTGCCTTGCTAAAAATCTATGTTTCAACTTCATTTTCTTTGCTATAAATTGTTTAAGTTTTCCATTGGGCATGATTATTGTTGATCTCAATCTACACAACTCTAAAATACCGAGAATACAGTAGTTTCAGATGGCCTATATATTTGCTGCAAATTAAGTTTAAAGTGTTACTAATGTAGTGATTCTTTGTAGCTAAGGCTACATTTAAATGCTCATCTTAAGCCAAAGTTATTCTGCAGTTCAATTTAATATTTTAAATTACTCCTTTTGAGTTTGACCATGTGACATTTATTAGGACAGTTGCTCATTTGTGTTCTGCGGAAAAATAATATTTTAAATACTTCTTGTTCATTGTCCTGCTTCCAAAGTACAATAGATTCTCTTAAGATGTGGTTATCATTTGGAGCTGGGGTATGTAATCTTTTTCTCCTTTTTCATCACACCTCACCTCAACTTATGAAATCAGAATAAAACATGTTGTTTATTATCATTCAGTGTAATTCTTATAACTTCCATCTTCTATAGATGCATAGTGTTAAAACAAACCAACATGAGATTTGAGAAAAGGCATAACTAGCCTTTATTTTATTCATTGCATGTCCACAGTTGAGTAACTATGTGGTTGTGATTAAGTTACTTGTCTCTTTGTGGACACAACGGACACTTAGGAGTCGTGCACTGTTCTGACACAGCAAAGGCACTGCCTATCCTAACCAGTCAGGAAACAGCACAGGAAGTGGAACCCAATCTAGTTATTTTAATTAGTGAAATATTTAATACAGGAATTCAAGACCTTACAAAATCAGTGTAATGGCCTGACGGTTGACTTACCCTCTAGGTCAATCACTGCAGCAATACTAGCCCATTTTGGAAACTTTTCGCTGCTACAGTAGAAAGCTGGAGAATGGGCACAAGAAACAGCAATCCAGGGATTATGAACTCATGTCAGAACTCATACCCACCAATTTGTTTGAACACCTGAAGCTGGAAAACATCCTATAGAATTTGCTTCATGAAATCATAATGATGTAAGGACAACAGCAACAAGGGTTGCAGAATAACTGCATCACTCCTGCCAGCTGAAACACATGCAAAAGCATCTCGAAGCCAAAACCGTTATTCATCTAGAACGCTATCTGAAAGAGAATCTGCCATGTGTTCAGTATAACTTCAATACTGTGGAAGACAGAAAAAAAATGTTTTGGAACATCAAGAAGTCAATCACAATATTTTTTGCTCTTTCACAGAAAAAATTCAGCGAGCGTTTACAGTTCACCTTTATTTCAATTGATTCTTTTGAATCAAACTGAATCAGGCTTTTTTCTTAGCACTCCTTTTAAATTGGTATCATGATCTTTAATAACGAATAGGAATACAGTTCTTAGTCTTCATCTGACTGGACTTCTCAGCAGGACTGAACAACGTTGCTTTCCCTTCTTATGGATAAAAGCAGAAAACCAACTTCTTTTTTATTATTAACTTGACTTCAGTAAAACTGTACTCTCAAGGTTTTCCTTTTATTTTATAGTTATTCTTTCCCAGTCTTTTTCTTCAATTACTCCTCCAGTATTTGCCTCCTAGATGCTGAAATTCTTCAAGGTACAGGGTACTTTGACTTCTCTTTTGTAAATCCACATATTCCCCAGGTGAATATCTTGTCTCATGATTTTGAATACGATCCTTTCCAAATTTAAACCTCCACACTATTCTTCTATACAGCATCCTCATTTGGATGTTTAATAATCATCACAGGCTTAACATTTCCCCAGTCAACTCTTTAAAAAAAAAAAATCTTATATTCAGGAAGTACATATGCGTTTTTGTCTCAAGGGTATTATATGTGTGAAAGGAAAATAAATCTTGGGACCCTGAACTCACTAAGCTGTTGGAAAAAGTCAACCTGGGAACTTGGTCACACAAACCTGCCTCCCATTCGATTCCTAAATAAGATGACTACAGAGATAAAAAAAAAACTACACACCTCCCTTACAACTTGCTGACATGGAAATTCCCTGTGGTTCCAAGATCTTCACCCTAAAACAGTTGTGTTGAATTTCACCCTGGCAATGTAAACTGATACAGTATCTTCATAGGTACAGGACAAAGGACAGAACTCAAAGTCACTTCTCTGCTCACCCGAGACAAATGCATATCTGATTGCTTCCTCTGCCCTATTGTCTACATTATGTTATGTAAAAATGCAGATTCACTGAGCCAGGGCATGGCATAAGTGAGTATTCCTCAACATGCCCTCACATGTAAATTGTGTATTCAGTGAAAGGCTCATCAAAGACTCAAAAGATGTAACTGTTTGCCTCTTACCTACCACACCTTTTCATTTTTTTCCCCTCTTTCCTCAATGTCTGCCCTTTTCTGTTTTTATTTTTATACATATTTTTTGAGATGGAATCTCACTCTGTTGCCCAGGCTGGAGTGCAGTGCCACAATCTCGACTAACTGCAACATCTGCCTCCCGGGTTCAAGCGATTTCCAGCTAATTTTTGTGTTTTTTATAGAGACGGGGTTTCACCCTGTTTGCCAGGCTGGTCTCGAACTCCTGACCTCAAGCGATCCACCGGTCTCAGCCTCCCTAAATGCTAGGATTACAGGCGTGAGCCACTGCGCCCAGCCTTGCCCTTTCCTCTTTAAATATTAAAGCCTTCAAAGTCATCTTTGGAGAAAGACATAGATTTGTCTCCCTGTGCTCATCTCTAACTTTGCCAAATAAACCTCATAAAATGATTCAGACTTGCCTCAGTCATTTTCATGGATTTACACATGTATAACGTGAAGATTGGGATTCAAATTCCCCCATGACCCAAATATTGAACATTGTAACCAATAGATGATATCTGAACCCTAATTACCCCGCCCTCCCCCATTTTATAGTTTCCAGTGTCTATTATCTCCATCTTTGTGTTCATGGGTATCCACTGTTTAGCTCCCACCTATAAGTGGCAATATGCAATATTTGATTTTCTGCTTCTGAGTTCGTTCTCTTAGGACAATGGCCTATAGCTCCATCCATATTGCTGCAAAGGACATAATTTCATTTTTAAATGCTGCATAGTATTCCATGGTGTATATATACACCATATTTTCTTTATCCAGTCAACTATTGGTGGACACTGTTTAGTCCATGACTGTGCTATTGTGGACAGTGCTATGATAAACATGCAAGCGCAGGTGTTTATCAACTCTAAATCAAAATAGAACTCCCAGAACTGCTCTTCCACCCACACTCAGCCCTTTAAAAAATTCTATAAGCACTGTTTTTAAAATACATCCTAAACAAAACATCTTCTCACTACCCCCATCATCACTTCCCTAATCCACCCTACCGTCTTCTGGTGTCTGCACCTCAGTAAGAGTTGGTCCCTCACAGCTTCATACATAGAATAACACTTCCTCGAGGTAAGTTGTGTCCTATTTGCTGGGTGGGATTCTCTCATCATGGTCCTATGTCCATTCAGGAAAGTATCCAGAACCATTGTAAGCAGATCGTGCGCCAGGTAGCTGGAAGGGGGAGCAGGTATGGAGACAGTTTTCCCCAAGGTCTCTTCTACTTTACTTCTTGATTGTCTACCCTCTATTTAGCTATGTTCCTCCTTTCTACCATGCCAATTTCATCGTGTTTCCAAAGACCAAAATTACCTCCAAAAGATTAAAGTTCACATTGTCATCATAGTAGCCATTTATTTGAACCTTTGTTTTGGTTAACATGCAAGTACACATACTAGATGACACGACGCAGAAGTTACAATAATGAGAAAAGGAGTGAAAAAATACCGATCAGTACTTTGGGATCTAAATCATCGATCATTTCTGGATTTGCAAAAGCCTCTTACCTGCCATTATTGTATCTATACAATTTCACACAGTGATCTCTTTAAGGTTTTATTAAAATTACTCATTTCATGCCGCTCTTTTTCTGTAAACTCTTCTTTAAAACTTTAAACTTTCCTCATGACTTCTTATTTGGCCAGAGTAAAATTACATTTTTTTAGCTCAAGATGCCTCATAATCTGATCGTGTCTCTACCAATCTGACTTTGTCACTTGTCATTTTGTTCATCTCTCTATGACTTCTTCATCCTTTAAAGCCAAACACATCCCTATTGATAATCTTCGCACTTGTTCTTCCCTGTGCTTGAAACACATTTTCTTTACGTGGGCACATGGCTTGTTTCTTCATTTTCTCAGGACTATATTCAAAGCCACCATTGTACAGAGGTACTCCCCATGTATTCCCACTAAAATAAAAAGGAACTTTAGTCTCTAATTAAAAATATCTCTATAGTTTTATTCATAGCACTTACTATAATTTCATTTCTTTGAGCATTTTTAAGGTTTATTATTCAAAGGTTCTGTTATTCCATAGTTGTATGAAACCAGATGATTTAATTAAGATTTATGTGCCTCAGTTTCCCAATCTGTATAATGGAAGTTATAATATTTCACCTTCATAGGGTTACTATAAAGATTACATGAATTTTAGTAGTGTAAACAAAATCAGAACAATATCAGGCACATTGTAAATCCTCAGTAAATATTAGCTCACTTTGTCGCATATTTGTTACTCTCTTCTATTCCTCATGAGAATCTAAGTTCCCTTCAGGTAAGAACTAACTGTGTTTTGCTCACTGCTTGTTACATTAAATTTGGCAGTGATAAGTAGCAGCAGGCATTTCTTCTATGAACTCAGAATAGCCAGGGGAAGAAATCCCTATTGTGAAGGGATAAATTATCATCAAACTATTCACTCTTAACAGAAAGCAGAGAAGAGAATAAATTCACCACCAGGACTAGTTAAACTTCTCTCCATGTGTGCTCTGTCATTTATGTGAAATGATCATTATTTGCTTGTGTAAACGTGCAGCATAATACTGGTGCTCTTTCACTTTCTAGTTTTAAATGTCAGTTTTCAGAGAGTCTTTTGGAGAAACATGATTGAGATCTGTGGGATCCATCTAGCTTCGGTAATTCTGGCCTAAAAGCTTGCTTCGCCTGGATTAGTGATGAGCCCCAAAGTTAGAATCTTAAACATTGCCTACATGTGGCACAGTGAGGTGAGGTCATGCAGATTAACGACAACAAAAAAAGTAATTTTATAATTATAAACTCCCAATTATTGCTTGTAATTAAGCCTACTATGTAACTTTAAGCGCTCATGATTAAGGGCAGCCTGTTCACAGGGTGACAGGCCCTTCATAGCAGGAGGATGTTCAGTCCATGACCACAGAGCTAAGAGGACTGAGCTGTGCTTTTCAGATTCAGGCTGGGAGTATAAACAGAAGACACAAAGAGTTTATTGAAATGGCTATAAAATATGAACAATGATATATTTGTTTCCAGTATGGGCTAAATTCATATGTAAAATAAATACATATGGTGTCTATTTTGTAAATGTAATCTCTCTCTGTTTTATCAATTTTAAGTATAAAATTGATAAAATTGACCTCTGAGTCATAGCTCTTTCAAGTTGTTTTTGTTTGTTTGCTTGTTTGTTTGTTTTTGAAACGGAGTCTCTCACTCTGTCGCCCAGGCTGGAGTGCAGTGGCGTGATCTCGGCTCACTGCAAGCTCCGCCTCCTGGGTTCACACCATTCTCCTGCCTCAGCCTCCCCAGTAGCTGGGACTACAGGCGCCCGCCACTACGCCCAGCTAATTTTTTTGTATTTTTAGTAGAGACAGCGTTTCACCGTGTTAGCCAGGATGGTCTCGATCTCCTGACCTCGTGATCCGCCCACCTCGGCCTCCCAAAGTGCTGAGATTACAGGCGTGATCAAGTTTCAATGGTTCTACAGAGAAGGTGCAATGCAACAATGTTCTATCCTGCATAATCCATAAGTTAAAATGAGAACATTATATTCTCATATTTTTTACAGTAGCAAACAAAGATGAGTAGAAAATTTTAATCTCCATTTTAAGATGCAAACCTTATTTGAGATTTGTTAAGAAAACCATTTTGATGTGAGATACATTTGTTTTGAATAAATATTATTCATCTGTCCTATGTCATGATCAATTTGTGAGATAATATATTTGAAGAGCCTATATAATATTTTGTTTTCGGAGTTAAATTTCTTTTATGTCACCAGATTGTTTATTCCCAAAAAACCACAATTGTTTCTATTTCTATTAGTAATTCTCTGATTTCTGTAGATGAACTTAACTTGCACTCAGTTTTCTCATCTATAAGATGAAGACAGTAATATTAACTTTGATGGTAAATTAATATAATATTTGACAACTTTGATGAAAATTAATTTTAAGCATCCATAATGTTGGTTTTCATGGAGAACATTTCTCAACATCTCATTTGTACAAAAAATTTTTTTGTAAAATTTTGAAGGATACTTAATACCTGTGGCATACTAAATATATCTTCAAAACAGTACATGTGTATAATTTATGCTAAGCTTTGTGTTGAATTCTGGAAACACAATGAAAAATATGACAAAACTCCTGCTCTCAAAGTGTCTCACTTCTAGTTGGCAGGAAGAAATTTGGCAGTAAGTATACCAGGTGGTAAGTATTGTATCTGATAAAGGTGAAGAACGGGATGTGTGGAGAGCCTAGCGCATGGTGCTATACTTGAGAAAACCCAAATGTTTCATTATGACATAATAATGACATCAGTAGATACATGGTGGTCATATTCTCATTCTGCCAAATCTTTGACTGTTTTGTTACTGTTGTTTTTTAAGGCAAAGTCTTGCTCTGTCACCCAGGCTAGAGTACACAGTGTCACGATCACAGCTCACTGCAGCCTCAAGTTCCTAGGCTCAAGCAATCCTCCCACCTCAGCCTTCTGAGTAGCTAGGACCAGAGGCTCATGCCACTATACCCAGGTAATTTATTATTAGTATTATTTGTAGGGATGGGGTCACTCCCTATGTTGCCTAGGTTGGCCTTCAACTCCTGGACTCAGGCAATCCTCCTACCTCCACCTGCCAAAGTGCTGGTATTACAGCCGTGAGCCACTGCACCCAGCCAAAGCCTCCACTTTAAAAAATTGGTTGAATTTATACAATTCTTAGATTCACTTTAAAAGTCATATTTGAAAACAAATAGAGAGCTATTTTTACCTTAAACGAAAGCCTGTTGGACCAACATAACACAGGTTTTGCTGCATATTACAGGTAGTATTTTCATTCTCCTACATTTGACCCTCACCAGGCTAGTAGACAGGGGTATAGAATACAATCAAATAATTTCTAATATGGTGGAATCTCTTGGGAAGTATTGCACTGGTACTCAGCAAAATCATTAGCCCTCTCATGCATTATTTAATTTCCTTTCAAAGAAAAGGTGTTCCTTTTTTTATGCCCTCCTCCATCCACTACAGGTAAAAGTTCTACAATGTCCTCATAATGTTTATTTAGCCTGTAGAAGATCTGAAGCAGGTTGACACGACACACTCTTTGAATTATGATGAGGAAGAAATTAGTGAGCAAAGGTCTTCTGGCATGCATATTGAGAACTGATCAAGTGTACTCCATTTCACACCCCACTGAATAAAATCAGTGGATTATTTTTTGCACTTACCTGTTATTCTAAGTCTAAAAATGTATCATTTAGGGAAGTGGACCTGTAGTAATTTGTAGTCTAAATAAATTAGAACACTTTATGTTGACTTCATCCATTTCTGTTTTAATAAGATACTATCATGAAAATGGAGAATTGTGTTGATGATTATGAGTAAGCAATGATTAAATATTTGAGACTACATTATGTTTGCCTGCGTTTGTATCACTCACCCATTTTTTTGTGCTTTGAATTACTCTGCAACAAAAATTGTCACCTCAGAAAGCAAATACTTTGAAACATTGTTCATATAATAAAAATAATGTTATTATAATATAATTAAACATCCCATATTTTCTCAATTATAGCACAATGTTTCTCCCTGTGTGAGGCGCTTCCTACTTACCATCCAGTGTATTTACTGCCAACTTTCTTCCTCCCAACTAGAAGTGAGATGCTTTGAGAGCAGGAGTCTTGCCATATGTATCGTTTTGTCTTCAGAATTCAACATAAAGTTTAGCGTAAATTGTACACACAACACATGTTTCTTGGGCTTGGATTTTAAATTGAATGTAAAGGAAATATATCATAGAAGTCAAATTATGTGAAACTGACATTGTTGGTGTTGAGTACACTGTTAATGTATTAGTCATATTTATATTTAACATTTCGTAACATCACACATAGAAGGAAGTTTTATTATAAATGAAATATAATTCAAACGAAAGCCTTATTACAGAGATAAAACAAAAGAAATTCCAACTCCCAAGAACAAGTTGCTTTCTAGGAGCTGATAAAGAACTGCTCACACTTTTGGATTGTTTCCTTCTTTTTTTCTGTCTAACGTATTAAAAGCCACACTCATTCCAATCTCAATTGTTTATTTAATTGGCAGATTTCATAGGAAAGTTGCCCAAGTCTCCATAAACTTTCCATTCTACCTTGCAAATGAAGACAGTAGGATTTTGCAAAATGTCAAACCAAGAAAATGCAACAGAGCTAACAGTTCTTAGAACAATGTTACAGAATATCCAATTATTCTTCTCACAATTCTCTTCCTGGAAAATGTCAATCAAAGTCCACATTTTGACTGCAGCAGCAATAAAAACCTATTGCGATGGCGATTTTAAAAAATGTCAGCAATCATTTTTAAATACATATCAATATTTTATAATGCCCATTTTATAATCATCTAATAAAATAGTAAGCAATATCAAAACATCTGTGATCTTTCTGTAGTACAAATTTAAAGTTAATAAAAATAGAAACTTTCAGCTGGACCATATCTAAGTTTTCATTTATAGGAAAAACAGTGTGGATCTGTGAAGAGCCCGAGAGAAGTGACTGTCAGGTTTCCAGAAATCTATTTTTAATCAATCATCTGTATAAATTCACATAGAAAAATTACTTAAAAGAATGTTTAATTGAAATCTTTACTGTGACTCTATAATATCAAGTTGTCTGAACATGAAAAGGTAGTGATCAAGCTATGAATTCATTATTAAGATCTAACATGTAGATAGAAACAAATATTTTATTTGGTACAATTTTTAATACTCAGACACACTCTTGTATTGTCTTTTTAATTGGATAGGGCAAAATTATCTTATCAGAACTAACAACTTTCATTTGATAGGGCAACTATTTTTAAGGATTTTGATTACCAGGAGGGTTTGATCCGTATCTTATATTTTTTCTTACATATTTGTGCTAGGTATAATATCAAATGTAACATAGAGTGGTTGTTCAGGATGTGGTCAATGCACAGGATTAAAATTTTTTAAAAGGTAAATGTAATTATTTGCTGAGGTGAAGAACTCCAGACAGTTCTGACATACACTGGCTTATGATCAGGGTTGAATTTTGTGTTCACTAAATGTGGTTTACAGTACAGTCCAGAATATTTTTACCTACGTATCTGAGATAGAAGTGTATATTTTCAATTAATGTTTATGAATCATATTTTAGTGAAAACACAGTTTTTTACCATCTCGTGCTAAAAGCATTTATAGAAGATTGCACTTCATGTCCACTTACAAAAATGAACACCACTTTTATTTATATATTTTTGTTTATGTAAAGCTCCAAAGAAAAATGTTAAGGCTAACGCATTTTAAGTTTGCCTGTTAACAACTGCATTAATAAATACATTTTTCTCGCTGGTAAACAGGTCAAGGGAACCCAGCTTGTCATTTGGGAACTGAAACTTGTAGCCGTAAGCACCCTTCATTGGGTATATTACCATACCTCAGGCAAAATATGAAAACCAAGTTTTCAGTTCACTGTAAAAGAACTAATGGGTAGTAGATTTATAAATGGGTCAAAAAATAATGTTTAAAATTATAACTACCTGTATTGATAACAAACTCAAATGAAAAAAAGTACAACATATAACGACAACATAAATACTATCTCCAAAACTATTTCCAATAATCATTACATTCTTAAAATCAAAACTTGTTATTTAAAAAACATATATTTTCCATATTGTTAATGCAAACATATCAAGTATATATCCGTGAATATTAAAATTAGTTACTTTTCTTCTGACATAAAACAAGATTCCTTTAAGTGTTAATAAAACAAAAAAATTATTTACCTTTTCCTTGATTCCAAATCCTAAGCATAGCATTTAATTATTAAATTTATTCAGTAATCTCTGTGGCATTTTTAAACCAAATATTACAATCAGTGTTTGATGGTACATATATCTGGAATTTCATAACATCCCTTACTAAAGAGAGCATATAAATTTAATATAAATCATAATAAATGTATGTGATAATAAAATCATCTCCATACTATATAAAAGTATTAATTAAATTAAGCAATAATACCCAGGGTAATATTCAGGGAAATATTTTTCTGAGGGATTTTGTTTATCATATATAATTAAAATAAGATGATTCATAATCCCTTTTTATACTTTAATCAAATAAGTTTATTTCCTTATTAAATCAATATTATATTTTAATCACGCACAGAGAGAAATAAAGATTTAACCCTTCAATGTCATTGTGGTAATGAAAGCCATTCTTACTGTAATTTCTAGGCAGATTTTATAGCAATGCAGAACTTAAAGAAGAACTGCATATTCTTAAAGTACTTTAACCCATGATTTATGCATATGGAGCATTTACATTTCATAGAATTTACTCCAAGAAAAGGTGATATGATTTTATTTAGTTTCCATAATGCTGTTGTAACTTATTGTAAGCCAATTAACATTTACTGAGAACTTACATTTGATAGAAATGCGTCCAGTCCTTTCTTATACAAGCAGAATGATATTCTCTCTTCTGACCCGCTAACAGTCAGATGGAGAGATGTGAAAAATCATTAACTATTTTATTTAAAATCTCATGATACAATTTATTCTAATAGAATTTCATTTAACGTGAATAAAAAGCATAGTGTAAGAAACTGCTTCTTGAAAACAGGAAAGCCTTTGCACATTCGTCTGTCATCTCGCCCCAGAAAAGTTAATTTTATTTTCCTTACTTAAAATATTATCTGGCATCCTGATGATGAAGGAGTCTCAGAAATGTAGTTTCCCAGCCTCCATTCCTTGTAATTTGGGGGAAGAACTGTAAGAATTACAAAGGATGACAAGCGTTAATGCAGACACATTCCAACATGGAACACATACTGCACAAATACCAAAATCACTGGATGGAAGCCCACATCGTAGCACTTAGTGGCTTCGCTCAGTATTTTTTTTAATCTACCCAGTCCTGCAGAGTAGATACTATCCTTTTTGAAGGTAAAGCAGTTTAAGAGACTTAACTGAGTATACTGGGCTCAATCTAGCTTTCAAATAGAATCTATTAAACACATGATATTTCTCCCTGTATATAGCTATTGATGACTTATTTGGACTTCATGTATTCATCTCAATATTGAATTACTGGCAATTTTCTCTCACATCTCCATTCTAGCATTTACACAAATCATAATATTTATGATTCCTTCACATCTTCAGAGGAGCAATTTTGTTATCACCCACTATGGTACTAATATTTGAATATTTCAAAAATATGAAATCTAAACATGTTTGTTTTAAATCAAGTTATTATTAATAGGAAACATTTGACTCAATTTTGTTAATGCTTATTAATTTCTCAGTTACCTTCCAATAGTTCATACATAGAAATTAAATTAGGAATGACTCTCTTAAATATAAAACATTTTATATAAATATATTTAAGAATCTGTTTTTAATTATTTGCCATTTTATACATGCGTATAGTAGAGATATTGTGCTTATAATAAATATGGAAAATTTAGAAAAATAAATGAAGCCAAAACATTAAATGTATATTCATGTAACAGAACCATTGTGCCTATTGTTAACTGGTTTTAAGAAGACTAAGCCAATTATTGTAAAAAACATCAACATTCTAGTAATAAAATAAGCTTCTTGATGTTACCTTTGCTTCCAATTTTATTTTAAGTATAGGAATTCACGAAGATGCTATACAGGTGGATTTCAATGAATTTTTCTCAATGCAAACAAAGGTAAAATATGACATTTTAAACTTATCCTCTGTCATTTTCCCAGCTGCTTACATAGTAGAGAATCTGCTCAAAGTCTCCATGGATCATTGTTGATGTCACAGGTGACTGCAGAAGACTTAGTTCACATTATAAACACTATTACCTTCACAGATAATTCAGTATCAGAGAAGGTCCTTTAGCAAAGCTTTCTGTTTAGTAATTTTTCTTTTCTTTTTTTTTTTTTTTTTGACACAGTCTCACTTTGTTCCCGAGGCTGCAGTGCATTGGCGCAATGTCAGCTCACTGCAACCTCTGGCCCACTAGGTTCAAGCGATTCTCCTGCCTCAGCCTCCTGAAAACTGGGGCTACAGGCACACATCACTACACCTGGCCAGTTTTTGTATTTTTAGTAGAAACGAGGTTTGGCCATGTTGGCCAGGCTGGTCTCAAACTCCTGACCTCAGGTGATTCACCCGCTTCAGCCTCCCAAGTAAAATTTATTTTTTTAATAAAAAAATTGAATGGCCCTTATATATGGCATTTGTTAAAATAAGTTTACTTACAGTGTTTTATCATTCCCATTGGTTTTAAACAATCTTTGCCTTTTTGTTTTCAAATAAAAGTGTGTACAATTGTGTTAGTCCATCTTTGCATTGCTATAAAGAAATACCTGAGACTGGGTAATTTATAAAGAAAAGAGTTTTAATTAGCTCATGGTTCTGTAGCCTGTACAGGATGCATGGTGACAGCATCAGCTCACCTTTTCAAAGAACTCAATTAGACTTAGGCTTGAAATTATATACCTGTATTTCTAAAATTATACTTTTCTCAGGTTGGAACCACTTGTATTTTGTATTTTAACTTTACAGACTGTAATTTACAGTTTGCTAACTAAAGAGTAACTTGGACTAAATATTCAAAATGCTCAAAGTCTAGATTATAAAGTGCCAACTCATTCAGACCTAGTTTCAAAAAAATTGCTTATTTTCTTTCTTTCATGTAATACCCCGTATGAATATGGATAACACACATATACACAATGCACTTGTTTTTGTGCATATATGTAATTGTAACAATAATTTCATCTTTTTTTTTTTTTTTTTTTTTTGAGAAGGAGTCTGGCTCTGTCGCTCAGGCTGGAGTGCAGTGGCGCGATCTCGGCTCACTGCAAGCTCCGCCTCCCGGGTTCACGCCATTCTCCTGCCTCATCCTCTCAAGTATCTGGGACTACAGGCGCCCGACACCACGCCTGGCTAATTTTTTGTATTTTTAGTAGAGACGGGGTTTCACCGTGTTAGCCAGGATGGTCTCGATCTCCTGACCTCGTGATCCGCCTGCCTCGGCCTCCCAAAGTGCTGGGATCACAGGCGTGAGCCACTGCGGCCTGCCAATTTCATCTTAAGCAGTTTATTTGCTGCTGTTTTATGTGAGAACTTGGAACTGATGCAGGTAGGAAGGTCCTTGTCTTCACCCAGGAAAGAATTCAAGGGCCAGCTGACGTGACAGAAAGCAACTTCTATTGAATCAGTACTGCTCCTTGAGGAGCAGGGCTAACCCACAGGCAGTGTGGCCAGAGTCAGCAGTCTATGGGGTTGTTGGCAGCTGTATTTATATCTGCTTTTAATTATATGCTCATTGAGAGGCATTATTCAGAACTTTCTGGAAAAGGGGCGGGAAATTCCATAACCATATAAGATAACTTCTGTGCAGTATAAGGCAAGTGGCCACGGCACTGTGCCTTTATGCTAATGAGCAGTGAGGGCAAACTGAGGTTGCTTTTGTCACCACCTACTGGTGTGGCTTCTTCACTGCATCCTATTTCCACCAGCTCCTGCTTCAATCATGGAGACATAACTGGAAAACAAGTCCTGTTGGCCTCCTCCCTCAGAATTATTTAAAACTAATCATTAAAATATTAATTAACCTCAAGTTTTAGTTGCTACTTTTAATTTCTTGAGGATCTTATTTTAGAATAGAATGTTTCATATGGAAGAATTTAGGAAAGAACATTCTTTTCTATACTAAGTAAGCCTATATTTATTTGTGGTTCTCCAAGCACTGAGTAATCTGATTTTCAAAATGTTGAGCTCTTAAATCATGAAAATAGACAAGCAGATGTTTTATATTTTAGGTGTGTATACAAAGTTGGGGTCATGCTTTGTACCTGTAGGTAGACTGAAGCAGGAACTCTTTGACAAAGTTTGTGCATTTCTAGCTGTCACTATCAGACACAGCTTTTTAAAAGCAGGACTAAATAATTATTTTCTAACATAAGATAACTTGTTGCACACAGTAAAAATCTGATTTAGTCATTTTAAAAGGGCTATGAGTGTTTTTGACTGAATATCTATTTTTTTTCCACGTTAGACTTAGTTTTCCTAATAAGAATAGAAAAAAAATCATTATTCAATAAATTACTCATTGAAGAAATTGGTTAATGGCCATCTCCTAAGAACTATGCTAGAGGTCAAGTGTCTAAAAACAAATATGATCTATTATGTACCCTGAGGAATGTTAATATCTAGTTACAGTGAGTAGAGTCAACAGAATGATAAACGGGACAAATAAAACCATTCGCTGTTAGGTCAATTAATTTTCTTATTGTGTTAGGTTATTTGAAAAAAAAAAAAAGACATTATTTATCCCCTCCTGATAGCCAAGCTTCTTTGCTTGGTAACTTTTCAGCTCCTTCTATCAACAGTTGGAGTGTGTTTCTTCCCAACCTCAATTGTGGTTGTCCTGTAACTCATTTAATTGATACTATGCAGAAGAAATGAATGCTGAACCAGTTCTAAATGTAGGCCTTAATAATCACTCACATGCTTACAGAATGCAAGGTTTGGGTGACTTCCTAGCTGTCACAGTACATTTTAGTAGAAATAAAAAGTATAAAAATTCTCTGAATTGTTGGTTGCTTCAAAGAGTAGTGTAGAATTTGGTAAAAAGGAAATAAGGAACTCAGGAATTTAAATTTAAATTCGAATTTAAATTTGAAAGGAATGTCTGGGTAAGATACTATGAAACTTTTTAAATAGCTCCAAAATAAATATTACATCCTGTTGTCACAGAATCATTCTGAAAAACAAAACACAGTCTAATTCTGTGGGTTGCTGAATTACATTCCAATTTAATGCACAGTATTGGGTATTTAATGCACATAATTTCTTATGTGAAGTTATGACACTGATCTGAAAACTGGGATCAGGTCATCTGAGCAGACTTCAATGAAGCTAAGACCCTGAACACTCTACCACACCTCTTTGCCCTCAACAATAGCCTTTCTTCCCCTGTTAAATATACTGCCCTTCTTTCTTGACAAACCTGCAATGATTTCTCTTGAGGTGTTTATTTTGCAGGTGGCTGCTGATTCTCCACAATATCACGATGAACTCTCATTTATCAACCTATTACTCTCTGCAACTTCTTGGTACCAAATATAACTAACGAGAAGGGAGAAAACACATCAAAACAATTAAAATTTGCCAATGTGTATTCATTGAGACCTGGAAATATGTAGGGAATTGGATCTTACAGATGTTTTATAAGGATGGAAGTGATACAATATTGGATCACATATATGTATCAATTGAGTTAGGATTTAATGTCTTAGATTGGGAGGATGGAAGCTGCTTTACCATTGTCCTCAACTGGTTTACATAAATATGTACTCTAAGGTGTTCTAATTAGCAGGAGGTTGAGATGATAAGTATTCTTCCCTGGTAGAGGAAGATGTTGAAAACTTTAAGGATATTGAATATAGAAGAAAATTTATTACATAAGATCTGCTCACTCACCCACCATCTACTCTGGAAATGTCCAGGAGAGATTCTTTTCATCAAGGCTTTGGGAGATATGTTGAGGAAGACAATGCTGATGTCCTTAAAGTGATCTCTGCAGATAATTCACTGTAAGGCTAGAGGTAACACTAAAATGCTGCCATAAAAACAGAGCTTTAGGAGTTTAATGTGGATATTGGGATGTGTAGCAGAGGTCAAGTGGCAGGATATATCTGATCTGCCAAAGACATGGTGGTCGTAGTAACCATAATGGGAATGAGTCCCAAGTCAATAATCAGAATGAGCTGACATGCATAAATCTTTAACACTGGCTAATTGAGAATGGTATTCAAGTTGTCATTTAAGCTGAGCTTTATATCACAAATTTGATGTAATCTGATCTACTGAGTCATAAAATTGGATGTGCAGAATAGCTCTTCATGCTCAAGTAAAATGGTATATGCAATAATGGACTAAAGCAGTTTCTAAAGGTACAAGTAATTTGCACATGAAAGTAGTTCAAAATCACAAGATGTTGCATCCCAATCATATTGTCATTTTTTTTATAATACATACGTACGTCTTGCCTCAAAGAAAGTTTTCAATCAGCAGCTCATTAAAGAAGAAAATATTCAGATCTGGATTTGAAATATTTCTCCACTATCATATACCCCAAAGTGGACATCTTCAACATTATAATTCAGATAACAGTAGCCCTGAATGATGGTGCTGAAGGGAAATCATCCCAATGGTCAGAACGTCTAGCAGTGGACCTGTTTTTTTTTTTTTTTCCTGCAAAACAAGATGTACAGAAAATAGATCTATATTGATTTTGGCCAATGAAAAATTGTTTGGCTGGGTGGTCAGAGATTTAGAAAAAATACAATTGAAAAATTAGTGATAAGAAGGTCTGGTGAAGAAGTGTCATGTATTAACCTCTGAATGAATATAGAGTAAATATAGGTCTATGACTTGTGAAAATGCTCATTCAGTAGTAATTTCAGTTGTAGTTAATAATTACATTGTAGATTAGTTTGGGGGATGTTATTAAGCCTACTTCCCTAACCAGCCCATTCTTGCCGTATGAAAAATACGGCCATGTGGCACGGTTAGAAGTTGTGCATGGGTTCAACAATGTGGATGTTCACTCACCAGAGGTGACCTGGTGTCAGGCATTACTGAGTGTCCCACATACTACAAGCATGAAGGAACACTGAGATTCTAATATGGCACTACTCAGGAAAACCAGCCAGTCACCATGGTAGCACCCATTTCATTCCATTGTGATACAATACTTTGTATAATTTAAACTTCCTAAGAATTGATTAAGATTTCTGTTGTGTCTCCATACATGGAGGGTTCTGTATATGTCTGAAGTCCAATTGATATATGTTTTTGTGCAAGTTTTCTAGGTATTTATTAATCTTATGTCTGATTGCTTTATTCTTAATGGAAAGTAGGGTTTTTGAAGTCTTCAGCTATTAGTTTAGAGCTACTATCCCTTAAATTCTGTCACTGTTTGCATCATGAAGTTACTAGGAAGTTCATTCATATTATAAATGAAATATAAGTACACTTTAAAAATGTATTTAAAGTGTATTTTTACAAACTTTAAAATTTAAATTTAAATTGTAAAAATACAATGTAAATGTGCATTCTCTTTTTATTACTACTTGCATGAAATATCGTTTCCCATCCTTTCACTTTCAACTTATATGTGTCCTCATATCTAGAGTTATTCACTTATAAATAGCATACAGTTGGTTCCTGGTTTGCTTTGTTGTAATACTCGTTTTGCAAATCTATTTAAATTATTGGGAAGTTTAATCCATTTTCATTTAAATCAATTACTGATAGGAAAGAACTTACTTTTGTATATTTCGATTGGTTTTCTGTATAAAGAAGCAACATTTTTAAGATGTTCATTCTTTCCAACTTGGTCTACAGACTCAACTCTGCCAATTAAAAATTCAGTAGGTTGGCCGAGCATAGTGGCTTGCACCTGTAATCCCAGCACTTTGGGAGACTGATGCAGGCAGATCACCTGAGGTCAGGAATTCAAGACCAACCTGGCCAACATGGTGAAACCCTATCTCTACTAACAAATACAAAACTTAGCCGGACGTGGTGGCAGGTGCCTGTAATCCCAGCTACTCAGGAGGCTGAGGCAGGGATAATTGTTTGAACCTGGGAGTCAGAGGCTGCAGTGAGCTGAGATCTCGCCATTGCACTCCAGCCTGGGCAATAGAGCAAGACTCCGTCTCAAAAAAACAAAACAAAACAAAACAGCAAGTTACATTCTGAATATCAATGGACAATGGACTGAGACTGTAACTTATAAGGAAATACGTAAGATCCAGAGTAGCCAGCAACGTACTGAAGAAGAACATATTCAGAAAGCTCTAGGCTGACCAATTTCAAGAATCACCATAAAGCTACAATAATCAGGACAGGATGGTATTGGTGAAAAAAACAGGCAAATGGATTAACAAAGCAGATTATAGAGCCAAAAAACAGACTTGTAAAAATATGGCCAACAGGTTTTTTTTTCCTAAGAAGCAAAGATATTAAATGAAGAAAGTACAGTCTTTCTACCAAATGATGCCAGAACATGTAGGCACACACACACACACACACACACACACACACACACACACACACAAAAGGTTCTAGACACCGACATTAGTATGTACACAAAAATTAACTCAAAGTAGATCACAGACATGAATATGAGAAGCCTAACTATATAATTTATAGAAAATAATCTAGGGAAAAATGTTTACAGATTTGAGATTGGTGATCTTAGTTGGCATTCTGGGAATGGGCCTTACACTATGCTGTGGAGGGTATTGTTGTCAAAGCTGTTTCAAAACATTCCTTGAGTTCACACAATTATGTTTCAACAGACACTGCACTTGGAATAGGACGAAATTATTTTTTCAGTAGAATAAAACACATTCTTATATTCTTATTATTAGCTTGGTGCAAAAGTAATTGCAGTTTTTGCAATTACTTTTAATGGCAAAAATCACAATACTTTTGCACCAACCAAATATAACCTTCCTTACCAAGATACAACCTTTTTTGTACATATTGCATATAGAATTGTGTCCCTTATTTTTAGCCGTTTTAGTTACATAGGTTAGTTATATGTTTAACTCTTAGTAATTCTAATTTCTCATAAAAAAGCCAGGAAATAATCCATTATAATTATGTACCAAAACATTTTATGAATACATATTTTGTAATTTCTAAAAACATAGATTTTTACAGAACTTTCAAAATGTTGAACAGGACATATTTACTAACAAACTCAAATTTTTTTTTGCTTTTCTGTAATAATAATCCAAAATACATACGTTTAAACCTATGTTAGTAATTAAAATGTAGCATTATATTTTATTTGGAAATGAGCTAGATATGCAGTGACTATCCATTATTTAATTTGGTTTAGCAAAACTCTAATGAAGTAATTACCAAAGATATTTGGAAATAATTTTAAGTAAACATATTATAAAACATTATTATTAAAAAACTTATTTATAGATTTTACTCCACTTTATCTCATTTAATTTACTCATTTTTAACAATTATATTGGGAAGATTTCATGAGAGATTAGATGAAGTTAATCCTCATAAACCAACAAAATGCTTAATTTTAGTTACTGTAATCAAAACGCTATCAATCCAGAACCCTCCCACCCCTACCCCACACTATCTTGGCTGCTATGTCAAGAGAAACAAAACTGCCTTTGGAGGAGGAGAGGCGCTCTGCTTTTTAGAGTTTCCAGTTTTTCTGCTCTGTTTTTTCCCCATCTTTGTGGTTTTATCTACTTTTGGTCTTTGATGATGGTGATGTACAGATGGGTTTTTGGTGTGGATGTCCTTTCTGTTTGTTAGTTTTCCTTCTAACAGACAGGACCCTCAGCTGCAGGTCTGTTGGAGTTTGCTAGAGGTCCACTCCAGACGCTGTTTGCCTGGGTACCAGCACCAATAACAGGCTCTGAAATTGTGGCAATAATCAATAGCTTACCAACCAAAAAGAGTCCAGGACCAGATGGATTCACAGCCGAATTCTACCAGAGGTACAAGGAGGAACTGGTACCATTCCTTCTGAAACTATTCCAATCAATAGAAAAAGAGGGAATCCTCCCTAACTCATTTTATGAGGTCAGCATCATCCTGATACCAAAGCCAGGCAGAGACACAACCAAAAAAGAGAATTTTAGACCAATATCCTTGATGAACATTGATGCAAAAATCCTCAATAAAATACTGGCAAACCGAATCCAGCAGCACATCAAAAACCTTATCCACCATGATCAAGTGGGCTTCATCCCTGGGATGCAAGGCTGGTTCAATATACGCAAATCAATAAATGTAATCCAGCATATAAACAGAACCAAAGACAAAAACCACATGATTATCTCAATAGATGCAGAAAAGGCCTTTGACAAAATTCAACAACCCTTCATGCTAAAAACTCTCAATAAATTAGGTATTGATGGGATGTATCTCAAAATAATAAGAGCTATCTATGACAAACCCACAGCCAATATCATACGGAATGGGCAAAAACTGGAAGCATTCCCTTTGAAAACTGGCACAAGACAGGGATGCCCTCTTTCACCACTCCTATTCAACATAGTGTTGGAAGTTCTGGCCAGGGCAATTAGGCAGGAGAAGGAAATAAAGGGTATTCAATTAGGAAAAGAGGAAGTCAAATTGTCCCTGTTTGCAGATGACATGATTGTATATCTAGAAAACCCCATTGTCTCAGCCCAAAATCTCCTTAAGCTGATAAGCAACTTCAGCAAAGTCTCAGGATACAAAATCAATGTACAAAAATCACACGCATTCTTATACACCAATAACAGACAAACAGAGAGCCAAATTATGAGTGAACTCCCATTCACAATTGCTTCAAAGAGAATAAAATACCTAGGAATCCAACTTACGGGGGACACGAAGGACTTCTTCAAGGAGAACTTCAAACCACTGCTCAATGAAATAAAAGAGGATACAAACAAATGGAAAAACATTCCATGCTCATGGGTAGGAAGAATCAATATCATGAAAATGGCCATACTGCCCAAGGTAATTTATAGATTCAATGCCATCCCCATCAAGCTACCAATGACTTTCTTCACAGAATTGGAGAAAACTACTTTAAAGTTCATATGGAAGCAAAAAAGAGCCCGCATCGCCAAGTCAATCCTAAGCCAAAAGAACAAAGCTGGAGGCATCATGCTACCTGACTTCAAACTATACTACAAGGCTACAGTAACCAAAGCAGCATGTTACTGGTACCAAAACAGAGATATAGATCAATGGAACAGAACAGAGCCCTCAGAAATAATGCCGCATATCTACAACTATCTGATCTTTGACAAACCTGAGAAAAACAAGCAATGGGGAAAGGATTCCCTATTTAATAAATGGTGCTGGGAAAACTGGCTAGCCATATGTAGAAAGCTGAAACTGGATCCCTTCCTTACACCTTATACAAAAATTAATTCAAGATGGATTAAAGACTTAAACATTAGACCTAAAACCATAAAAACCCTAGAAGAAAACCTAGGCATTTACCATTCAGGACATAGGCATGGGCAAGGACTTCATGTCTAAAACACAAAAAGCAATGGCAACAAAAGACAAAATTGACAAATGGGATCTAATTAAGCTAAAGAGCTTCTGCACAGCCAAAGAAACTACCATCAGAGTGAAGAGGCAACCTACAAAATGGGAGAAAATTTTCGCAACCTACTCATCTGACAAAGGGCTAATATCCAGAATCTACAATGAACTCAAAGAAATTTACAAGAAAAAAACAAACAACCCCATCAAAAAGTGGGCGAAGGACATGAACAGACACTTCTCAAAAGAAGACATTTTTGCAGCCAAAAAACACATGAAAAAATGCTCACCATCACTGGCCATCAGAGAAATGCAAGTCAAAACCACAATGAGATACCATCTCACACCAGTTAGAATGGCAATCATTAAAAAGCCAGGAAACAACAGGTGCTGGAGAGGATGTGGAGAAATAGGAACACTTTGACACTGTTGGCGGGACTGTAAACTAGTTCAACCATTGTGAAAGTCAGAGTGGCGATTCCTCAGGGATCTAGAACTGGAAATACCATTTGACCCAGCCATCCCATTACTTGGTATATACCCAAAGGACTATAACTCATGCTGCTATAAAGACACATGCACACGTATGTTTATTGCGGCACTATTCACAATAGCAAAGACTTAGAACCAAGCCAAATGTCCAACAATGATAGACTGGATTAAGAAAATGTGGCACATATACACCATGGAATACTATTCAGCCATAAAAAATGATGAGTTCACGTCCTTTGTAAGGACATGGATGAAATTGGAAATCATCATTCTCAGTAAAGTATCGCAAGAACAAAAAACCAAACACCACATCTTCTCACTCATAGGTGGGAATTGAACAATGAGAACACATGGACACAGGAAGGGGAACATCACACTCTGGGGACTGTTGTGGGGTGGGGGAGGGGGGAGGGATAGCTTTAGGAGATATACCTAATGCTAAATGAGGAGTTAATGGGTGCAGCACACCAGCATGGCACATGTATACATATGTAACTAACCTGCACATTGTGCACATGTACCCTAAAACTTAAAGTATAATAATAATAAAATAAAAAATAAAAAAAGAAAATTCTTAAATTTTAGGATTCCACTACTTGCAAGTAAAAAAAAAAAATAGAGAAACAAAACTTATAAGTTGTCCTGGAAATCACAAATTCTTCTCTTCTTTGTCTGCAAGTTTGGCTAAGTGACCAGCCAGTAGGGGTGAGAAATAATTTAGGAATGGCTTTTAAAAGTTTACTTTCCTGTTTAACCATTTTTATAACATAGTATACTAGGCAAATAAGTTAAACACATGAGTTAAATACAGAGTTTAATCACTGTGGCTGGGGTTTAGTTAAATGTAGGAGTCTCTGTAACCAGTTAACCAATTAAGCTGTAACCAACTAAGTTGTCTTAATACCTCACTTCTGTTTTCTATGAATGAGGTCAGATTACAGTGTTAGCTGAAGTTATCTGAACTTGTTTTGGTTTTAAGAGCTGCCCGATTTGCATATCAGTTTTGTTTTGTTTCTGCTTTGTTTTCTTTGGCTTTTGCTTCATTTTTAATTTCTCAAATAAACTCCAATAAAATTAAAGAGTCAAAGGATTTTTTCCTTTGAGCTTTATCTGTAAGCTATCTATCGTCCTATCTATTTATCTATTATCTATCTAGTTTTAATCAGGAAATTAATACCTAGTTTTACTATGTGATATCTCATGTCTACCCATTTAAATGGCTATATTGCCTATAGATGAATTAGAGATAGACATATTAACGGCTAAACTGTTAGGTAACTTAAAAGTATATATTATAATCTGTCTCAAGATGACAGATACTTATTTCAATTCAATCCATACAGTTTCTTATAGTTCAAAATTCAAATTTCTACCAAGATTTTTCTTGGTTCAATGTCAATGATTTTTCCTCCACTACAATCTTGTAACATTTATAAACAGAATCTATCACATACGTCCCTTCATTTTGTGCCCCTAGTGTTTTTTGTATGTCCAGCTTACCCTTAACATAAAGCACGGAATAATTGAGAGGACAATGAATAATTTGTTCTCTAACAGTAAATAGATAAATGTGGTTGCTTGCTTAATAAATGCTGACTTGATTGAACTGACTTGTATTGAGTTGAATCTAATTGAATTGCCAGTGATAAAGATGTATATTTTTAAACTCGCATTGCTTAATAAGAGTAAGGGACTCATTCACAGTTTGCTAAATTAATGAGAAAAGAACAATTTATTTCCTCTTGTTTAAGCAATTTTTATTTTTAAAGCATGTTATGCATTATTTATTGTTCTAAGTACAGTGTTAAAGAGAAATGATCACCTGTTTAGAGACCTTCCAAAACACATAGGATTCAATAGGCTAAGTGAAAGGTGGTAATCACATGCAAGCAACCTATTTCTCTTTTTAACTTTTACATTTCCATTAGTTTTGAAGTTATTTTAATAGTGACAAGATTGGCTTAACTGGTATGTTACAGTATTTCTGAAAGATGGGAAATAATAACAGCAGAAATGATACAAAGTCAAGCTTGGAATAGAATAGTAAATAATGGTGCCTGCTATAATAATCACGAAAACAATGCAATGTATTCTATATTTATGTTATATCTTTCATCATATCAGTATTCATTTTTATCTATAAATATGACAATATACATGTGTACTGCCCTGGCCTGGTATAATATTTATCCTTACTTTGACTGAACCGCTTATTCAAAGAAGTCTATTTTTTGTTGCATTTGCATACAGCTGTGCATTTCCTTTTCTCTATTTACTATACATAGAGATGTTGTTTCAAATTATTTCCATTGTTAAATAAGCTGTTAGTTTTAAATTTATTCTGGGGAATACAAAACATTAAATCAATTAGTTTATTAATTTTGCTAATCAACTTTTATTAAACCCTGTAATTTCAAAAAGCAAAACATTTTAGAATATTGTAGTCAAGCTTTGGGGGAATAAAATTATCTCCACAGTTTAGATGATGCATAATAAAATGAGCGAATAGCATTCATTTGTATAACAATTTCCTTAGGAATCCTTTATTTAGTGTAACTATACAAAACTTTTGTTATAATACATGACATAGATTAAACATTAGGAACATTGGGTATTACTTGGGTGTCTGTCACTATAGTTATGCAATTGTAAAAACTATGTGGTGATTATTTGGTGCCAAAGTTAAACTATCATTAGATATTAAAGGAATTTTATACATGCATTCAAATTACACGCTGTTATGGACTGAGGGCATCTCCCCAAATTCAGGTGTGAAGCCTTAGGGCCAGTCTAACAGTATAAAGAGCTGGGATCTGTCTTTAAGTGTCCTGAGGTGGAACCTGCATGAATGGGATTAGGACCCTTATAAAGTCTTCTGCTCTTCTGTCACGTGAGGGCACAGCATTCCTCCCCTTTGCCCTTCCATTTTTTTCACCATGTGAGGACATAGCTTGTGTCTTTCACAGGGGCTGCTGAAACATAGCACCAACTTGGAAGCAGAAAGCCGCCCTCCCAGACACTGAACCTGCCAGCACCTTGGTTTTGGACTTCCTATGAAAAATAATTTTCTATTACTTATAAACTCCGCAGTCTCAAGTATTTTTTTGTAGCAGGACAAATGGACTAATACAGAACATTGGTACCAAGAAGTCAGGTGTTGCCATAACAGATACCTAAAAATGTGTAAGCAGCTTTGGAATGTGGTAATGGGTAGAGGCAGAAACAATTTTGAAGTGTATGCGAGAAAGAGTCTAGATTGCCATAATGGATCATTAAGGGAGACTCTGGTGAGGGCTCAGAATAGGAGAGCTATAGAGCGAGTCTCAGACTTCCTAGAGATTATCTAACATGCTCATGATCAGAATGCTGGCAGAAATATGGACGGTACAGGTAATTCTGATGTGACCTCAGACTAAAATGAGGAATATCATATTGGAAACTAGAGGAAAGACCATCCTCATTACAAAGTGCCAAAAAACTTGACTGAATTGTTTCCATGTCCAAGTACAGATACTCCCTGACTTACAATGGGGTTATGTCTCAAATATGCAATCATAAAGTTAAATATATCATTAAGTTAAAAATGCATTTAATACACCTAAAGTAACAAACATCATAGCTTAGCCTCGCCAACTTTAAACATGATCAGTACACTTATATTTGCCAACAGTTGGGCAAAATCATCTAACACAAATCCTGTTTTATAATAAAGTATTGAATAGGTAATGTAATTTATTGAATAATATTCTAAAAGTGAAAAACAGAAAAACTTTATGGGCACTTGAAATACAGTTTCTATGGAATGAATATCACTTTTCTATCATTATAAAGTCAAAAAAATCATGTAAGTCAAACGGTCTTAAGTTGGAGACTGCACTTTGTGGAGGGCAGAATTTAAGAGTGATAAACCAGGATATTTGGTGGAAGAAATCTCTAAGCAAAATATTTAGGGTGTTTCATAGTTTCTCTTGACTGCTTATAATAAAATGTGAGAGGAGAAACAAATTAAAGATGGAATTTATAATAAAAAAGAAGCAATACTTAAAGATTTGAATAATTCTTTACCATTGTGAAGAATAAAAGTGTGTCTCGAAGAGAATACCAAGGGTGTGGCCAAGCTAACATCTGGATTTGAAGATAACCTTAGTATGGAGATAAAGAAGCCAAATATTATTCATCAAGACAAAAGAAAAATGACCCCTAAAGCATTTCAGAGATCTTTGAGGCTCCCATTCCCATCAGAGTTCCAGGGTGCCAGGACCATGAGCATAGAGGAGTTTCAAGGGAGGGTCCCAAGGTGCTTGTTGGACCTTGGGTCTCACTGCCCATGACCACCTCAAGTCTCTGCTTCCTGCATTTTAATTCACTAATCCTTGACCACAGCAGTTGTGGCTCAAGTGGGCCCAGGTGTGGCTTGAGCCACTGCTCTAGAGGGCACGAGTGGTAAACCTTGGCAGCTCCCGATGGTGCTAACTGCAGGGTATCAGAGTGCAGGAGCTGTGAAGACATGGCTGCCTCCACGTCCATGATAAAGGATACTTCAGAGTGCCTGGAAGCCCAGGCAGAGAACGGCCAGAGGGTTGGAGATACCACAGAGAACCCCCACTGGGGCAATACCTAGTATAGTAATGGGGTCAGGTTAACCACAGTGAGTCTTCAGTGGTGCAATGTCTGGCAGAGTCATGAGCACTGAGTCACTCCCAAGACCCCAGAACTATAGAGCCACCGACGTGCAACTCCAGCCTGAAAGCCACAGAAACTGGACCCCACACCGTGAAGACTGCAGTGTGGGCTACACCCGGCAAAGCCATAGGAGTAGGATTGCCTGGAGCCTGAGTGTCAAAATCTCCACCCCAGTGTTTCCAGAATATAGGATACTGTTTCCAGAAGATAGGAGTCAAATTAAATTATTCTCAAGCGTCAAGATTTAATGCCGTTTGCTTTGCTGGGTTTTGGAATTGCTAGGGACCTGTTGCTTCTTTCTTCTTGCCTATTTCTCCCATTTCGGAATGAAGATATCTATGCTACACCTGTTCCCTCATTATATTTTGGAAGCACATAACTCGTGTGACTTCATAGGCTCATGGCTGGAGAGAAATTTTTGTCTCACTCCGATCTACTTTAGATGAGACTCTTAGGTGTTTAGATGCTGGAGCAAGTTAAGATTTATGGGACTATTGGGGTGGAATAAATATATTTTCCATGTGAGAAGGACATGAATTTTTGAGGCCAGGAATGGAATGCTATGGGCTGAATGTGTTTTCCAAAATTTATAGTTAAAACGTAAGGGGCCAATGTAACACCTTAAGAGGTGATGAAGTCACAAGAGCCGGGCACTCATGGATGGGATTACAATCCGAATAAAACGTTTTAAAGGAGTGAATTTGTTCTCCTTTGCTCTTCCACCATGTGAGGACACAATGTTCATCTCCTTTTCCCCTTCCATCCTTTCTCCTAGGCAAGGACACAACATTTATCCACTATGCAGGATGCAACAACAGGGCACCATCTTGGAAGCAGGGAGCAGCCCACACCAGACATCAGACCTTGGACTTTCCAGCCTCCACAACTGTGAGAAATAATTTTCTATTATTTACAAACTATCCAGCTTCATCCATTTTATTATAGCAGCATAAATGGATGTATGCATTATTATAATTATTTTTAAAGGCTGGTATTTGAGAATGAACCTGCTATTTTAGCCTTTATTTTTAAATGGCTGTTATTATTCATTATTAATTTTTAATTCAAGCCACTTAAAAACATTGTATCAATTTCCTAGGGCTGCTGTAATAAAGGCCTACAAACCAGTTAGCCTGAAACAAAAGACATTTATTCTCTCACAATTCTGGAGGCTAAATGTATAAAATCAGTTTGTCAGCTAGGGCATGCTCCCTCCAAATCCTCTAGAGGAGAATCCTTCCAAACCTTTCCCATAGTTTCTTGTGTTGCCAGCAATCCTTGGAATACTTTGGCTTGTAGACAGTTTCCTTTAAACACTGCCTTTCTCACCGCATGGGTTCTCCCTGCACGTCTTCCTGTGTTTCAGCTCTTCTTTTTTAAGGACACAGTCCTGTTGGATTAAAGCCCTACTCTCCTACAGGATGACCTCACCCTAACTAGAAACATCTGCAGTGACCCTATTTCCAAATAATTTCACATTCTCAGGTTCCGCGGTTAAGATTTCAACATACTTTGGATGCAGGGAGGAGCTCAACAGCCGGCAAGCATATATTTTATTTATTTCAGCTTCATTGAAGTACAGTTGACCAAAAAAAGTATATATTCAAGGGGTACAATGTGATAATTTGATATATGTATACAATGAGAAAATATTACCACGTGTATTACCACACATAGTCATCATTATGTGCATGTGTGTGTGGTGATGACACGATTCTGTCTCAGCAAATTTCAAATAATACAGTATTACTAACTACAGTCACCATCCTACATTAGATCCTTAGAACTTACTCACCTTATAACTGAACGTTTATGCCCTTTAACCAACATGTCCGCATTTTCCCCAGCCTCCAACCCTTGGCAACCACCATTCTACTCTCTGCTTCTACAAGTTCAACAACTTCAACAAGAAGTTCAACAACTTCAACAAGAAGTTCAACAACTTCTACAAGTTTCAGAATTTGCTACTTTCTAACCATGTGACTTTGGGAAATTATTTTACCCACCTATGTGTTCAGTAAGATTGAAAGAATAATATAGTAACCCCTACAAATTTTGTTGAAATTATTAAGTAAATTCACAAATATAAAGTGCTCCGGAGGCTATTGGATCCTGATAAGTATCTCATAATTATAAATGATGATAATCATCATGATAGTGACCGTGAAGTAATACTTCCCCGGGTTGTGCTTGCAAAATACTTTTTCATATAGATTGGACTTCAAAATATTTTCGCAGGAGTAGAGGAAGATGTGAGATCTCTAAATCCCTCTCTCAGCTTACATAAGCCTGTGTTACTGGTTATAGAAGGTGTACTTTTTTAATCCTTCAAGTTTTAGGCTCTGAAAGGTCACTTCTTTTGCTTGACAAATAATGTTTCTTGTCTGTACATTTTTCTAATTTTTATTATATTATGGGGTTTTTTTAGAGACAGGGTCTTGGTCTGTCACCTGGCTAGAGTGCAGTGGTGCAATCATAGCTCACTGCAGCCGCGAACCTCTGGGCTCACCTGCCTCAGCCTCCCAAAGTGCTGGGACTAAAGGCGTGAGCTACCATGCCTGTGCCTGGCCTGACTACACATTTTTTAAATGAAGTATTCTGTCTTGTTCCTTGAAGATAGAAGATGCTGGGTCTTCCAGGGATAGTCTGAATTACTGATGTTTATAGATTATCTTCCTAAGAATATTATATTTAAAGCATTACCATATTTGTTGATAGAAAAAAATTACTTTTAGAATAACTTTACTGACACTGAATTAATGGTTATTCAATAAATAAAGTAGCATTTCTCATTTTGTACTTCTTCCAAAGTAATACATCTTAAAATCAAAATTCTCATGATTACAATGTAGATGAGAAAAAGGAAGTTAAAAATACATAATAAAGTTTTCAAATGCTAGCAACTCATTTTTAGATGAATTTGAGAAATATGTTACTTATGATACTATTGAAGGCATTTAGTGTCTACAGCCTTTGTGCTTATTATTTTTATTATAAATGAATGTAAGCATATGTGTTCAAATATTTAGGAGGTTGCAACTATTTTCAAAGAAACTAAAGACAGTCATGGAAATCATTTTGAAACAGTAACATCAAACAATTTCTCTGAGTCGTCAACAAGAAATTTGGGAGAACTTTGAAATTCAAAACCAAGCAAAAATCTTTAGACATGTAAAAACAGAGAGGATTTGTAGAAAACGTGTGAAATGAATGTGTATTTTCCTACTGGTTAACATTTAACAGCAAATATGGCAGGAAAGAGATGAAATTGTTTTTTTCTGGGGGGGTGGGTATAAAGCCCTAAAGTTTTAAAAATTTTGCTTGGTATCTGAATTAATAATAAACCAAAAGTAAAATAAGTCTAGTTATCACAGTACATAAATAAATAGTGCAAAAAAGGACGCTTTTCTAGCAAACTTTGTTGTATGTATAATACTGTTTGCAAACAAGCAAATTCAAAGCAATTAACAAATAAGTAAACAATGAAAAAACAAAAGAAAATCATTTCTATTTCCACCAAATCATTCTATATTATATTATTGAGTGTAAATAATACTACAAGGAAAATTGATTAGATCACACATGTTTCTAAATTTAAATATTAGGATTTGGGGCAATGTTCTCAAACCCATCTGTGGACTGAAATCTCCATATGTTGAATGTAGAAAATAAATGAGAACTTTTGTCTTCTGTACTTCTTTCTGGTTTTCATGTTTATTTGTTTTTCTTCTCTTCAGAAAGGGACATTGTATTAGTCCATTTTCACACTGCCATGAAGAACTACCTGAGAGTGAGTAATTTATAAAGAAAAGAGGTTTAATTGACTCACAGTTCAACAGCTGTGCAGGAGGCATGGCTGGGAGACCTCAGGAAACTTACAATCATGGCAGAAGATGAAGGGGAAGCAGGCATGTATTCACATGGTTCCAGGAGAGAGAGAGAGTGGATAAAGAAGTGTCACACATTTTTAAACAACCAGCTGTCATGAGAACTCACTCACTATCTCGAGAACAGCAAGGGGGAAATACACAGCCATGATCCAATCACCTCCCACCAGGTCCCTCCTCCAACATCAGGAATTACAACTCAATGTGAGATTTTGGTGGGGATAAAGAGCCAAAACATATCAGACATATTTTCTTGATTTTTCCTATGTTAAGTAAATTTGGATTATATCATGCACCATTTGAATGCTATATTCTGAAAGTAGAGATAAATTTGACATGAGTAGGAAGAGATTCACATTATTGGGAAGTTAAAAGTTATTTTAAACTATTATTAATAAACAATAATTGTTTTTGTATTTTTTGTTTGTTGTTTAAAAAATTTTCTAATTAATGAATAATAATTGTATATATTTTTGTGGTACAAGATAATGCTTCTATACAAGTATGGTATACATTATGGAATGAGTAAATCAGATTAACAAGTTAATCAACTAAAAAACTTATTATTTCATTGTGAGAACATTTAAAACCTACTCTTAGCAGTTTTGAAATATGCAATACATGATTATTATGTATAGCCACCTTGTTGTGTACTATGACTTCTTCCCTTTGTCTAACTGAAACTTTGTACCTTTTGACCAATATTTCTCCATTTTCCACATACCCTCCAGCTACCCAACCTCTGGTAACCACCATGCTACTCTCTGCTTATGTAAGTTCACTTTTTTTTTTTTTTTTTTAGACGGAGTCTTGCTCTGTCGCCCAGGCTGGAGTGCAGTGGCGCTATCTCGGCTCACTGCAAGCTCTGCCTCTTCGGCTCACTGCAAGCGCCTCACCGGTTCACGCCATTCTCCTGCCTCAGCCTCCCGAGTAGCTGGGACTACTTTTTTAGATTTCACATATTAATAACAACAAATGGTATTTATCCTTCTGGGCCTGGATTATTTCACTTAGCATAATGTCCTCTAGATTTATTCTTGTTGTCAGAGAGTACAGAATTTTGTATTTTTTAAAGGTTGAATAGTATTTAATTATGTATATATACCACTTTTAAAGAAATCTATTCCTCTATGGATGGACACTTAGATTATTTCCATATCTTGGCTATCGTGAACAATGTTGCAATGAACATAAGAATGCAGACAGCTCTTCAACATGCTTATTTCAATGACTTTGGGTATATACCAACAAGTGGTATTGCTGGAACATATAGTAATTCTAGTTTTTATTTTTCTTTATTTTTTTGTAACCATACTAAAAACGGTTATACAAATCTACATTCCCACCAGTAGTGTACAAAGGCATTCTGCCTTTCAAATTCTTGTCAATACTTTATATATATATATGTATATATATATGTATTATTTTTAAAAAAGAAGTCATACAAAAGGCCAAACAGATATATGAAGAGATGTTGAACACGGCTAGTCATTGGAATAATGCCACTGGAACCAGAGTGGGATGTCACCTCGTGCCTGTTATAATGGTTGTTATCAAAAAGATAACGTATCAAAAAGATAAAATGTATATAATGTATATATACACACATATATGCATATATACATGTCATATATACATATATCTTATATGTATATATACATACATACATATGCATACATATATACAGATATATGTGTATATATATCTGTACATACATATACATAGATCTTGTATATACATATATGCATATATGCATATATATGTGTATATAAGTATATATGTATATATACACATGTATGTGTGTACACGTGAGTGTGTATATATATATTCACAGAGGGAGAGAGAGATAGGGTATCAGTATGTTGACCAAGCTGGTGTCAAACCCCTGGCCTCAAGCGATCCTGCCATGTTGGCCTCCCAAAATCATGGGATTACAGGCGCCCAGCCCCAATTCTTGTCAATACTTTTTATCTTTTATCTTTTTGATAACAACCATTATAACAGGCATGAGGTGACATCCCACTCTGGTTCCAGTGGCATTATTCCAATGACTAGCCATGTTGAACATCTCCTCATATATGTGTTTGGCCTTTGGTATGCCTTCTTTTTCTAATTTTATTTTTGGCTGACAAATAATAATTGTACATATCTATGGGATACAGTATGATATTGTGATATGTGTTTACAGTGTGAAATGATTAAATCAGACTAATTAACAAATCCATTCCCTCCCATATTTATTTATTTTTTTTGGTTAAAAAATGTAAAATCTAGTCTTTTAGCAATTTAAATATATTACACTGCGTTACCATTTAGTATAGTCACCATTCTGTGCAATGTGACAACATGAACTGGAGGACATTATGCTGAGTGAAACAAGTCAGATCAGAATGACAAATGCTTCATGATATCATTTCTATGTGGAATCTCAAAAAGTTGATGTGTTAGTTTGTTTGCACTGTAACAAAGAAATAATCCAAACTGGGTAATTTATAAAGAAAAGAGGTTTAATTGGTTCATGGTCATACAGGCTGTGTAGGAAGCATGGCGGCAACATTCTTTCTGGTGAGTTCTTCAGGAAGCTTACAAAGTGGTGGAAGGCAACGTGGAAGCTGATGTATCACCTGGTGAGAGCAGCAGTGAGAAAGAGGGGAAGGTGTCACACACATTTAAAAAACCAGATCTCCTGGGAACTCAGAGGAAGAACTCACTCATCATCAAGAGGATGGCGCTAAGCCATTCATGAGGGATCCACCACCATGATCCAGACACCTCACACCAGGCCCCGCCTCCTGCACTGGGATTACATTCCTACATGAGGTTTGGAGAGGAGTGGAGAGTACAGTGAGAGTTACCAGAGGCTGGAGGAAGGGGTTTGATGGGGAAAAGGGAGATGTTGATAAAAGGCTATAAAATTTCAGTTAGACAGGAAAAATAAGCTTCTTTTAAAAAATTGTGGCCAGGTGTGGTGGCTCATGCCTGTAATCCCAGCACTTCAGGAGGCCGAGGCAGGCAGATCACCTGAGGTCAGGAGTTCAAGACCAGCCTGGCCAACATTGTGAAACCCCATCTCTACTAAAAATACAAAAATTAGCTGGCAGGCATCTGTAATTACAGCTTGTCAGGAGGCTGAGACAGGAGAATTGCTTGAACCCAGGAAGTGGAGGTTGCAGTGAGCTGAGATCACGCCACTGCATTCCAGCCTGGGTGACAAGAGTGAAACCCCGTCAAAAAAAAATAAAAATAATAAAAAAAAACCCACTGTTGTTTATTTTTTATTTTTAATTGACAAATAAAAATTGTGTAATTTATGGAGCACAATGCTATATTTTTATCTATGTATATATATTGCAGAAAGATCAAATGTAGCTAATGCAAGTATAATCTTTGTGAGCCCAGAGACTAAGATGGAGAAGTAAGCTAGGATATCCCCATACCATTATCCTCAGTTAATTCATTTTGAAGTACCCTACATAATTTAGGTAGGTGTGGTAGCACGTGTCTGTAGTCCCAGCTACTTGCGAATCAGAGGTAGAAGGATCAGCTGAGCTCAGGAGTTCGAGGCTGTAGCGGGCTATGATTGTGCTGCTGCACCACAGCCTGGATGACAGAGTGAGACCTTGTTTCTAAATTAAAAAAAAAAAAATTAAATCTCGTATACACGTGTTATTCTTAACATTTGCTTCCATTGTTAAACTTTAAGTTGTAATAAGGAGTGCATTTCTCATTTGTTCACCATTGAATCTATAACTGACTAACTGCTAAGTAAATACATTTTGATTCGCTATATTAATTGGGTGTACATATGAGAATGTCGATTGTGACTCTTATAATAGTGTCTTGGGTGTGACTGGGGGAGAATTATATTGGACTCAGATAAAAACGTGTACAAGGCCGGGCGCGGTGGCTCACGCCTGTAATCCCAGCACTTTGGGAGGCCGAAGCAGGCAGATCACAAGGTCAGGAGATCCAGACCATCCTGGCTAACACGGTGAATCCCAGTCTCTACTAAAAATTTTGTAAAAATACAAAAATTAGCTGGGCATGGTGGCGGGTGCCTGTAGTCCCAGCTACTTGGGAGGCTGAGGCAGGAGAATGGCGTGAACCTGGGAGGCAGAGCTTGCAGTGAGCCAAGATCACGCCACTGCACTCCAGCCTGGGCGACAGAGCAAGACTCTGTCTCAAAAAAAAAAAAAAAAGAAATGGAGATACTTCTTAAAAGAAGACATACAAATGGCCAACAAACACATAAAAAATGCTCAACATTATTAATTATCAGAGAAATGTACATATAAGCCACAATGAGATGCCATGTCACACCAGTCAGAATGGCTATTTTTAAAACCTCAAAAGATAACAGATGTTGGTTGGGCTGCAGAGAAAAGGGTTGCTTATACACTGTTGGTGGGAATATAAATTAGTTCAGCCACTGTGGAAAGCAATTTGGAAATTTCTCAAAGAACTAAAAATGGAAGCACCATTCAACCTGGCAATGCCATTACTGGGTATATACCTAAAAGGAAATAAATTGTTCTACCAAATAGACATGTACTCATATGTTCATTACAGCGCTATTACAATAGCAAAGACATGAATCAACCCATGTGCCCATCAACAGTGGATTAGATAATGAAAATCAGGTACATATATACCATGGAATACTATGCAGCCATAAAAAATGAAATCGTGTTCTTTGCAGCAACATGGATTCCACAAGAGGTAGAAACAGAAAACCAAATATTGCATGTTCTCATGTATAACTGGGAGCTAAACTGAGTACACATGGACATAAACATGAGAACAATAGACACTGGAGACTAGTGGAGGGGCCTGGGAGAGGTGGGTAAGGTGTTGATAAAGTACCTATAAGGTGCTATGCTTATTACCCGAATAACAGACTTGATTGTACTCCAGACCTCAACAGCACACAGTATACCTTTGTTAACAAACCTGCACATGAACTCCCTGAATCTAAAATGACAGTTGAATAATAAAAAAGAAATCAAGGTCACTAACATTATCAAATGTCTTATGAGTGACTCTATTGCCTTGATAAGTAAAAGATTTCACAACCCAGCAAAGGTGGGAGTGCAAGGGAGGAGTTGATGTTTGAGGGGACGGATACAGTATTGTGTCCATCAGTGTGAACCTGGAGATTTCTACCGACTCTTAGGAAATAATGTGCAGGCATAGAAGTTCAAATAAGTAGAAGAACAATGTCTGATAGGAGAAATAAAGTAGTTTATGAAGCAGATAAGAACAACATGTTAATGGGAGAATGGATTTGATTTTAGGACGGAGTAACAACAAGATTTAAGCAGTGAATGGCCCAGGGCAGAATGTTGCATCTTTATAAAACAGGCTGAATTAGTGATGAGTTCATGTCCTTTGTAGGGACAAGGATGAAGCTGGAAACCATCATTCTCAGCAAACTATCACAAGGACAAAAAACCAAACGCCGCATGTTCTCACTCATAGGTAGGAATTGAACAATGAGAACACATGGACACAGGAAGGGGAACATCACACACGGGGGCCTGTTGTGGGGTGGGGGGAGGGGGGAGGGATAGCATTTGGAGATATACCTAATGCTAAATGATGAGTTAATGGGTGCAGCACACCAACATGGCACATGTATACATATGTAACAAACCTGCACGTTGTGCACATGTACCCTAGAACTTAAAGTATAATAAAAAAAATAATAAAAAAAAACAGGCTGAATTATAGGGAGCTCTTGAGGAAGATATAAGGACAGGTTGAAGGTGAAAACACTCGAGATTTTTAAAAGGCTGCATTATTTTGGTGAACAAATAGTACTGAAATACAAAATGAACAAAATTCAATCGTGTTGAAGTCTAATTTAATTTTATACTTTTTAAGTATCAGGAACATCTGCAAAGAAAGATGTTCCATTCATCTTATTAGTCAAATTAAAGATTTAAATGTTGATCTGAACTTCAAATAAGTACCGTAGCTTTTCTATAGAACAACATGTTCTCTGTAAATCTCTAGGAGAGATTTTTAAAAAGTTGTTTATCCTATTCTATTTTATTATGGTTTGGAATCAAGCCACACCAGTAAGTAAACTATCTGCAAAATGACTCAATAAGGAATCTGAGAATTTTCTTTTCTGACACCATTTCCACAAGATTTTCCTATGCAATTTGTCCCCTATATCTGTCAATATCCTCCATCTATAGATGTTAAGGATACTTACTCAGGTTTCCTTTGTTTATTGATTGTGAGCTAATATGCCACTCTGTGCAGAGCACATGTTTGCAAATAGAACTTATCTATTTCTTGACATACATTAATAATTTATTGGTATAACTTTTAAAGTATTTCCAAAGGGGAATGCTGACCAGAGGAAATAATATATGTGAGCTACTTACTGTGTTTTTTTAAAAACAATCATTTGAGGCTATAAAGATATATAGATATACTTTTAAAATAATCAAAACACATTGTTTATTATAAGATGCGTAACAAATATAAATTTTTAAATACAACCATAATTATAAAAAAAGAAACAAGCACAAATTTAAAGGGAAGAGTTGCTTTTCTCTTAACACGATAAATATAACATGCTTTGAAATTATGGAATCTCTTCACTTCCATTAGTATTAGTACAAAACATTTTATAGTTAGAATTTGTCTAATAGATTGCAGGGGAGAAAACATATAATCTTTCTCAACCCTCTTAAGCTTGTAGTGGAGACCCTCTTCTGAAATGAAGGACAGACTATCAAGAGAAAAATATGCAGGTTTAGTAATATGTGCTATGCCCATCATGGGGGAAAAAAGTAACTCTCTCAACTCAGTGGCTTAAGAGCTGTGCTTAAATAGTATTTTAGCAAAGAACAATAAATCTCACCATGGTGAGGAGACAAAGGAGTTGGCAGTCTCAGGTTCCCAGACACGGGACACCGTGAGAAGGATGTAAAATCTGCTCCCAGGTTCCCCTGGCCCCACTGGGCCACCTTTGAGATGAAAAGGGAGCAGGATTGTCATCTCTATCTATAGGCCAAAAGTGGGGAAGGTGGGCAGGAGGACTTTCTGTTTTTGTGAATCGGGCACACAGATGGGAAGCAGACAGTTTTCTTGCTTCCTTGCCATAGGAATTTGTATGGCCTGCCCTATGTGAGAAAGGGTAGCTCAGATGGATCCCTTGGTATCTACTGCTTTTTAACTACACTTTCCTCAGAAATATTTATATCATAGAGGCATATTCTCTGGTGAAATACTCCAGTTTTCTTCAAAATTCCAGATACCATTGTTTACCCTGTGGTCCAAATGCTGAAAAATACATCAATTATTACACATAAATGTAACAAGGAAAGTAATAGAGTAACTATGCCTTAATTTTTAACCCAACACACCACATTAATTTGGCTCTTTTTCACAGAATTCCAGATTTTCCTTTACATAAAAAAATTACTATCATCTTCCAGAGTTTATTTCGTGGAAAATATGGTTAGGCCTATTGATACATGATCCACATTTGCATGTCTTTCTAATGTACCTATGAACTCTTTAATAAATGGACAATGATGACATTTCTCCTCTCCAAAATCGTTTGCTAATCAGCAAAATTGGATGGTAACTTGCTAACTGTACACCACTGTGTAGAATACCAATGGCAGAAAGACACAAGAATACATTCTTACTGAAAATTTACGGTGAAAATAAAATATTAGAGGATGTACTAAAAATATTACTTCAATACCTTTGAAAACGCAAACTGGGTGATGTCAGTGAATGTGGCAGAGCAAGAAACTCTGAAAATTATCCCTTCAAAGATAAAACAGAAAATGACAAAGATTGTCAGAATCAACTTTTCAGAACTCTGGAAATTAATTAAAGCTATGCAGTTATGTATTGACTAACCTAGAAGCACTTATTCAAGAAAAGAGCTGGGTCTTATTAAGGACAGTGAACTTTGTCACATTTTAATTTGTCTTAGCCCAATCTTTCCATCCCCAGTTCAGCTGCAGTTTTGAAAAATAACATCCCACATTTCTGGTACCTAGAGTGCAAAATGGAGCTGCTGCTCTTTCAAAGATTCATTTCTTTAAAAATTGTTACCATTTAATCTGTTTGGTGGTTTGCTAGACGACCCACTTGAATGCTTGCCTTTACTTGACCTGACTCAGAGATCTTCCAGTGCCAAAATTCTCTTCCTAGGGAGTATTTGCCAAAAACATGTACAGACACGTTTAATGTGGTTGCAGCCTGAAGCAATGAATAAATGTTGGAGCAAACAATAGCTTAATCAAAGAGTTTCAGAGGAAGGGTTTCCAATGAAGTACACATAAAGACCCTTAAAATATTAAATAGAGATACTTTGCTCCATGGGAGTCACCCTCAAGAAGAATCTGAGAAGGCGCTAAACATTCTCATCCAGCTGGTTTTGAAATGAAGCCTGAAGCAGAGCTGTAACCTGCCTGCCTCAGTGTCAAAGGTGTGTCCCTAGACACACAGAGAGCCCCTCAGCAAACACTGAAAGACTTATTTATTCCAAGGATTTAAGGAAAACTTTGTTCAATTATTATCTGACCAGGAAGTTAACTGAGCAGAGACTTTAGTGGACACACATGACAATGAATATAGATTATATAGAATTAGTTATAAATAGCCACTAAACAAACAAGCAGCACCTACTGTGACAAGCAGAAACAACAATAAAGAAGCAGAGGCTACAGGACAGTTATCTGGGTGACCTTAGACAGGCCAAGTTCTCCTTTCTTGCTTGTAAAGTATAAACAGAATGTGCTGAGAATATAACATCTTGAGATAGGGAAGAACTGCCTGAAAAAGCCCAGGGCTTATTCCTCTCTTTGCTGAGGAATGTGACATCTTGAGTGAAGAACTGCTTTGTTCTTCTCTCCTCTAGAAGCCAAATGTCCTCCACAGCTTTGCCCAATGGGACACATGGCTCCTGACATACGTAACCCAGGATGGGATGCCTTGTCGGAGTCTCTCAGATATGGAGCAAAATGGGCCATGCGCAGTCAAGACTCCATCTACCCTGGGCAGCTTGCCTAAGCCTCGAGGGACCTGCCAATGATGGATCTGAGACCTCTTCTGTCCCTGGCTGCCTATCTGTAAGTATCAAACTTGCTTCGCATAACATGCTTCATTTTATGTGTGTGTTCTGTCTCACAGGACTCAGACAGATAGGTAAGCAGTGCAAGGTGGACCTAAACAGTAGTCCAGAATACAGTGGGCATAAGTGCATGGATTCTTATTCCTGCTGGTTGGCATAATAATGACCTTTGCTATTCTCCAAACGGTAAGAATTGTCTCTTGAGATTGGTAATTAGTAAACCTGCTTTGCATGAGCATGGAAATTTGCAGCATTGTCATATAATGTTATTTTAATGTGAAGTTTTCAACAAAAATTAAGAAATGCAAAGAAACAAAAATTATATGGCCTATAGCCAAGGGGAAAAATCAACAGAAATTGTCCAAGAGCAAACCTTAACATTAGACTTAAAAGACAAAAATTTTAAACTAGCGGTTTAAATATGTTCAAAGAGCTCAAGAAAACCATGTATAAAGAACTAATGGAAAGCATAGAACAATGCCTCAAATACCAGTATCAATAAAGTAAGCTCAGAAAATTTTTAGGGCTATGTAAATACTCTGAATAATACTAGAATGGTAATACCTTTGCCCAAACCCATAAAATATACAGTACCAAGTGTAAACCCCAATATAAACTATGGATTTTGGTGATAATAATGTGTTGATGTAAGTTTATCTTTTTTTTTTTTTTTTTGAGACAGAATCTTGCTCTGTCACCCAGGCTGGAGTGTTATGGTGCGATCTTGGCTCACTGCAACCTCTGCCTCCCAGGTTCAAGTAATTCTCCCTGCCTCAGCCTCCTGAGTAGCTGAGATTACAGGTGCCTACCACCACAACCGGCTAATTTTTGTATTTTTAGTAGAGACGGGGTTTCGGTATGTTGGCCAGGCTGGTCTCAAACTCCTGACCTCAGATGATCAGCCCACCTTGGCCTCCCAAAGTGCTGGGATTACAGGTGTGAGCCACCGTGCCTGGCCAAGTTCATCAATTTTAACACACTGGTGGATAATGCTGATGATGGGGTGGGCTGCGCATATATAAAATGGTAGAGAGTATATAGGAAATGTATGCACCTTCCTCTAAGTTTTGCTATGAATCGAAAACTACCCTTAAAAGGTATTTTTAAAAAGTGATGGAAATTATTAAAGGATACCAAGTAAACATTCTAAAGATCTAGATTCTTTAGAATCCATAAAACATCTTTAGAGCTAATAAACCAGTTTAGTAAGTTTGAAAGATACAGTACCAGTAATCAGAAATTGGTTGTATTTCTGTGCAATAGCAATAAACAATCCAGTCATAGAAGCAAGAAAGCATTTGCTTCTACAATATCATAAAAATAATCAAATACCTAGTAGTATATTTAATTAGAGAAGTTCAAGATTTATACATTAGTAACAAAAAAAAGGAAACAGGAATAAAAATGCTGAAATAAACTACAGACCTAAATGAATGAAAAGACATCCTGTGGTCATGGATTGGAAGACTTAATATTGTTGATGGCAGTATTTTATAAAACGTAACTGCAAAGCTACAGTAATCATAACAGAGTGAAACTGGCATGGGGATAGACATATAGATTAATTAAATAAAGTTGACTGTCCAGAAACAGACACACAACTTCCATAGTCAATAGATTTTTCTAGCTGTGTCAAAACCAAACAATAAGACAGAAATAATTTTTAACATATTGTGGTGGGACAACTGGACAGCCATATCCAATAGAATACATTTAGAACCCCATAATAGACTATATAGTAAATATTGACTCAAAATGGACTAAAGAACTAAACATAAGTGCTATAAGCTATATGGACTCTTAGAAGAAAATCTTTGTAAAAATCCTTGTGATCTTTGATTAGCCACATTATTAGACATGACAGCAAAAGTTCAAGCAACCAAGGCAGGGAAAATGTAAAATGAATGTCATCACAGCTGAAATTTTTGTGTGTCAAAAATAAACAACAACAACAAAAACAGTGGGGTAAAATATTTAAAAATAGTACGTAAGTGCCTGCTATCTATAAAGTAGAAAGAACACTTACAACTCAGCAATAATTTAAATGTGTCTACCTCTCTAGCAAGATTAGGAAAATCTTCCTAAATTATTCCTTCAAATGTTTTCCAGGTTGTTTACTTTTTCTCCTTTTTTTCTCAAGAATGCCAATAATTCAAAGATTTGGTTACTTTACTTAATCCCATATTTTTCAGAGACTTTGTTCATTTAAAAAAAAAATTCTCTTTCCTTTTTTTGTCTGACAGGCTTAGTCTGAAAGACCAATCTTTAAGCTCTGAATTCTTTCCTCTGTCAGATCTAGTCTATCGAGAAAGCTTTTGATTGTATTTTAAAAATTCTTAAGTGTGTTTTTTAGTCCCAGTAGCTCTGTTTGATTTCTTTTTAAGATGTTTACCTCTTCCTTTATTTCTTTGATTGCTTTAGAACTTTCTTTGTGTTGATTTTTCAACCTTGTCTTGGATCTTGTTGAGTTTCCCTGAAATCCATGCTTTGCATTCTCCATCTGTTATCTCTCTGCCTCCATTTTGGCTAAGAACCATGGCTGCACTGCTAGAGTGAAACTTTGGTAGTGTCACAACATTCAGATTCTTATGATGGCAGAATTCTTTGCTGGTTTCTTCTCATCTGGAGAGGGCTGTGTCGGATAGGGTCTTTTGGCTTTCCTTCTGTAGTCCTGTGGACTTCTGTCAGCAGGTTTTGTATTGAGCTGGGTGGTCTAACCTAAAGTCCATTAAATTGTATTTGTAGGTAAATGCCAGCTGCCGCACAATCAGGTGTGTATGGACCCAATCTTTGTTTACTGTGAGGTGGTCTCTTGTTTCAGGTGAAGGATTGGACAATGGGGTGGCTGGTGCTCTGAGCTTCCTATTCCTTGAGGCCACTTTCACAGGGGACACAGCTGGGCCATGCTGGAGCCCTCAGCTTGCGCATAGATATTTCAGTGCTGAGTACAGGTACTAGCCCTGATGAGGGTGGCTGAGAGAGGCTCCTGGTGAAGTGCACTGAGGTCTCTGCAGCAGGACTGGGAAGCTGCACTTGTTTCCTATCCTACATAGGCAGGAACACAACCTGTTTCCCCATCCACCCCTGTTTCAAGCTCATGAGTCCTACTTCACATGCACACTGTAGTCTATCTCCAGTCCACAATGTGGTTCAGAGCCACAGGGAACACTTATTCTGTGAGAGTCTGTGGGACTGGTTTAAAGGTATAACCTCATCACTCAACCTGATACACAAGTGTAGACCTCCAATTATAAAAGTCCTAAAAGAAAACCTAGGAAGTAATATTTTAGACATAAGCCTTGTCAAAGAATTTATGACTATGTCCCCAAAAGCAATTACAACAAAACCAAATATTGACAAGTGGGACCTCATTAAACTAAAGAGCTTCTGCACAACATAAGAAGCTACAAACAAAGTGGATAGCCTACAGAATGGGGGAAAATATTCACAAATGCATCAGACAAAGGTCTAATATCTAGAATCTATATGTAAGTTAAAAAATTCAACAAGCAAAAAACAAATAACCAAATTAAACAATGTGCAAAAGGCATGAACAGAAACTTCTCAGAAGAAGACCTACATGTGGCCAACAAATATATGAAAAAATGTTCATCATCACTAATCATTAGAGCAATGCAAATAAAAACCACCCAGAGGGAGCAGGTGACACCAATCAGACTGGATATGATTAAAAAGTCAAAAAAAAAAAAACAGACAATGGCAACGTTATGAAGAAAAGGGAACACTTATACACTGTTGGTGGGAATATAAATTAGCCACTGTGGAAAGCATTTTGGAGATTTCTCAAATAACTTAGAACTATCATTCAACTTAGCAATCCAAATACTGGGTATATACCCAAAGGAGTATAGATCTTTATACCAAAAAGACAAAGGCACTCACATGTTTGTTGCAGCACCATTCACAGTAGTAAAAACATAGAATCAACCAAAGTCCTGGTAACCTTCAATGAAGGACTGGATGAAAAAAATATGGTACAAATACATCATAAAATACCATGCAGTTATCACGTAGAATGAAATCATGTCCTTTGAAGAAACATGGATGGATACAGCAGGGAGCCATTATCATAAGTGAACTAGTTCAGAAACAGAAAACCAAATACCTCATGTTCTCACTTTTAAGTGTGAGCGAAACATTGAGTATACAAGGACATAAAGGTAGAAACAACAGGCACAATACAAGAGGGTGGACAGTGAGAGGAGTGAAGTGAAACACTGCCTATCAAGAACTAAGCTCACTATCTGTGTGACAAGATCATTTGTGTACCAACCCTCGGTGACACACAATTTACCCATGTAACAAACCTGCACATGTACTTTCTGAACCTAAAATAAAATTTGAATACAAAATTAAAAATAAATAAGTAATTAAAATATAGCAACTTATTTCAATAGAAATTTCAACAAAGAAGCTATACAATTGGCTAAGAAGCATATGAAAAGATATTCCACATCATTGCATTAGAAAATACACATAAAAACCGGAAGAGATATCACTTAATATTCAATGCTGTGGCTATAATCAAAAAGTCAGACAAAAACAAGTGTTGGCAATTCCTTGGAAAATTGGAACCGTTAAAAATTGCCAGTGGTAATTTAACATGATGCAAATGCTGTGCAAAACAGTTTTACAGTTTATTATATGACTCAGCAATTTTACTCCTATCAATACACTCAAGATAATTAAAAACAAACATCCACACAAAATTTGAGCACGAATGCTCATAGAAGCATTATTTATAAGAAGCATAAAAATTAAAAACAACCAAAATGTCTACCAACTAGCAAATGGATACATAATATCTGATATATAATGAAGTATTTCACTTATACAATGGACTGTTACTTAGCCATAAAAATATAAAAGTCCGGCCGGGCGCGGTGGCTCACGCCTGTAATCCCAGCACTTTGGGAGGCCGAGGCGGGTGGATCACGAGGTCAGGAGATCGAGACCATCCTGGCTAACACGGTGAAACCCCGTCTCTACTAAAAATACAAAAAATTAGCCGGGCGTGGTAGCGGGCGCCTGTAGTCCCAGCTACTCGGGAGGCTGAGGCAGGAGAATGGCGTGAACCCGGGAGGCGCAGCTTGCAGTGAGCCGAGATCGCGCCACTGCACTCCAGCCTGGGCGACAGAGCGAGACTCCGTCTCAAAAAAAAAAAAAAAAAAAAAAAAAAAAAAAAAATATATATATATATATATATAAAAGTCCAATATATGCTTCAACATGGTCCAATATATGCTTGAGACCATTATGCTAGGGGAAACAGCCAGACATAAAAGGCTGTATAATGTATGATACCATTTATATTAAATGCCCAGAATAGGCAAGTTGGTAGAGAGAATAAGTAGTTTAGATAGACGGGCAATCAAGTAAATAAATGATTTCCCCATAAATTGTGCTTTTAGGAAAAAGCTTTTTGTGAGAAGTCATTGTCTCTCTTGCCTATGAACCATGATCTGTAATATCATTATGATTTTCATACAGGTCAGTAGGACTTTTATTGTGGTAAAGAGTCTGTTTTGTCAGTATTGGGATTTTTATTTTTATGTTAGTGCTGATTAGTTGTGCCTAAATTTTAAAAGGAGGAAGTTATAGTGAGACATCTCTGACTCCTCACGTCCCATTATGGCCACAACTAGTTCGTCTGGTTTCTTTGGGATTCCCTTTGGGCAAGAGCAGGGTCCAGTAGTCAATTCAGTCTTTTGGGGTCTTTAGGATTTTATTTTTTAGTTTATATGTCTCCTTTTTTGTCAAAGTATGCTAGTAGTGGTACTGATGGCTAAGTTTTTATTTTTGTCTCATGCCGATGCCAGAGTGGTGTGGTGTGCGGCCTGACCTGGTTCTATCATGGCCCTAGGTGGGTCCCCTATGGCCAAGGGACTTACAGCCAGAAGACTCATACTCAATGACATGTTCTAGGACAGATGGGAATGGAGGAGGGCAAGTATGCATTAACCTTTAAAACCCATTTTAAACAACATTAGAGCCAAAAATTAAAAGCCAAAAGGCAAGGATACAAAATTGACTTATTTATAAATTTTATGAATTGAGCTACTGTAATCTTGGCTTGTAGCAATTAGTTTTACAAAATAGAAGCATTTTGTTCAGCTGTTCAGGCATCTGTGTGCCTGCCCTTGATTTGGAGGACATGAACTAATTATATCCTTCAAAACTGCCCCTTACAATCTCATGTGATGGTTCCTGGGCCTGAAGAAATTGAATAGTTTCAAATTCTGTAGGTAAAACAAAATAGAAAGAATTCGCAATGTTTTCAATAAAGATGTCATAAGCCCTGCCTAGTTTTGAGAATAACAGAAAAGGAAGCTTATACGTGGCTAAATATTTACATTATTTAGTATTAAGGCATAGAATAAATTATGTTAATTTAGATAGAGGCAAAAGTATTAAATGAATCTTAATGTTTTTGAATACAGACCTGTCCCTGCATTGCATGAAAGCAGTTTACTTTGATTATTGCCTTTGCCTGTGTCTAACGACAAGACTTTCGTTAGCCTGAGTTTGGGTCAGATACCAGCAGGAGTCAGCGCCCTCCTTAGATGAGATACATGTACCCAGAAGTCAAAGCCCTATAATTTAATAACACAAGTATTAGTTAATAGCACATGATAAGGACCTTTTCAAGGGGCTTGAGGGCGTGATACTGGAGTACATGGCCTGACTAGAAACTGTAAAAAGATTCTGTAAGAGCATGGTGATGAATTTTTATAACTTTGATAAACCCCAGCAATAGATCAGAGACTTAATTTAGGATTTAATTTTGAGCACGTTTGTCAAAGATGTTAAAAGGCTTACAACATTTGATCAAAACAGAACCATGGGTCATTGTAAAATAGTAGCTACTCATTTAACCGAAGTGATAATTAAAAATCCTTAAAGGCAACACAGAAAATTACATCTCTGTAAAAACCTTAAGCCTCTTAAATCTCAGTTTTTTAAAGCAATTAAAACTCTAATAAAGACAGTATAGGAACTATCCTGATAAAGTATAAATTTTGTTTCATAACCAGTTACCAAGAAAACAAAAAAAGAAAAAAAATCATTTTGCAGTGTGACTGCCTCTCCTTATGGAAAATCCATTTAGATAACCAGGAAGTCAAACGTGATTTAAAAAGTGGTTGAATTTAATTGGACACAGGAAGAGTACGTTTAAGGTTATGAGTGAACCTTATATTATAGACGAAACAAGAGAAAGGAAAATGGGTACCTTGAGCAGTGGAACACAGGACTCTTGGTAACAGCATGACAAGTTTTCTGATTACTTTGAAAATTTAGACCTATTAAGAAAAGCCAAGAGCATAGAATTAAGTTATACATTTTTGACCTATAAGATAAAAATATTTCAGCATCAGGTCAAAATAATGGTCAGAACCAGAGGCAAAAATTTAGAGAAGCTAGCTAAAAAGCTGAAGGCGAGAGTTTTATCTCAGGCCCTTTTAAAGGCAGACAAAGTTGAAAACAGCAAGGCACAATAAAAGTTGAATTTCTAACATATGAGTCTGATAACTTTCTAAAAGAAATAGTTTATAGAATTAAAATCAAAACCTCTTATGATTGTATTAAGAGTAAATCAATACCTTAAGAAAACATTATTTGAACATAGGGGACTAAACTTTAGAAGACTAAATAATTCCCTTTTCATTATAACTAACTTATTCACTTTCAAAACTCCTTTTATAAACTCCTCTTCATGAAAGTTATTCCAGCTTATACAGATTATTTATGACACAATTGGACTTTCTAACTTGTCCTATACTTCCCTTATTCCTAAATAATTATTTTTCTTGAGGACAAAATTCACCACATAATACACTTTCCTATATAAAATTATACTTTTTTCTTTATAACCCTCCTTACCAAAAATACATAATCATATTCATAACTTTATTCACATCTCTCTCCCCTACTTACTGATTTCTTTTACCTTTCTCATAAATAACTTATAAATAACCCTCAAGTTACATAAAAATATTTTTTTCTCAATAAGAACATCATTTATAGAATTATACATTAACTAGAATGTTTATTTTTAGTAACCTTAAATTTTAGTGAAAACTTAGGAAGCAAGAATTCCTAAACTGTTTATTAGATTTCAATATTTTATAGATGCAACAATCTGAGAAGTTTTAGAAATATATTCCCACATTATAACTTTTTTAAAGTTGGAAATAACCCAGACACCCAATGAGCATCCAAAAGAATTTTAGTTTTAAATTACAAAGAAGTCCATTTACAAGCATTTATTTCATTTACGTGTATTCAATTTTTTAAAAAATTTAAGCTTATTTAGATTACTTTTGAAAAATGAGATATTACACAAATCTAGTCATTAAAGTTATTTTTAGTCATTAAATTATTTTTCTGCTAACCATTTTTAAAGTCTGTGAGCATTAAATGTTCACCTGAGAAACTTAAAACATATGAGCATTTTGTCTCTTTTCATTGAACTAGTAATTTGAAATTAGACTTATTTATCAAAAAAACGCTGAAGATTATTGGTTTTGGCTGGGTTTATAGAGTCAACCTGAAAACATTTAGCACAGGCAAATGTAAAACTTATTTACCCAGACAAAATGTATGCTGACAATTCTGGAGATATTTTTATTTTTATCTCATCAAGGATTTTAAAGTCAGTTTATTTATTGAACATTATTAAGTTCATGTGACCTTGAATAACATTTGGACTTATTTAAGAGTTCTCATCTATTTATAAGCCAACTTGGTAGGATGCTGGACACAATAAAGAAGATAATACATGTACAGACACATAAATGTATCTATACATGTATGCACACATACAAACAAAGATCCAACAGTTTTTTCCTCAAAACTCTACCCATGAGACAGCATCACAAACTCACCGAACAATAAAAGATAGCTGGATCCAAGTTATTTCTGACAAAATGGTGACCTGTCTAAATGGCTAAACATTGCTTAATAGGTAATCCAATGAGGGCCATAAAGCAAAATTTTGGGTAAAGCATTTTAACTGGCAGTTTTGATTTTAAAACTTCTTTTACTTCTGTTTACTTTATAAAGTTTAAATAAGATTTTAATGCTTTTATTTTAGCATGAACTGACTGAGCTGTATAAAAAAACCAAAATCTCCAAGTAACCTTGAAACAATGAATTTTATCTCAACACTGGTAGCTTAATAACAGCAGATTCAAATCAGGCAGAAAATAAAAATCAGAAATACTGAGCTTTAGAAGACTGTACTTAACTCTATTGTTGCAGACGAAGCATTTGAGCTCTGGATTTGTCTCTCTGTTATTCGATCATCAGTTTAAATTGTGCACAAAAATGAGCCATATTATATAACTAGCTGGAATTTCAGATAGTTTAGAAAAGAGTTCACATGCTTTCTACCCTAGAACACTTGCCATAGATACAAGGAATACTCTGGAGTCCCAAAGAGGATGACAACATGAGGGCCAGGAGTTTGGAAACTGTTTCTCCCCTAACTAGGAGAGAGACAGCCTCTCTTGCTGCCTTCTGACAATCAGATGGACCTGGTCTTGGCCGGTGAGATGGAGACTATGCCAAAGCACCCTTGGAGGGTGGGGGTAACACTAAACAGATACATAAATACAGATGAATCTGATGCAGATGAAGCACTCCAAACTGATTCTGAAAGAGGGGAGACTGAAGCGAAGTCCTGAGATCTTAACCTCAAACTCAGATAGCACCACAGAGTGACCTGCATTAAGTCCACATGGCACCACAGATGACATATACTAGGTCTAGATGGCTAGAGAGCCCAGATGGCAGAGACAAGATTTCTGGGTGCACTTTAGTTGATTTACCTAGTTCTGGGAGCCTGCCAACTTCTCAGATGTTTCTTTTTTTACACTGACAGAATATTGGAGTGGGTGATGCCATGAAGGGGAGAGAAGGGACGATCTCGGAGCCAAAAGCACTCTCAACAGCTGCCGGGAATTCCCTGAGTTCCCAGCAAGGGGGTCACCAGGCCACCAGCGACTGGCATTTGCAAGTGGCTGCCATCCCACCTGGTAGCGTGAATGGGTAAGCCCTGGTACATGGCTGCAGCCAATGGTTCCATTCATTGGAAACCATGTGTATAGGCTGAGCTGCTTGAACCAGACGGTTCCTCAAATGGGGCACCAAATTTCTACCTAGCTCAAGTCCGGCCACTTACTGCTCAGAAGCTGACCATATGAGAAGCAACGTGTCGTGAAAGGAAAGCAGTTTTATTAATCAAATGCTAGTAGTTGAGGATTGGCCAGGCTCACGTCTTTAAAAGATCATTCCAGCTTTTGGGGCTTAATAAAGGGGTTTAAGAAAGAAAACTTGGGGTGCGAAACATGGGTGGTGCAGGAGGGTGCAGGTCTGTGTGTCTTGTTCTGATGGCTATCTTAGGTAATCGCCCATCCAGGGGTCTGGTTGGTGTCATCTCAATTTTGTCCTTGTAGTGGTGGACTAACTCTTCATAACTCCACCTAAGCAGGAGGATAATGCAGCTAGGTCTCTATGCCTGGTTTGTTTCAAGATTAGCCCCCAGAACTTTTAAGAAGCACATAATTTGATACAAGCATATAGTTAGGTAAATGTGTATGTTGTAAGGGAGTGTATGGTGAGAAAAGGAAGGTTGTAATTTTCAAAGAAAATATATTTCAAAGCTGTATTCCAACACTACAGAGAAAAAAAAGAAGGGGGTTTCTGTAGTAACATTCAAGTTTATATCTTGAGACTAGGGAGAAAAGAGGAAAAGAAAAAAATAATTGAAGTATAGTTCTAGGTTGAACTGTTCGTTGACACTGACAGTAGAATTTTTATAGGTATGCATTATTAGCAAAAATTCTTCCTCCTAGTTGCTAAGAGTTTTTATCCTAGATTGATTTTGCTAATTTTCAAATATTTAATACATCTTGCACATAATTGACAGGATCATGAATATTTCTTTTCTTTTACTGGACTGTTATGATAAACAATTATCCGTTTCACCTTTTAATGTGAAACTTTTCTTCCATTCCAAGTATGTATTATCCTTTTTATATATTCCTGAATTGTGTGTGTTGATATGTTGTCACAGGTCTTTGCATGTATGTTCATGAATAAAGTCAATCTATATGTTTGTATGTATTTGTTTTAATAATGTTTTGGTCTGGTTTTGGCGTCAGAGTAGTGGTGCCCTCATAATATGAATTGAGAATTAGTTCCTTCTATTCTATTTTGTGGAATATTTTGTGTAGAATTCATACCCTTTCTTCTATAAATGTTTGCTAAAGTTCATATTTCAGCCAGGGGATTATATTTGTTGGACGATTTATTCATTTTGCTTGTTGTTGTTGTTGTTGATTTTCCTACAAATGGACTCATGTGCATATAAACATTTATCCAAACAATGAAGGCATCCCTCTGCACATCCTTCTCTCTTTTTCTCTCTGCAGCTCCCTTCTGCCCGGCATTCTATCCTACAAATGCTAGCCAATTTGACATGTTCCAACTTCAACTTTTGTCTCCTTGATTCAAGGTTATTGTGAGACTCTGTTTGGGTGTCTGCTCTCAGTCTGATTTTTGGTCACTGCCTCTAAATGATAATCTACGGAAATCATGTTATTTATATTACTTGGTTTGTCTTCTATTGGGAATCACAGTCTTGCATAGCCTGTGGTACAACGTCCAAAACGAGTCATTTTATATTTTTGTCAAGTTTCCATTTGTTTAAGCCAATATGATTTGTTTGTTCCCTCAACAAAGCAAAATAACATGTTTTTTATAAATGAATCTCTTCACTGATTTTCTATTATTTTCATATTATCAATCAAATTTTTTTGATTAGTTCAGCCTTATGACTGTGCTTTTGAGAATCAAAGAAAACAGCTTCCAAGCACACTTGGAAAATAAGTGTATCTAGGAGTGGAACTAAAATATCTTGGAGGATTTTTTGTAGGACAGAAATAGTATGCAGAAAACAATGAAAAACTCTTCTAAATTAAAAGTGACAGGTGACAATTAAGATAAATTTTCAAAATACTCCCTGGCATTTTCAGAAATTCTCAGGATCAGAAATGATTCAATAAGGAACAAAGATTTCTTGTAGTCAGGCAGACATAGTTGGTACTATAGTATTTGGATATTAAAAGAAACAGCTGTTAGTGAGAGAAAAATTGGAAATTTCACAATTTTTTGAAACCTTAGTCTGAAATGTTAAGACTAAGTTTACCTTACCCTTCAATTTAACATTTGCAGTTCATCACTTTTATATAAATATAATTTTCAAATATATCGTTCTAAATTTTGTTATCAGATTACTTTTTATTCTTTGACCAAAAAGTATGAGTCATGGGAATTTGACTTGTAGTTTAATCAAATTATAACTTATTTGCTTAAGTATACTCTGAATAAGTTTAACCTAGAATTGGACTTACACAAAATTATTACTTCTTTATATGTGAGTTCATTCAATGAGAGAATTGTTAATTTTCCTGAAAAGTTAGCATTTCCAAAAACATCCACAAATATTAGATCAATGTCAAGCTCTAATTGCAGGTTTCAACATGTCCAGCATACTAAATCACTAGGCAATTAAGTTTAATCTGTCAATTCTGTTTTTGTAAGTGCATATTATTTTATCGGATTAAATATTGGTTTGAAAAAGGAACTCCAGAAATTTAAAACTAACCTAACCTGAGATTATGTAAGTCTTTACACAGTAATAAAGGAAAAATCTTTTGTTTTATTCTGCATATGCATTGATTGTCAATACAGATGTAGAGCCTCTTTTTCTCAAAGAACATGATTCCATGAATATGAGATTATTTTAATCATGAGGACACTAACTCCAGTCTACAGGTGTCAGTACATATCTATATCTAGACATCTATACCAATATCTATATCTAATCTATAGGTATCTATTTATATCTAAGATTTCAATGACAAGATACTACTAATTCCTGGGTAGTTTTTGGTAACTTTAGCTTTCTTGAGCAAGTCTAGCATTATGTAGCTGTTGTGTGATGCTTCACCTGAACAAAATAGAGCACACTCTTTTGTGAAATGCCAGGGTTTGAATCATGATGTACTCTCCAACATTTATTTTGAAATTAATTCCCAATACAACAGTATTAAGAGGCATGGCCTTGGGAGGTGATTGAGTCATGAGGGCTCCACCCTCATGAATAGAATTAGCACCTTCATAAAAGGGCTTGAGGTTGAAGGGAGCTCTCTCTTGCCCTTCAGATCCTTGGACCATTTGAAGACACAGCACTCCTCCTCTACAGAGGATGCCGAAACAAAAAGCCAGCTTGAAAGCAGAGAGGAGACCTCGCCAGACACCACTCCAGACATAAACATTCAACATATTAGGAGATAAGGCTTGAGTTACATATCATTTCTTCCCAAAGAGGTTTTGTTAACTCCAAGAGTAGGTATCGTATTCCATTAATTTCTTTCATAGGCCTTTTTAAAAATTATCATTAACAAGGCCGAGGCAGGCGGATCACGAGGTCAGGAGATCGAGACCATCCTGGCTAACACGGTGAAACCCCGTCTCTACTAAAAATACAAAAAATTAGCCAGGCGTGGTGGCGGGCGCCTGTAGTCCCAGCTACTCGGGAGGCTGAGGCAGGAGAATGGCATGAACCCGGGAGGCGGAGCTTGCAGTGAGCCAAGATCGCGCCACTGCACTCCAGCCTGGGCGACAGAGCGAGACTCCGTCTCAAAAAATAATAAAAAATAATAATAATAATAATAATTAACAGCAAATTACATCTCCATTTATTTTTGTGTTTCTGATTTTTTGCTACTCTCCTCTATTAGGAAGTAAGCTCAATAAAAGCCTATGAATTTTTTTTTCTCTGCACAGATCTGAACAATGAAACAAAATTGAGTTAGTATATATTGAATCTCAGATGGTGCAGCAGATTAAAGCATCAGTTTACACTCATCCCAGTACTGGAAAGCGGAATGGAATTTTAAAATGACATGACCACGGTGACGATGATGGAGGGTTGAAGAACAGCCACCAGATGTTGATGCATCCCTGTGCTGTGGCAACTCCTTAGCCAAAGGAGAGATTTTAGTTTGACATTGTTATTGATAAAATAGACGATTTAAAAAATTCTTGAACGTCATAAGGAGAGTAAAGGATACTACTCAACCCTGAGATATTTAAACTTTAAGCAAGCAAAGAAATGAGAAGAGCAAAGGTAAAGAAAACAAAGAAGGTAAAGGGGAAAAGGAAAGTGAGAAAAAGACGTCAATACAACTGAACTAAATGCAAAAAAAAGAAACTCAATGGCAAAAACAGAGATCTGTTCATTGTGTAGTAGACGAAATAAGACATCTTTTAAGAATGATTTACATTATGGTCTCTCAACATAGGTCACCTCAAAAAATATACTACATAGGAGTTTAAAGGTCCCACAATTGTATGCATGAAGCAGGTCTAAAATCTCCAGCATTTTATTTATGAATGTCTTTACTTTGTTAACTCATCAAATCTCTTGTTAATATGGAATATCTCCTTTTGTAAAAAATAAATTTTATTTTGGTTAAGAGAGGATTATTTGTTCTTCCAGCTGTCATACCCAAACAGCCAATTGCTCACTGAAATATCCCTGCGAAAGCTCCTCAGTCCCTGTGCTACTGTGGGTAATTGGCAATAACGTCTAAAAATCCACTGGAAAAATATTTTGACTGTTCATCAAGTATTCCAATGAACTGAGATTATGTTATGTCATTGTGAATTCAATTATTAATTGATCAATCACTACACTCTAAAATAACTGATGGTTTAGGATTTTTCTGTGCCTCCAAGGAAATGAAATGCAAATCCATGTCAGTCATCTGTTAACAAAGGCTCCTTTAAGGAAGCCACTGGAATACGAATGGGAAGCCCTGCAGCAGTTTTGGTCAACTCTAACTTACTGTCTTTTATTTTATTTTTCCTTACTAACCTTTTATTTAAGGTGCCTATTTGATTTTCCTCTGACTTTTCTACCTTAAAAAGGAAATTTGCTTCAGAGGTAATATATCAAAGCACTTAACACTGATACAAATTAGGGTTCTGTCTATTTCTTTTTTTATACACGTTTCTAGTAGATACAGGTTTTGAGAAGCCTGAGGATAGAAAAAGCACTAAATTCTCAGCTATTTGAGACTTCAGTGGGAGAAGAGTTTATCCCCTCAAGATCTTTTCTTTTTTAAATCACAGAGAGGCATAGTCTTTCCCTGAAAATCTCAAACAAAAAGATTTTTCTTCCCTCCCAGTAACCCTGTTACTGAAATTTTATTTTATGTCAATATTTTGGCAACACAACCCAACGTTTAAAATGCATTAATTTTTTATATAATCTATACCATGTGGAATGACACTTCCTTACACTAACATTAGAGCCTGTGTTAGCACACTTGTTCTGGAACACGCATTGTCCCTTCTTTTCATCATTGATAAGATGAGAAGGAGGACAGCAAGAAGAACATTCCCATTCATGCATTAAAATACTGACTTCCTCTTCACCTTGTCAAGCAAGGGGCCAGATTTTGAGATTAAAAAAACAATGGAAAGCATCAAACCTGGGCAATTGATGAGCTAGCAGTCTACTGGGGAAGACTCACTAAAGCTTATTTGCACAAATTATTAAGTGCTGTGGTGCACACAATGGGAATTAGACTGTGATATTTATGTATCTTCTACTAACAAGCTTTCCCATTTCTTGAGAAAGGGCCTTGTCCACTTCTTGATTATTGTACACCATCACCGCACTCCAAGTATGACTTAATGTAGTTAATGTAGTGATTTACATAAAGGAAGGTATTATTTCCCAAACTTTTGTTAGGACTGGAATCACCTGAGGCAAATATAAAATATGAACTCCCTCAGTTGAGAGTTGTATGGTATAGTGATTAAAATCTTTGATCTGGTGTCAGAGTGCTTGGGTTCAATTCTCAGCCCTATTGCTTACTAGTTGAGTGAACTTGAGTAGATTATTTAATTTCTCTGTAACTCAGTTCTCTCATCTTTGAGTGGAAAAAATGCCTTCATAGTATTGCTAGCAAGATTAAATGAGTTTTATATGAAGAATTCTTAAAGTTATGTTAGACCCACGGCAAACATTCTCCACTGCTGCTAGGTTTTACTAGGGATGCCCTGAATCATAATGAACAAATATCATATCATCAGAGAACCATTCTAAGGTGCCGACACTCTTTATTTTTTGACTGTAAATTGTTTTTCTTCCTAGATAGTTCACCTGACATGTTATTTATTTATTTAATTTTTTACATCTTTCTCACCCTCAATATAAGGATTTTTAGAAAATGATGAATTTTTTCTCACTGTAATATTTCTTGAACTTAGAACAGTGCCTAAGTGAACACACATGAAAGATGTGTGATTTATTTTATTTGACTAAATTAAAAATAAATTGTTGAATAAAGAATACATTTCATACTAGCTTAAATATTAGGTTGGTGCAAAAGTAATTGCGGTTTTTGCCATTGAAAGAAATGCCAACAATTGAACTAACTTTTGCACCAACCTACAAGCAAATATTTAAAAAAGAAAAATTGTTCCTTAAAAGGTAATAAGGCATGACCCGCACTGCCTTGCATTCCCCACTGCTTGACTATAACTTACAGGATCTTCTTCCTGCCACCAGGCTCCTGGCCTCCCTACCACCAACACTTCAAGAATCCAGATGGCCTAACCACAATTGTCCCTCTCCTCAATTTTCTTAGAATATTTACTTTAGAAAACTTTTATTTTCTGTACCTCTTTGAAATGGTAGTTTTTAAAAAGCCTCTTTCAGGTTTTAAAACCCAACTTTATTTTTTAAGGACCTGGGAGCCATCCCTCTGAAATGCAATCATCAAGGAAGACAGCGCCTCCCTGGTCTTGTCTCCATGGGAGGGGAGGAGCCTAACTTCCTGGGGCCCTTGCTCCAAGGTCTAAAACTACCTCCCACCCTGAAGATGACTGCTCCTTTGTGGTAGTCCAACTGGTAAGCACAGATGGGCTAAGTTCCCCACACCCAGCTCTTAAAAATCCTCTAGCTCTTTGTTTTTGTACAACTGATAGGCATGGCCCCTCTTTGCTATTGCAATAGCCTTGAATAAAGCCATCCAGCCAATGCTTTGACAACGGAAACGTTTATGACTCAAGTTGTGTGGAGAATTCAGAAAGGACTCTTTGAGAGACAGTTCACATCAAAGTTTTGTGGTGTTTGAGAGATGGATTACTAGTAATTAGTCAGTAGCTTTATTTTTAATTTTTTTCAGTTTGAAGATAAGGTAATTATACGTTGCTGAGCAGCTCTTGTTCTGAATGTGGTGCTCCAGACTGGTAATTCTTTTGGTTTGTTTTGTTTAATCCTGACTGATTTAATGAAAAGTTATGAGGCAGGCTGCCCCAGGGTTGGTTCAGTGTCTCAGTCATGTAAACGAGGACCCAGATCTTTAAAATCTTTGCATTCCACTAACCTCCACATCCCAGCTTTTGGCTTCTATGCCCACACTTGTTTCTGACATTCACAGGAGGGCTGCTCAGCTCTAGACACCAGATCCAACGTCCGCAGCCAGAGGGTGAGGTGTCGGTAGGAATGAGGAAGAAGAACTTTTTCCTCACGTGACTATTTCACTCATCTCCCGCCCCTCAGGGAGGACTTTCTCAGAAGCCTCCAGGAGATAACCTCTTATATTTTATTGATCAGAGCTTGGTCACATGTTCATCAGTAGACAAGTCACTGGTAGAGGGCATGAGATTTTTGTGTATTGCTTTGAGTATGGCTGGACACATTGTTAACACAAGCAAAGGTGGCATTCTGTTATCAAGAAAATGGAAAAAACACTGGGCAGGCACATCCCACTCATCTAGAAATTCTTATTCAGTTCTGTAATGCCAAAGACAGCACCTCAGCCAGGTAATTCCTGATACAGAGAAGAAATGTTCAACCTCATTTTAGCAACATATTTTCTATTACTATACAGGTAAATCTCTTCCCAATGCCTAACTGAAAAAAAAAATGCAACAGAGCACAATTATATGGACACCATCCCCATTCTTCTAATCTCTGAGTCATCTTTGACCCTTTCTTTCCTAATACCTCACATAAAATTACCAAGTCTTGTAGGTTCTACTCTAAGTATCACTAATATTTTGTAAACATTACTTATCTGTGGATCCAGGAAAAGTTAATGAACTCCAAAACTCAACTGTCTATACCTCTTTGACACTTTATTTAAATCTAGTATCTACTTATCTAATTTAAGGTCATTTTTCAAACTTGAGGTCTCTCCCCATCACTCACTGAGAAACACTGTTAACATCAATGTCTACATTTTTCTTTCTACTCAGTTATTTTTTCATTCCATGAGATTTAACATTCATGCCCATGACTATTGTAAAGGCTTGACCTCTCAATTTCTTGGCATCCTCATCTCCTGTGACCTGTATTTGAACTGAAACAAATTCACATATTACCTTGCCCAGAAATTTGCAACTTGCAGGTCTTGTAACATTTGGAAACATTCTCAAATATATATTCTCTATCTATGCTTTTATACTCACAGTGTCTCACTATATGTAATCTAATGATGACTATTCTATAAACTCACTAAAACCAGCCCTTCTTGTCTAATGGATGCTTTCTTTCTATATTAGCCACTTCTTTTTATTCCATGTGCCTATACAATTTCATTTCTTTAATACAACATTTAATCAGATTCTCTCAAATTCCCTGTGTTCCCCTAACATCATGCTGCTTTGATCATGTCTACACGAAGTCCAACTGCCTGCTCTTTCCATGTCTATAAGATTTCAAAAGCGTGCTGCAGAAGACAAGTTTTATAACTGTGCTAAATATATCAACTATTAATCCAGTTTCCAGTTCACCCTCACTCTCAGCTGATTAATTCAAAAATCACATCAGATGAAATAGAGGCTGCAGCAGCTCAATTCTGGAACTTTTTTTTTTTTAACTCACCCAACATAAAGCTTCCCAACATGATGTCTATTCTTTCCTTTTGTCCTCTGGTTCATATGGATGAGGTGTGTCTGTGGAGAACCAGTTTTTTGAATGTGTTATTTCTTAAAAGCATGTAGAATGTGGAGTTAGCATTGCTTTTGAATCTTGACTTTGTCAAGTCTGCCTGATGTTAAGAAATAATAATTGTTCAATGCCTCTGCTTTCTCACCTCTAATTGTGGATAAGTGAGAAATACCAGTGCTCTTGCCATTGTCACCCTTTCCTGAAGTGACAACCCTTTGACAACTCCTTCTGGTAAAAACAAATACATTCCAGGTGTCTTTCTCTTTCCTAATTCTGTCTATCTTTCCCAGACATAGTTTGACTATGATTGCTATAATTCCTTTTCAGTTTAAGGGAAGTTGAACTCTTTCCCATATAATCTTAATGCCAATTTCTGAACTATTGATTTGTACTTTTGGCTACAACGGCTTATGTGGTTTTGTAACAAAAAACAGTGATCCTGTTTCTTTGTTGTTTTACACTACTGCTGTTTTACAATTGAAACAGTTTTAAAACGTGCTGTCCCTTAATCACTGAAGCACATTTTTTTTTCTAAAACTTGACATAGCTTGTAAACTGCTTCCCACATGAGACAGTTTCAAATAGATATTTATTCAAATAAAATATAAATAAATCAATCTTATTTCAAAAAATTTAAGTTAAAAAAGGCAAGTGGCAAAACCACTTTCATCATGTCAAATGATATGTAGGAAATTTAGTTTCTCATAACATTGGAGCTTATCTCAGTTACTTCAGTATGATAGGAAAAATATTTTGAACAGAAAATTCCTGCTGGGTTGCTTTTGAAGAAGGATGGACTCTCCTACCATTGTTGCTGTAGTCCCATTTATGGGCTATCCCATGAATTTGTAAGATACATGTTTTATGTGATAACGATGCTATTTAAAGTAAAAGTAATTTCATTCCTCTTCTTCTTGGTTCCATTTTTATGGATTCTTTTAATTTAAATCTAATCACATTAGTATTCTATTCTTCTATATCCATTTGAAACTTTCTCGAACTACAGCTAATTTACTTCTGAAAATTTACTTAATGATTAAAGTGAAAGTGATCCAGGAAGGGGAATAAGGACAACAGAAAGTAGTGAACCCTTTCTCATTCCATCACTTATCATGGCATGAGCCTCAGAGACCAGAGAGAATGAGACTGTCCTTCACATCTTTGAGAGGCTGCTTTTCTCTGAGGACGTTCAGGGCCCTTTTCCAAAGAACTATTTTTTTTTTTATGGGAAGACTTTACCCATTTTTTTCATCCAAAATATTTCACTCACTGTCGAGGATTTACCTATGGGTTTTAGGTATATGCAATTCATCAGTTTGAATCCACACTTCATTGCATGCTTCTCACAGATTATTCCTGGGTGCCTTGATGAAGACTAGGTTATGGCAGCATTCCACCTCTCTTTGGGCAGTGTGTGAACAATATTCTCAAGTTGTGTCACATTTTCCTTCAGTGGAATATATAATTAAAACTCTCCTTTAAACCCTAGTTTAGAATAACTGGCTCTGGTTTGTGTTAATTAAGCATTTCAAAGTTTCAAGGCACTCATGGTTTCAAATCTGTGTAGGTGCTGGAAGAACAATGTGGCTTAACTCCAAAATAAAAGTCAAAACTCTTGGACCATTATCAGTAGGACACAACCTGTGCCTGTAAGTTGTAGAATGCATATGCCAATATTTTTAAGAGTTTTATTACTCAACACTAAACTATTCTGTTTGTCATAGTTTTCTGACACATTTGCAAATAAAGCTAGAACAATTGGCCATTTTCCCAGGTCAGGTTTTACAACTTGGCCCAGTAGAATTAACTTCCCAGGCCATTTTCCCTTGTGATAAGCTAAATGCAAGTTGTTCAGAGGGTCTGGTAAACTCTGGTAAATATACCATTTCTCTCTTCTGATGGGTTCAGCCTCATTTATAAATACCTCTGTAATAGTTTGCTTCTGAAAAAAGATACATATTTTACATATTATGTAGTATATTATAAGGTACTTACTAAGAAGTCAGAACTAAGATTGTAAGGACTTTATAGAAATTTACTAACTTAAGCCTCATAATCAGCCTACATGTTAAAAACTATCAATTTGTTTTCTTTTCATATGCATGAAATTAAAACCCAGAAATGTTTCTTACTTTCCTTTGGGGCCACAGATTATTAATAGCATCTCCAAAACTAATAGCTGGTGGTCTTTAATCCAGTACTGTCAGTGAATTATTAGAGTCATCTTAAAAGACCTGGTACCCCACTTATAAAAGATGCTTTGTCATATGGTATTTCAAGTATAGATTTTAATTTAAATATTGTCATCTCAACCTAAGCAGTTTGTCAATTATGGTTCAACTGTCAACCATCTGTATTGACCTCAAAAATGTCACGTTTATAATTAATAGTCACAAGAGATAAGTTCAGATTTAATTGTGGGTCTCCACAATCTACATTACTGTCACCCATCCTCTGTTTCAGAGAGCTAAGTATTCATTTTAAGATGACATTTCTCTCTTATACTTTTAAAACCTGTAATACAGATATTAAAAGCATAATAATTCTATCACCTTATCAGATACTATCTTATTTCATCAATCCAGGTTTAAAACCAACTAGACTGTAGCAGTGCATGGCATGATATCACAACATGTAAAATTATAGCACCTAAGTTAATGTATGTACCATATAATAAAGGAAAATAATAATATATAGAACACGACTTGTCTATATGTCTTCTTATAGATATGTATCATTTTAATTTTATTAAATAAATTAAAATTAAGTACTTAGAATTTGTATTATTCTATTTTAATATATTGTATGTTAACTATTGGATTCAACAAATATTTACCAAGAAATTTAAGGCACTATGTTCAGAACTGAATACCCAGCGCACTCATGAAATTTATGCTACTAGGGAAAACAGATATTACTAAAAAATGTAAAAACTCATACTTAAATATAATAAAGAGAAATACAGGGAAATATCCATTTCTACTGGGGGAATAGGCAGGGTTTTTTAGAAATCTTCCCTGAGTTGAAACATCAGTGAAGAATAGTAATTACTGGGTGTGACGGGAGTTTCATTGGAGAAAGAATTCTGAGCAGAAGAGGCATCATCTAAGAAGGCTCTGAACCAAGGCGACAATTAAGAAATGGAAATAAATAAATAAATATATGTATACACACATATGTATATATACACACTTCACATGTAAAATAAATTCAATAAGCATAAAGCTAAATTTTTGACACTAAAATCTTCAGCTAATAATTATGGCAAGTAAACAGAAATGTTAAGTTTTTCATATATAGTCAACATAAGAGGTGAGATAGATCTTAGTTATTAATCGGACAATGTAGGCACACATAATTTCTCATCTTGTTAAAACATAGTTTCACTGCCCTGATCAGTTTGGTGAAGATGAAACTCATTTTTCTAGCAGCAAAAATGAGATTTTTGCTGTCTTCTCCATAAGCCTTAGTATGAAGTATTTGGCAGTCAATATGAGAGTGTTAACACGAATTCCTTGAACATCTATGCCAAAAGCGATTACCAGTGTTTCATCTTCCATTCTCAGGTCTGGTCCTCATCAAGAACCCAGTGTTCCCACCCGAGATGGAGACGTGAATAATCTTCCTAAGCCTAATCCTGCCAGAAGCGTGAAGCAAGGGGGAATTTGGAAGGCTGAACAGGAAAGAGTGGAAGTTTAGTTTACTGCTCTCCAAAATAGAAGCTCTTTTCCCTGAGATAGAAGCAAGATGCAAGAGAAAGGGTCAGAGAAACTGGATTCAATTTTAATTTAGCCTGGATGCTGAAATAACCCTATCTCTACTAAATGCCAAATCTTCACATTCTCTTGGCCAACAAAGTGACTCCAGTGTTGCCACGGCAACCGTCTGTGGGTAGGCATGAAGGACAGCACCTCACCTTAGCTGCAGCAGCCCACACACACAGCTCACTTTCTGCCTGGAGTCCTCTGCCTGCAGCTGGTATTGGGCCTGTTGGAATTTGCTCATCCATTTCATCGTGGGCCAATGTGAAATGGTGAGGGAATTGAACAGCGTCACGAGAATCCGTGGATGAGTACCTATTCTTTCCCATCTGGAGTATATTCTTATTTATTTATTTATTTATTTATTTATTTAGAGATTGAGTCTCACTCTGTCCCCCAGGCTGGAGTGCAGTGCCATGATCTCCGCTCACTGCAACCTCTGCCTCCTGGGTTCAAGCAATCCTCGTGCCTCTGCCGCCCGAGTAGCTGTGGTTACAGGCTCGCGCCAACACACCTAGATGATTTTTTTTTTTTTTTTTTTGAGACGGAGTCTCGCTCTGTCTCCCAGGCTGGAGTGCAGTGGCGCGATCTCGGCTCACTGCAAGCTCTGCCCCCCGGGTTCACGCCATTCTCCTGCCTCAGCCTCCCGAGCAGCTGGGACTACAGGCGCCCGCTACCACGCCCGGCTAGTTTTTTGTATTTTTAGTAGAGACTGGGTTTCACCGTGTTAGCCAGGATGGTCTCGATCTCCTGACCTCGTGATCCGCCCTCCTCGGCCTCCTAAAGTGCTGGGATTACAGGCGTGAACCACCACGCCCTGCCTGGAGTATATTCTATACAGCATCTCAGAGGGCTTCCAGAGGGAGTGCAGTCCACTTGTCCACAGAAATGCTCATTTTGTCCTATTATGATAAACCCCAGGAGAAATGACTCCAAAAAAGATATCTTTCTCTTTTCCATAACATTCTTCCTAGATTCACATACCTTTTCCCGATAGCATTTCTTAAAATAAAGCCCCTGCACACATGTGAAGAAAGCACTCAGTACGTAACATGAAGATCATTCAGGATTAAATACATTATCATTAGTATTATCATTAATATGTCCTAGAAAAAATGGTAAATTCTTTGTAAGAAATCTGAACTTGATACAGTCTTACACAGAGAAATAAATAGATATTAATAAAAAAGATCTGTTTAGTAGGTGACCATTCATTATCATGCACCATAATAATTTTTCAACTAATTCAGAAACTTCACGATCACATCACTATTACATGATATAAATGTAATTTATGTCTCCAAATCCCAATTTGTTCTTTCTGAATATATACAAACCCAATAAATCCATTGATAATTTTATAGAAAACTGGGATTCAGAACTATTACTATTAAAAGATGCAAAAATACAATGTGCTAGGTTTCTCTTACCGCAAACCTTTGCTTTTTCATCCATTCAATTTAATCCACCACGAGTCTTTACATCAGGTCAACACTTTAATCCAAGATCACAAAGTAACTAGTTCTAATCCTCAAAGTATGAGCCCTGTTTCAAGGAAGTCACACATGGAAATGGGGAAAAACAAAAAACAAAAACCCATAAATAATAGAGCAAAAGTCAGCAGAAAAGCAGACAAAAATTGTTGAATACAGATGAAAATGACCAAATACCTGGCTATAATTTACTATCATCTTCCTCATAAATACAAATTCAAAATTGATAGCATAATCTTCTCAAATTTTATTTACAATCTGGTGTATATCATCACATTAAATTATCTCTAAAGTAAAAGTATATGATTCTCAACCTAGAGTATTTTCTAGTAGCAGCACACTGCTGCTATAATAAATACGTACCTATTTTGTGATTATTAGTTTAATGCGTGTGTCTTCAACTAGGGTGTGCTTTGTGAGGTCAAGGTTTATGTTGATTTTGTTCACCATTAAATCTTCAGAATATATATGATTTAACAGACAATGTGATGGTTAATACTGTCAACTTGATTGGATTGAAGGATACAAAGTATTGAACCTGGGTGTGTCTGTATGGGTGTTGCCAAAAGAGATTAACATTTGAGTCAGTAGGCTGGGGATGGCAGATCCACCTTTAATCTGGTGGGCACAATCTAATCAGCTTCTAGCAAATGTAAAGCAGGCAGAAAAACGTGAAAAGGTGAGATTGGCCTAGCCTCCCAGCCTACATCTTTCTCCTGCGCTGGAGGCTTCCAGCTCTCAAACATTGGACTCAGTTCTTCAGTTTTGGGACTGGGACTTGCTCTTCTTGCTCCTCTGCATGAGGACAGCCTACTGTGGGACCTTGTGATGGTATAAGTTAATACTTAATAAACTCTCTCTCTCTATATATATATATCCTGTAAGTTCTGTCCCTCTAAGAGAACCCTCGTAAGGTCAGTAAATATATGTTTACAGAAGGAATGTGTGTTAGCATCGCTAACAATGTATACATTGTTTTAACAGTTTATGATAGAAGAAGAATAATTTTTGGCTGTCTTTATAAATTGAAATCCAGAAATTAAAATTTTAGCACTAAAATTAGGCCAATCGACTTAAGACCCAACTTTATGAAATTTTGTTTCAGGAAATCATTTTTTATCTGCTCATGGCATGTCTTACATTAGCATTACCAGTATTTCAGAATAAATTTTAAACTATATTTTTCTCAATTAAGTTTTAAAAATATACACATATACAAACACACATTCCTGGATTTTCAGCTTGGGGGTTGTAACATGTCATTCTATAAAACTGAGTTTTTATCACCAAAGTAAGTTAAATTTGAAATAAATTTATGAAGAAACTCTCATATATAAACCACCATTAATTAGACAAAACTAAGTATGTCAGTTCCAGATGCCTAGTTAATTACTTGATTTTTGGATCCCAAAAAGTATTGGACACTTGTATAGGAAGCAGAAAAAACATATGGAGGAAACCTTAGAGATCATGTGCTGGCAACGTTTTTTCCCAATGCAATTTTCATAATTATTTCTAAGCAAACACCATTTGACTAACTGTTACTTGGTAAAATTATAATGTAGAGGGGAAAGATGGATTCTGGATGCCGATTGATCTAGCTTTGAAATTATTTTCCTATCTAACATTACATTAGACAAATAACGTTTGTCTCATTAGGCATCAATTACCAATATATTATATGAAAATAATATTCTCTAAGCTATTGAAAATCTAATGATAACAATATATGAGTAGGTTCTAGCATATTCTGTCGTATACAATAGATGGTCAACAAATACCATTCATTTATTTAATACTACAGCAGTGGTTCTCAAAAAGTGTTGTGTGGGGATGCCTGATGATCCATGCCCTCTTTTAAAGGATTGTACTACTTTCATACTAACCTGCTTGCTATGTGAATTTTTCTACTCTCTTTTTTCCACAGGCACAGTGGAGTTTCTTTGAGGCTACATGGTGAGAGAAGATGTCACCGCTCTGACTGATATACATAATAATGTGTGTGTGTGTGTGTGTGTGTGTCTTTAGTTTTAATTTCAAGTATGGGAAATATAAAGAGATATAATATTTTAAAAACCAATGGTTTGGAGGCTGTCAATATTCTTTAAGACTGCAAAAGTGTTCAGAGACAGAATTTTGAGACTAGAACACTGTATCAGAATTTTGAGACTGAAACAGTGTCCTGTACATTCAGAGTTGAAGACACTCCCGTGAGCACTAGATATGAATGTGGGTGGATAGTCCATGAAAGCAAATGGCCCTGCCTTTATTACCTGACTCACTTGTACCAGAATAGCCCCAACATCACTCACTCCTTATTTATTCTTTAGGGAACTATTTGAACTCTTTCAGAAGACTGACTCCTCGATAAAGCAGTAGTACTCCTGTTTCCAACATTTCACATTATTGTAAGTTGCATTACAGTGAACAGAATTTTATTGAAGCACAAGGGCTATATTTCAGGTTCTACTGAGTATATCATTTTGTTTTGGCAGACACTTTTATGGATAATTATGGATGAAAATTTATAAAAAATCTAAAAGTCATCATTGACTCTTTTCTCGCTTAACCTGCGTAATCAATTGGTCGAGTCCTATTGATTTTTCTCCTCAATAGCTCTCCAATTTCTCTTGTTCTCTGTGTCTCCACCACATCAATATAGTTCAAGCAACCATCACTCTCCCCTAATTCATTAGAGCAGCATTCTACCTGTCACCAATCCACTGGGATGAATTCAAAGGAACTGATCTTAGTATTTCATTTCAACAATTGTCTTCTTGAAATATTGTTAAAAATATTGTCATTTTTTGCTTTGCCCCCACTCCTGGGTGGGCCAAACTCTCAATGAATCATGACATTGAACCCTGCTTGGAATGGGTTGTTCAGCAGCGCATAGAAGGTGCCTGACAGCTGTGTGCATCAATCCAGATCCTTTCAGTCTGTGCCTTGCACCAAGTCTGCATATATCTAGATAAAATGAATCTGTCAGCCTACTTTGACAATAAAATGATGGGGATATGAAAAGCTGAATTAAATCTAAGACCAGGTTAATTTTGAGAGAAGTCAGGGTAGAGAATAGCCGTCATAGAGATAGGAAATCTTAGACTATTCCAATTCTCAATTATAATAAATGTAGCTAAAATACATCAGATTAAAACTGTTTATATGTCAGGTATGTGTCTTGGAACTAAAGGTATTTTCCATGTTAAAGATAATTAAATGATCTACAGAATAAAAGAATGTCTCAAAAATATTTATCAATATTTCCTATCAGAGAAATGTTATTTATAAATATTTATTATATTTTGGATAATAAATGAGTATGAATAAAAGGTGACTTAAGGAGTATGTTTCTCTCTATCAAATTAATAATGTGTAAATTATATAAGCAATTGTTTAAAAATACATTTTTTCAATGGATAAATAAAATATATATTTTTTCAATGGATAAATAAAATATTTTAAAAGGTAAATTCATAACTTACACAAATAATCATACTGATTAGTTTAAGCATTCATTAGAAAAATTACTTCTGAGGCTTTCATCAAAAAAAAATACTATATTATTCAACACACCTTTACATACCATTTATTATTAGTGTCAATGATATAACTTTCAATTAGACCTAGCTATGTTCTTGAAGGACTTCATGGTCCCTTAGCAGAATACGAGGCAATAATGATCACTTTCTGGGAAAAACTACACTAGGAAAATGTGAGATTCTGATGCACTAAGCTATCCTAGCTTTTGGGATATGCACTGTCTAGCATTATCAGCATTGTTGGTGAGATCTCACTAACATGCAAACATATGAAAAGTAAAATCACATTTTGTCCTAGTAGAGATACAAATTGGATTTTTTTTCCCCCAGTAAGTAATCTGAATGAAATATTTCTGAAATTAAAACCTCAAATGTAAAGGAGGATAAATGGGTCTTATTTTATTTTATTTATTTATTTTTTTGTAGCCAGTTTGGAACAGAGCAGTTAGTTTATGGCTTAAGACTGTATAACATCTTGAAGGACTGATTTTTAGTAAATGTACATGATATAGGACTGTATACAACTCTTCAAAATACAAATATTTCAACACTGTCAATTAAATAAAACCTGCAACAATTGATAAGAAAAAGTCTCATTTTAAAAATTCCAGGTTGCTTATCAAAGCAAGATGCTATACTCTTTTTTTGGAGCCTCTTCAATTCTAAGGAGCCCTGGGGTCACTTAATGGAACTCTACACTTAGCAAGTTGTTAAAATTTCTTCTTCCTTAGTAACTGAGCAGCAAACGTCCTACTTGGTTTGATCTGAGCAGCATAAATGAATATAAAAAACGAGAGGGAACAAATCTTTAAAAGATCTAATAATATCAAAATATGGTTATGCTGTACGAAAGTTATCTAGTTCTTTAGTGATATGTTTTACTCCTATTGTAATCAAGTTATGAATCATACATCTAACTAGATCTATGTAAACTGGTAAATATAAGAAATGGTTTTACCTTGAACTTATTAGACAATGTCCTAGTGATTTTCTAACGATACCTATTGTAACAAAATTCCTATAGAAAGACATACCCTTGATGTTCATCAAAAATGCTTTGGTTCTGTAATGTCAAAGCAGATTACTTTCCCAACATAAATATTATTTTCACAATGCTTCTAAAAGGTACAGAACATGTCTATACGGGATAAAGAATGAGGAGGTTATTTGCAGTAAATCACTCATTTTAGTGCCAATTTAAATAAACTTCAAGGAGGAAAGATGAATTCACACTGCAATTACCTTTTTTATCTTGGACCTCATGTTTTTCATTTTATTTTCTATTTTTTAAGATAATTAGTTCTCATCCTACTTTAAATGCGGAGGGAGGGAGCTAATAAATAGATCCTGAAGAACAAAAGGACCAGTAATGGGAAGTGTTATGCTGCTTGCCTGTTTCCGAAGTACTGTTTTATTTTATTTATTCTTTCAGTCTCTGTTTTTCTGACTTTTTAAATTTTATTTATTCTTTCAATCCTTGTTTTTCTGACACTTTTTACATCAAGAAAATACCATGACTAATACTGAGAAATTGGAAGAAATTTTTTTAAGGACAGTGAAGTATGACGCATAATAAATCTCAGAAAACTGTGGAGCCGTAAACGAATCAACACGATATTCTGGATATGTCTACACTCTTAATTGCTGCTGAAAAATTCTTATTAATAAGGACGCAACTTACCAAATCACATGCTGCAACTGAAATTTCAACAATGAAGGCCACTTTTTTGGTTATCAGAATAATAAACTCAGATGGAGATACTATATTAACATAGCTTTAGTCAGGCATGGTGGCTCCTGCCTATAATCTCAGCAATTTGGGAGACTGGAGGGCAGATGGTTTGAGGTCAGGAGTTCAAGACCAGACTGGCCAAGATGGTGAAACCCCGTCTCTACTAAATACACAAAAAATTAGCCAGGCATGGTGGCAAGCACCCGTAATCCCAGCTACTCTAGAGGCTGAGGCAGGAGAATTGCTTGAGTCTGGGAGGTGGAGGTTGCAGTGAGCTGAGATTGCGCCACTGCATTCCAGCCTGAGAGACCGACTAAGACTCTGTCTCAAAACAAACAAACAAAAACAAAGAAAACCCCAATAAACATAGCCTCTACTGTTAACCTAAGTTTTTTTTTAAAAAATTGTGATTGCTGTCACTGGGGAGTAACCCATGTCCCAAGAAAATTATATGTGTATAATGCTGATAAGTGTCATTGAACTACAAAAGGAATTTTGAGAAAATAAGGTATGATGAGGGAGAGGGCACTTCAGAGAACCCAGAAGATGAAAACATTGTCAAGACAAATCTCTACAAATGATTTTACCCAGAGCTAATTCTACATCTCAGAAAGACAACAACGGTTTGAATAAAAAGCAATATTATACATAATTTAAAAGCTCTTAGTTCCTTGGAATGGATCTACATTCAATCTCTTAGAATTTGTAAGTCATAATGCACTATATATAGTATTGGCTACCATTGCAAAGATTAATCATAATTTTATAATCTTTTCAGTATATAATTAAAATATAAATAATCTTCCAAAATTTCTAATTGAGCCTTTTATTATCTATTTTCAAAAACATCTGCATATTATTATTAAATGTAGCAAAATAATGTAAATTGTTATCATGACATTTGATACCTTCCATGATCTGGTCTTTGCCCACGTTTTAAACTTTCACATGCTGCTTCCCACATAGATGTTTCCCCTCTCTCTATTGAGGAAAATCTAAATAATTCCATTTCTAAGGTATGGCAGTTTGTTTCATTGCTATAAAAATCTAGTCAAGGTATTACCTCTTCTTAAAATCTCTCCTGTATTCTGGCTGCCACAAAATACCTCATTATCTTTAAAGTGTTAGCAGATCTCTTTGCTGTAAATCCTATTCTGACCCTGATCCATGAACTGACCATTATCTTTAATTAATCCTCTCCCTATCCCTGACATATATCATGGTGAGTACCATATTCAATTTCACTTCATTGCTTAAATGTTGGTCTCTTCTTAATAAACTGCAACTAAGGCAGGGATAATATCAAATTCAACTGTGTAAATCCAGTGTATAGTGCCCTGTCTCATAGAAATGAAGTCCTCAAGAGATGTTGCATGAGTTGAAAATAATAGATAAGATACTAAATAGGTTGACAATAGATAGGACAGTGAGTGGTTGAGAGCTGGAACTCTAGATTTAGAGCTATGAATCCAAGTGTGTGTGTGCCCTTAGAGAGTTAAATACTATTTCAAACATTGGGCAATATAGGTAGTGAGATAGTGCATGCAAAATAGTTTTCAGGGAAAATAGCTTAAGGTAAGTCTTAAGTAATATTATATTACTATGATGAATTAACAGTATAATTATCTGCACTATTTCTATAAACTAGTGGTCATAAATTACAACCAAGGGCTAAGAATGTATGATCTCTTTCAAATTCTTGATTCATGTTGCAAATAGCAATTATCTGACAGCTGCATTGAATGTTGCCATCAAAGCCACTGCTAAGACTCAGGGATGAGTTACCTTAGCCTTAGCCACTTAATCAAAATTCAGACATGGGAGACAGCATGTGTTGGGCATTACTATGACCCGCCTGCCCCCCCGCCTCCCATCTATCATTTATTTTCCTGGAAATTGAGGAAGGGAAGGATCCGGCACTTTTGTGATTCCATAGAGGAAGGATAGCAAATGGGATAAATAGTCACCAAATACAACACAGAACCAGAAAGAAACAACTTCCCTCAGATGAAACTTGATACCTTTGTGAAATATGAGTACTGTATACGCTAGACAACACATAAAGGCAAATATCTACTATATTGAGTAAATAAGGAAGTCTCATGGAGAATTTTTATCCTATTATTTTAAAATATAAATAAATTAGAAATTTTATGATAGTTTTTAAAATATCTATTTTTATACACATATTTATTGACTATGTAAGACATTTTATTGGGAATATATGAATTTTTTTTTTTTGAGATGGAGTCTCGCACTGTTGGCTGGGCTAGAGTGCAGTGGCACAATCTCAGCTCACTGCAACCTCAGCCTCCCAGGTTCAAGCGATTCTCCTGCCTCAGCTTCCCTAGTAGCTGGGATTACAGGCACCCGCCACCACACCCAGCTAATTTTTTGTACTTTTAGTAGAGACAGGGTTTCATCATGTTGGCCAGGCTGGTCTCGAACTCCTGACCTTGTGATTTGCCCGCCTCGGCCTCCCAAAGTGCTGGGATTACAGGTGTGAGCCACCGTGCCTGACCAAAAAATATTTTATGTTTATTTACACAATGTAGCAAAATGGAAGCATGGCTTTATATAAATATTAAGGAAATGAACAGTTAAAATTTAGGAAGTAGAGAAGGTTAACTTAGAGATAAGATTCTGTAGAATAAACTGGTATAAATCAATCTGAATTTGTTATTCTGGCCTGTCAAAATAAAGAGATAATTAAAAATCATCGTAAGAATTTCATGTGACTAACGTAAGTATATATTTTCATCGAAATAAGAAACCGTATGTTTGAGGAATAAACTCAATCTCACATCCAAGAACCAGGAATTTCAAGCCTCAGGCTTTTTTGTAAGAGATAGTCCATTCCACCTGTAAGAGAGTGTTAATCAGGGAAAGGAAAGCAGCCAAAGAGAGATAACATTTACAAGTACAATTTCATACATTAGGAAGTTTCCTCTTGGCCTTTTCAAACATATGGATGTAAAAAGGGATGATACAATTTTAGTCATTCAACTAATCTTAGATATAAGATAGTATCTCAACAACACATTTGCTTTACCATTAAGCTTTTCCTAAAATTTATTTTGCTTAGTGTAGAAAAATGTCTTAGGCTTTTCCCCAATAGCATCAAATGATGCTCTCTAAATATCCAAACAAGGAGAAACTGGCTAAATAATTTATGGGACATTAAAAAACTAGAAAATTACTATGGATATAGATTTAGAAACTAGTTACATGAATATATGCTAACCTTAAAATATTTAAAATAAACACTACAGAATTATATATATATATAATATTTATAATCCATAATATATATTATGCATTGAAGATATATACTTGAGCTTACATATTTTTAACTGCTCACAATTATCTGAAAGATCATGTATTGTCTTAAGGCAAGAGAATAAAACTCAATTTTATTAAAAAGGTAAGTTTCTAAGCAAGTTAAAACATATGAATTAATTTTATACTATGATGGTCTAAGATTGTTTAACAGATGAAAAATATATACAAGTTTTAAATAGATTGCTTCTCTTCACATTGGGACTCTTATAACTATTATTACAAATGAAGTGTTTTGATTTTAAATTATTTTCACCATATCTAAGTAAACCAAACTTTAAGCACAGTCTTCTGAACAATTTCTTTAAGCAAATCTCATGAGGAATTATTAGCCAGAACTTCATATATGAGTTTATTTTCCTTATAAAACAAAACAATCAGTAAAATCTTAGTGAATTAAAGTAAGCTAATTTATATAGAATTATTTTACAGAATTCCATTTTAATTTTTAGTTTTAAGCATACTAACCCTCAAATTGAAAGGACTGCTAGTTTGTAAAATACTGTAAAATGACACCATTATTGCAAACACTATTTTCTGTAGATGTTATTTGCCGCTCAGAAATGTTTTTAAACAGTAGCTTAAAGTTTACAGTGCCCAAAGCACAAATATATATGTTCATAGGCAAATATTTTTTCAAGATGAGTAGCTTTTGTTATAAAAAAATTTAAGTTAGTTCTATATTTTTCAGCCTCTAAATTTTATTGAATTTCCTCAAATACCTGGACTATGATTTTAGACTTTAGCTAGCCTACTGTGGGATCTAGAAAAATTACTTAACCTTGATAAAAATCAGTTTCCTCCCTCTAACATGGGAGTAACAAACTGATATGCAAAAGACCTATGGGGATTAAATTAGTTGAATACATGCGAAAAGTGTTTATCAGATTGGCCAGAAGATTGTTAGGATCCAGAAAGTAAATTGGCTGTTGATAATGTCATTATCATGATCATCATTATTATTTAGGAGACGCTACAATTACTCAATCTAATTCTCATCTGTAAATATGAGTTTTGAGTAAGGTATACTTGGTATCTTTTCCTATAATAAGCTGTCTACAATTTAATGTTAATTACATTTTCTGCAATAGAAAACATTTTCTGAATATTAAAGGAAAAGAGTGTGTATTCAATCACACTCAAAACAGTGGAAGGTGGGCAGCTATTTTCAGAGGCTGAGCAGGCTTTATGCCTAAGCTCTGAATCTAAAAGAGAACAAAAATATCTTTTTCTTTGTAAATGAATATTTCTCTAGTCTTTGATAAAGAAAAGTACAATTAAGCCTTATTTAAAAGTTAATTTTCATGATGGAAACAATGAAAGTTAAAGACTCTCACCTCATTACTGTTGAAAAGAAGAAACTCATAAACATAACATTTAATTCAGTGTAATAAAATCGGAAGGGATCTTTTCTTCAAGACTGAGAAAAGTCACCAATATCTACCGAAAAGATGGAGTACTTCCATTAAATCTATTTGTTTCAATAAGAGGAGATTATACAGTGACCTTTTCTGTAGCTGCCTTGGTTTCTCCATTTTTAATCATTATGCAAGATTCTGTAGAAATTCTTGCTGACAGTTTGCTCCTCAGGGGGCAATTAAGAGAGCAGTGAATTCACTGGAAACTGAAAATCATTTCACTTTACTACTGAAAATGACAGGAGAGAGGCCCACATACTCGCACTGTCAAAGAACTCTTCCAATGTTAAATAACACAAGAATCCAGAAAGTTGTTCTTAAGGAAAATTGCATATTGCAAAGAAAGTACTAAAAAATACATCACAAATAGAATGACTGTTAATAGTTATAATTAATGTTATATTATATTATACAAAATATAGAGCCATAGTCCTATATTTATTATTTTGTATATTTGTATAAATTTGTTCCTGGAAAATCTGCTATATTGGTTTTTGTCTACCTTGCTCTATTTTATACTTAAGATATAGTTTTTCTAAGGATTTCATTATTCATAGCTGAAAAACCAATAACTGCACAAATGTGTTTAACCAAAGCAAATTAATATGAACAAAACCATTACAGTGATTATTTATGGAGTATTTGCATATGTTTTCAAAAAAATATTTCAGAGTAAGATGTAATCTTAAAGGCTTTATTTTTTTTTACTCAGCCCGTTTTTTATTGGACATTATTATACTTTTTGTGCTGTAAGAATATTTATAACAATCTGAGGTGAATGACTTTGAGCTAAAACCTTAGATACATATCTGATTTTATCCTTTACCAAAAATTTCTAAAAATATATAACTGATCAAAGGGCAAGGAGACTTTCGCAAGGTTTTCAGCAATATTGCCATATTGTTAGCACCAGTTTGCACCACCATGAACATTATGCAGGCATGCCTTTATTATTTTTGAATTACATATATTTAATGTGTACAACATGAAGTTTTGATACACATATACATAGTGAAATTTTAGATCATGCAAAAGAAAAATCCATCAGCTCACATAGTAACTGTGTGTGTGTAGGTGGGGGTGTGAAAGTGAATGTGTGTGGTAAGAGCACCTAAAATCTTCTCTTAGCAAATCTCAGGTGTACAATATTTTAAACGGTAGTCTTTATTTATAGATTAAATCTTCAGACTTATCCAACCCACATCACTGCAACTTTTACCTTGTGATTTACATCTCCACATATTCCTAATTCCCTTCCCTCCCTGCCCCTGTTAACTATTGTTTCATTCTCTGTCTCTATGTATTAAACCTTTTTTTTGTTTGTTTTAGATTCCACATATAAGTGTCATCATGCAGTATTTTTCTTTCTATTTCTGGCTTGTTTAACTTAGCATAATGTCCTTCGGTTTCATCCATGATTTTGTAAATGGCAGAACTGTTTTCTTTTTTGTCTGAATAGTATTCAGTGTTTGTGTGTGTATATGTGTGTGTAAATATATACACCACATTTTCTTTATCCATTTATCTGCCTAGAGATATTCAGGCTGTTTTCATATCTCGGAAATTTTGAATAATGCTGCAATGAATATGAAAGTGACGTTTTCTCTTCAACACATTGATTTAATATCTTTTGAATATATACCCAGTAGTACGATTGCTGGATCATTGGAGTTCTGTTTTTTAATTTTTTGAGCAATTTTTATCCTGTTTTCCGCAATGGCTATTGCAAGGTACATTTCCATTACAGTGTAGGGGTTCCCTTTCCTCCTCATTCTCACCAATACTTGTTATCACTTTCTTCTTCATATAAAATGTTATCTATTCCGAGTGTGTACCACCAGAGGCTGTAAGAAACAACCATCTCCACCCCGAAATCTTGGCAGCTGAACACAGCAAAGATTGCTGTTTATCTTATATTGATGTCCAATGAAGGATGACAAATGGGATTCTTTCCATCCTGTGGTTTCTTTGTCCATTTAAGTCCCCAGATTTTCCTATTAGCTCTTCTGCATCAGAGAGGGGAAATGGGGTGAGAAAAGAGGACTGTGCAATGAGCAGTTTAGAGGCCAGGCTTGGAGACTGCACATGCCTTTCTCCTTGCATCCAGAAATCAGATCTCCAGCTCCACTTAATAATCATCAGTGAAATACATGGATTGACCTTTTCCCAGAAAGAAGATAACGAACACAGTTGTTAGTGAATATTAGTGTGATATGGCTTGGCTGTGTCCTCACCCAACTCATCTTGAACTGTAGTTCCCATAAGCCCTATGTGTCATTGGAGGCACTGGTGGAAGATAATTAATCATGAGAGTGGTTCCCCCATGCTATTCTCGAGATAGTGAGTAAGTTCTCATGAGATCTGATGGCTTTATAAGGGGCATCCCCATTTTCTCAGTTCTCATTCTTCTCTCTACTGCTGCCATGTGAAGAAGGACATGTTCACATCTGCTTTCACCATGATTACAAATTTCCTGAGGCCTCCCCAGGGATGCTGAACTATTAGTCAATTAAATCTCTTTCGTTTATAAATTTCCCAGTGCCCAAGGCCATGGGAGCCCACCTCTTGCATCAGTGTGACCTGGATGTGTGACATGGAGTCAAAGGAGATCATTTTGGAACTTTAAGGTTCCAAACGGTCCTTTCGGATTTTAGACTTGAATAGGGCCTGTAGTCTCTTGTTTTGGCAAATTTTTCCCATTGGGAGTATTTGCCCAATGCCTGTTCCCCTACTGTATCTAGGAAGTAACTAACTTGCTTTTGATTTTGTGGGCTCATAGGCGGAAGGGACTTGGCTTGTCCGACCTTGGACTTGGACTTTTGAGTTAATGCTGAAATGAGTTGAGACTTTAAAGGACTGTTGAAAAGGTATGATTGTGTTTTAAAATGTGAGGACATGATATTTTGGTGGGCCTAGGGGTGCAATGATACGGTTTGGCTGGTCCTCACCTACATTACATTTTATTTCGTTTTTTATTTTTATTTTTTCAAGATGGAGTCTTACTCTGTCACCCAGGCTGGAATGCAGTGGTACAGTCTTGGCTCACTACAACCTCTGCCTCCTGGGTTCAAGCAATTCTGCCTCAGCCTCCCGAGTAGGTGAGATTACAGGCACGTGCCATCATGCCCAGCTAATTTTTGTACTCTTAGTAGAGACAGGGTTTCACCATGTTGACCAGGCTGGTCTCGAACATGTGACCTCATGATCCACCCTCCTCAGTCTCCCAAAGTGCTGGGATTACAGGCGTGAGCCACCATGCCCGACCTCCAAATTACATTGTAAATTATAGTTCCCATAATCCCCATGTGCTGTGGGAGGAGCCTGGTGGGGGGGTAATTGAATCTTGGGGGTGGTTTCCCCCATGCTATTCCCATGATAGTGAGCGAGTTCTCATGAGATCTGATGATTTTATGAAGGGCTTCCCCCTTCAATTGGTTCTCATTCTCTCTCCTGCCACCATGCAAAGAAGGGCGTGTTTGCTTTCACTTCTGCCATGAGTGTAAGGTTCCTGAGGCCTCCCCATCCATGCTGAACTATGAGTCAACTAAACCTCTTTCCTTTATAAATTACTCAGTCTCAGGCATGTCTTTATTAGTAGTTTGAGAATTGATTAATACTGCATATTGGTACCACAGAGAGTGGGGTGCTGATATAAAGATACTCGAAAATGTGGAAGCAACATTAGAACTGGGTAACATGAGAGGTTGGAACAGTTTGGGGGGCTCAGAATAAGATGGGAAAATGTGGGAAAGTTTGAAACTTCCTAGACTTGGAGGGCTCAGAAAACAGGAAGATTTAGGGAGGTTTGGAACTTCCTGGAGACTTGTCAAATGGCTTTGACCAAAATGCTGATAGTGATATGGATAATAAAGCCCAGGCTGAGGTGGTCTCAGATGGAGATGAGGAACTTGTTGGGAACTGGAGTATAGGTTACTCTCACTATGCAAAGAGACTGGCAGTATTTTAACCCTACCCTAGAGATCCCTGGAACTTTGGACTTGACAGAGTTGATCTGGGTACCTGGTGGAAGAAATTTCTAAGTGGCAAAGCATTCAAGAGGAAGCAGAGCATAAAAGTTTGGAAAATTTGCAGCCTGATGATGTGATAGAAGAGAAAAACCCATTTTCTGAGGAGAAATTCAAGCCCACTGCAGAAATTTTCATAAGTAATGAGGAGCCAAATGTTAGCCACCAAGACAATAAGAAATATGTCTCTAGGGCATGTCAGAGACCTTCACAGCAACCCCTCCCAACACAGGCCTGGAGGCCTAGAAGGAAAAATGTTTTCATGACCTGGGCCCAGGGCCCCCCAACTCTGTGCAGCCTCAGGACATGGTGCCCTGTGTCCCAGCTACTTCAGCCTCAGCCATGGTAAAAGGGGTCAATATCCAGGCTTGGGCCATTGCTTCACAGGGTGTAAGCCCAAGCCTCGGCAGCTCCCATATGGTGTTGGCCCTGTGGGTGCAAAGAAGACAAGAATTGAGGTTTAGGAACCTCTGCCTAGGTTGCAGAGGATGTATGGAAATACCTGGATGTCCAGGCAGAAGTTTGCTGCAGGGATGGGGCACTCATGGAAAACCTCTGCTAGGGTAGTATGGAAGGGAAATGTGGGGTTGGAGCCCCCACACAGAGTCTTCACAAGGGCACTTTATAGTGGAGCTGTAAGAAGAGGGTCACCATCCTTCAGACCCCAGAATGGTAGCTCCACTGACAGCTTACACCATGTGCCTGGAAAAGCCGCAGGCACTCAATGCCATTTCATGAAAGCAACCAGAAAGGGCGCTATACCCTGCAAAGCCACAGGGGGAGCTGCCCAAGGCTGTGGAACCCCACCTCTTACATCAGTGTGACCCGGATGTGAGACATGGATGCAAAGGAGATCATTTTGGAACTTCAACGTTTAATGAATACCCTATTGGATTTCAGACTTGCATGGGGCCTGTAGCCTCTTTGTTTTGGCCAATTTCTCTCATTTGCAGTGGGTGTATTTGCCCAGTGCCTGTTCCCCATTGTATCTAGGAAGTAACTAACTTGCTTTTGATTTTGCAGGCTCATAGGCAGAAGGGACTTGCCTTGTCTCAGATGAATCCTTGGACTTGGACTTTTGAGTTAATGCTGAAATGAGTTGAGACTTTAAAGGACTGTTGGAAAGGCATGATTGTGTTTGAAATGTGAGGACATGATATCTGAGAGGGACCAGGGGTGGAATGATGTGGTTTGGCTGTGTCCCCACACAAATCACATTTTGAATTATAGTTCCCATAATTCCCCTATGTTGTGGGTGGGACCCAGTGGGAGGTAATTGAATTATGGGGGCCATTTCCTTCATGTGATTCCTGTGATGGTTTTATAATGGGCTTCCCCCTTTGCTTGGTTCTCATACTTCTCGCTCCTGCCATGTTATCAAGAAGGACGTGTTTGCTTTCCCTTCTGCCATGAGTGTACGTTTCCTGAGGCCTCCCAAGCCGTGAACTGTGAGTTAATTAACCCTCTTTCCTTTATAAATTGCTTAGTCTAAGGTATGTCTTCATCAGCAGTGTGATAAAAGACTAATACATAGTGTTCTCTCTACGAATAAATTTCTTTTTTTTTTTAGTAGATTTCAACTTGAGTTACATATCTTCTTTGAAGAAGATATTTATCATTGGATCTTTTTTGAAAAATATGATCACTATGGCCACATCCTTAAACTACTAAGAAGGGACAAAATATGAAATAAAATATATGTACAAATTACATACATTTGTATGTGTGTATATATATATTAAAATATATATATTTCAGTTTCCTAAAAGTTTAGACCTTTCCTCTGAACTCCCAAATTTTATATATAATTTCCTATTGATATAGTCACTTTCATGTCCATTCTTTTGGAAGCTTGACACTATGCCTTCCTTAATATCCTACTTCTATAAGCACACTTGGTAAATACAGGCAGAAAAGAATTCCTGCCTGTGACATATATCATCAATCAGCGTGCATTGCCTTCAAATAAAACCAGCATTTGACTCTTCTCATTGATACCTTTCTGGCACATTTTACTGTCATGTCTACTAGCTGGTAAAAAATAACCTCCCAACTGTTCTCTTATTTGATTCTTCATAATTTTAGTTTACTCACAAAGCATCCAGAGTGGTCTTATAAAAAATTAAGTCACTGTGGCACTTCTATGATCAAAACCCCACCATATCTTTTCATCTCACTACGAGTAAAAGTCAAATCCCTTAAACTGATCTTCAAAATCCCACTTGATCCACCTCAGACAGTTCTTCTCTGACCCCTGACTTTGTTTCCTGTTCTTCCCACCCTTTCTCAGTCAGCTTCACCCACACTGTGCACCACATGGGCTCGTCCTGCAGAGTATGCTTCTGCTCCACTCGCTCACCTCCCTCAAGACTTCACTCCAAAACTGCTATCTTGGGTCCCCTTTGACTCATCTACTTAATTTTTAATACCACAACCCCTAACTCCTGGCATGCCTCAGCCCCATCTCCATTTCATTTTTCTGTGGAGCTCTTAACCCAGAAACTTGCTACCACTAGTTTGAAGTACTATTTGCAGACTTTCAGTATTCCTGGTGTGAAGATATATATCCCTGTTTATTCCTAGGTGCTTGACAGTCTCCCGTGATTGGAGAATGCATCTCTGCCTCCCATTTGGTCCTGTGGCCTCACTAGTCCAGTGGAGTTTAAGAGAAGGTGACATACATTACATTTAAGTAGAAACAATAAGAACAATGATCTGCCTTCACTATTAAAATTTTTTCTGCCATGAGAACCCTTTCCTCCAATTAAAGAAACACTCCCTTATATTAGTACCTGCAGTTAGCTCGTAACTACATGTAACCAAGGAAATATAATTTTGTTTTGTCAGCCACTCAGACTTCTTCTTCCTCTTTTTGGTTTTGTTGTTCTTGTTGTTTCTGAAATATGTGCCAAAGCAAGATAATATACTTAAAACAACCCCCATTTTAATTACTTTGTAAATTGTCTAAATCTGCACTAGAATGTATGTTTCATAATAGCAGTAATTTTGTGGATTTTGTATTCTGATTTACCACTGAGGGTACTCAGTGCCTCGAGAGTAATCACTGTTATAAAGTGAGGTCATCTTAATAAATACTTGTTTAAAGAATGAATATCTAGGATGGAGTCTCTCCCCATTTATTTTTATTTTTTTAATTTTAATTTTATTTTTGAGGCAGATTCTCACTCTGTTGCCTAGACTGGAGTGCAGTGGCACAGTCTTGGCTCACCGCAACCTCCGCCTCCCAGGTTCAAGAGATTCTCCTCCCACAGCCTCCCAAGTGGCTAGGATTACAGGCATGTTCCATCACACCTAATTTTTGTATTTTTAGTAGAGAACGTGTTTTGCCATGTTGGTCAGGCTGGTCTCGAACTCCTGGCCTCAAGTAATCCACCCACCTCAGCCTACCAAAGTGCTGGGATTGCAGGTGTGAGTGACTGCTCCCAGCCCCTCCCCATTTATTTAGGGGAGGGACTACATTAGAACTGTCCAAGCATTGAAATTAATCTGATCCCAAGTTCACTCAAGTTCACCCAAAAATAGAGTTAAATTTTATATACTATTTCTTCAAAATCTGCTTCTCAGATGTCTTTCAGCTCCTCACAGATATATTAATTCATTTGATAATTTTAATTTCCAGTTGATTACTTGTGTGCTAAGCAACAACAGCAAAAATCTGAATGGATTTTAATCCTTCATATAAAAAGTCTTTAGACCAGAAACTTTTGGCCTAAATAATAAATTTAGAATAGAGGGTACCCTCTAGAGTTTCCTAAAACTTAGTATCATAAAAAAAACATGTAGGTAATAAGGTTCCATTTTGTAATTTTGGTTTCTGATTTAAAAAAAAGCTTTTTGTTATTATGGACAAGTGCTATTTAATTCCCTAATATATAAATTGAGTGGTCACTTTACATCAGTACATTTCAAACGTGTTTTAAATGCACTAGAATGTTTTCTTCCAAATAGACCATTAGTAAGTAACAAATATATAGAATGAAGAGTGTAAGGTATTGTATTTTCCATTCATTCCCTTGGAGGAGATTGTCATGTATGCTACCAGAAATGCTGAAATTAGTGATTGGTAAGATTCCTTTGGCTTGTAATGTTCTATGATTCCATAAGACTGTGGTCTTTTTAGAAAATCATGAGGCTTTTATTGCCAAGAGCTGCTATGGAAACCTGGTTATTATTTCTAAATTGTTGAAATGAAAAAGATCTTTGAGGAATCCTGTTGTTCTATGAGAAGCATCTTGCGCTGTTATGTAAGAATACAATTGTCGAAAGTGATAAATATTCCCAAATATTCTTTGGAGAAATCTAGAGTTCTAGGAGATCAATCTTCAAACTCTTCATCTTATAAAGTTATTTTTGTTGTATATGAGGTTAGAAAAGCAACATTTTAGAATGTTGCTATAAACATTACATAAAGATATGATGTATTTTAACATGTTTTTAAAATGGAAGCAGGAGAGAATCAGCTCTGTGTGGACTCTCGGGTGTGGTCATCACATAGAACTGCTTGTGCTTTCCATTCGTGGTTTCCTTTATTAGGATGATGACAATTCTTTTTACCTTTTGAGGTTTGTTGTTTTTGTTGTTGTTTTGTTTTGTTTGTGATTCGATAGATTAGAACATAGATTTCTCATAGATACTGTATATGTTTTGAATAAATAATGATAGCCAATACGAAAACATCACACACAATGCCCATGTAATTGACAGCAAAAACCTAATACCCCTGAGAAAGAGAAACTGGTGAGATCTGAAAGGAAAATGGATGTGAATGCTGCGTGGATGAACCCACAGAGAAACACTTCCAGCGCTCCTACATGGTTGTTTCCAAAGACAAGTGCTAGAAATAGAGCAAGGGAAAGAGAGAATTTGCAGATTGGACAGAAAAGTTATCATATGAACTCTCACTTCCTAAAAGAAAATTGTTGATAAATTTAGTGATTTATTTTATGCTCCCTCACGTGAATTTAAGCTATTTGTGATTCTCCCCCATCATCCTGAGTACTGTGTCCTCATATTATAAAACAATATTTATAAAACAGTATTTATTCAGTAAATCCTTATGGAGGAGCTATGTGAGTTGATCAGTTAAAGAGGAGTACCATGGAAGATTAAATCAGCAGGGAATAAGCCAGCTAGGACTCATGTTAGAAGTATAGAATGAACTTCCAAAATTTATTGAAATAATGATGTGAAATTAAAAGGATATAATTAAATTTTTCTCAAAACACTTCCAGATTACTTTGTAGAGGCAGGATTTTAAAAATATTTTGAATAACTGAAGGAATATTAAACAACTGTATACAACATGACTCACTTTGGCAGTATAAATCGGGAAAATTTTCTGAAAGTAATATAAATGACTGAGGAGTGATAGCAAATTAGTTAATCATTAAAAGGAAGGTGCTATAATAAACCCAATAAAAATGAAAGAAATGCCAAAAAGGTACGCAAGTAGAAAATTAAATATAACTAATTAATTAATTCAATTGTAAAAATAGATTAAGTACTGGAGATAATTTTTATTACTGTGAAATTTTTTAGGCAGCAGACTGAGCTCTTCAGGGAATGGCTGTAGATTTTTGAACTCTGAATCATTTAATGAGTAAATTGAACACTTAACAACACCCTAAAAGGAACATTCCTTTATTAGGAACAGCACTGAGTAGATAAGCTAATATAACTTCCATTCCTAATGTTTCTTATGTTATCAATTTTTGGCTAGAAAAACTATGTAGATCTAATAGTCTCCTGATTGCTACACGGGTACCTGGAATACATTAACTTGAAAAATTGGTGTTGTAAACCAAAATAGATAAAATATTTGTCAAAAAATATAGATAAAATATTACATTAAATATTACATCTCATATTATAGTAAAATATAATCTCTAGGTTGTGGCGCAAATAAATTTATATAAGTGCTAATATAAACTTTTTTGATCAGGTTTTATTTTTCTTGAGTGACACAAATATTCAATTAAATTTTTGTGACTTAATTTGATTAATAACAACTAGCAGAATTAAAATCAGAAGAAAAGCTAATTTATGAATTAAGAACAATAGAAAAATTTTGTACTTAAAATTGTATTTCATATATATATATATATAGAGAGAGAGAGAGAGAGAGACTCTATATTTTGTAGTTAGTTTGAATCATGCTTAAAACAGAGATGATATATCATTGCTTTATAATGTCAGAGACTTTCTGTGAGGTAAATGAATATATTTCAGAATTACTAAAATGTGGAATTTTCTAGAAATGTTTCAAAAGATTGACTTGAAAATTTTTGGTTCAAATTATAGCTCACATAATTTTTAATTGCATAATGTAAGGCAAATCATTACCTCTTTCAGCTTGGGTTTCCTATTTGGCGGGAAAATGAATAATGTTTTCCTGTATGATATGACAATTAAAGCCAAGGGAAATACGTTAAAAATAATGAACAGTTAACAAACACAAGGAATACCTTAAAGAAAAATAATGCTGTGTTATTGATGAAATAACACTAAATTCTAGTTTGTGGTCTGATATATTCATATGCAGCAAGTGATTATCAACCATTAGCACATGATAATACATAAAGTCTTATTATCAAGAATTCCTTTATATTTCATACACAAAGTCTCAAAATAGTATACTAAAAAGCCACAGGGTGTCTAGGAAAGACAAATTTTAATTGTCTCTATGAAAGAGAGACAAATTTTGTTCGCTCTGTATATTAGTCCATTCTCACACCATCATAAAGAAATACCTGAGACTGTGTAATTTATAAAGGAAAGAGGTTTAATTGCCTCACAGTTCCACATGGCAGGGGAGGCCTCAGGAAACTTACAATCATGGCAGAAGGGGAAGCAGGCATGTCTTACATGGCAGCAGACAAGAGAGAGTGTGTGTGAGCACAGAAAAAAACTACCATTTATAAAACCATCATATCTTGTGAAAATTTACTTACTATGACGAGAACACCATGGAGTACATGGCCCCCATAATCCAGTCACTTTTCTACAGGTCTCTCACTCAACCCCTGTGGATTACAATTCAAGATGAGATTTGAGTTGGGACACAAAGCCTAACCATATCACTCTGTAAGGAATAAAACTGAGGAAAATTAAAGATCATATTTATAATAATTTTACTTTCAAAATATTTTCGTTTTTTTTTGTTTACACTCTTTCTGGAATTTAGAGCTGAGAAATAATGGAATGTTATATATTTTTATTTTTTAAAAAAATCAGCTAGTTTGTATAGTCTAAAAATGTATAAAATGTTTTCTCACTAAGGATAAATTTCTATACTTAAATTTATATATGTAAATAAATATATAGATACATATACAGGTAGAGTTGCATTAAAGCACAATTTTGATGGATGTGCTGATTATTTTTATTTAGCTCAAAGTAATTCAATTTGCTAATTGGCATTAGCTTTATTTCTTAAATTTAATAAAATATTAATGCATTATATAATTAATTTTAATACATATCATCTTCCATAAAATGCAAGCAAATCAAATTCAGCAACGTATAAAACATTAATATACAATAATCAAATAGGGTTTATTCCTATTTGAAAATACACAGTCAGAGGAGACAAAAGAAAAGGAATTTTTAAAATGAAGCACACCTGCAGGATCTAGAAAATAGCCTCAAAAGGGCAAATCTAAGAGTTATTGGCCATAAAGAGGAGGCAGAGAAAGAGATAGGGATAGAAAGTTTATTCAAGGGGACAACAGAACTTCCCAAACCTAGAGAAAGATATCAACATCAAAGTACAAGAAGGTTATACAATACCAAGCAGATTTAACCCAAAGAAGATTACCAGAAAGCATTTAAAAATCAAACTCTCAAAGATCAAAGATAAAGAATGGATCCTAAAGGCAACAAGAAAAAAGAAACAACATACAATTGTGCTCCAATATGTCTGGCAGCAGACTTGTTAGTGGAAATCTTACAGGCCAGGAGAGAGTGGCACAACATAATAAAAGTGCTGAAGGAAAAAAAAATACCTTAGAATAGTATATCCAGCAAAAATATCCCTTAAACAAGTTTGTTTTGTTTTCCAAGACAAAAGCTGAGAGATTTCATTAACACCAGACTTGGAGAAATGTTAAAGAAAATAATTCAATCAGAGAAAAAGGATGTTAATGAGCAATACCTAATCACTTAAAAGTACAAAGTTCACTGGTAATAAACACACAGAAAATCACATAATATTATAACTCTGTAACTGTGGTGTATAAACTACTTGTATGCTAAGTAGAAAGACTAAACCATTAAACAAAAAATAGTAGCTACAACAAGTTTGCAAGACATATATAGTATGATCAGATATAAATAGAAACAAAAAAATGTTAAAAAGCAGGGGACATAGTTAAGATATAGAAATTTTTATTAGTTTTCTTTCTGCTTATTTGTTGGTTTATGCAGTGTTCAGTTGTTATCAGCTTGAACAATTTGTTATAAGAGAGTATTTCCAAATCTCGTGTTCACCTCAAACCAAAAATGGTTTGAGTGAATGAATACACAAAAAGCAAAAAGAAACAAAACAATATCACCAGAGAAAACCACCTCCAGTAAAAGAAAGAGAGAAGAAAAGACCATGAAACAACCGAAAATAAATAACAAAATGACAGAAGTAAATCATTACTTAGCAACAGTAACATTGTATGTAAATGGACTAAACTCTCCAATTAAAAGGCATAGAGTGGCTGAATGGATAAAGAAAAAACAGCCCATTGATCTGTTGCCTACATGAGACACACCTCAGCTATAAAGACACACAAATAGTGAAAATAAAGGGAGATATTCCATGCCAATGGAAACCAAAAAAAGAGCAGGAGTCACTCTACTTGTATTAGAAAAAATAGATTTCAATGCAAAAATTCTGAGAAGTGACAAAGAAGGTGACTAACAATAAAGGGGACAATACAATAAAAGAATATAACAATTTGAAATATATATGCACCCAACACTGGAGCACCCAGATATATAAAGGAAACATTATTAGAGCTAAAGAGAGAGGTAGACTCCAGTATAATAATAATTGGAGACATAAACACTCACTTTTAGCATTGGCCAGATCTTACTCACAGAATATCAACAAAGAAACATTGGACTTTATCTTTGCTATAGACAAATAGATCTCATATAAATATACAGATTTCATCCAGTGGCTACAGAATACACATTCTTGTTTTCAGCACATAAATAATTCCCAAAGATATATCATTTGTTAGGTCATTGTATTAGTCTGTTTTCACATGGCTAATAAAGACATACCTTAGACTGGGTAATTTATAAAGGAAAGTAGTTTAATTAGCTCACAGTTCCACATGGCTGGGGAAGCCTCACAATCATGGCTAAAGGTAAATGAGGAGTAAAGTCATGTCTAACATGATGGTGACAGGCAAGAGAGTTTGTATAAGGGAACTCCCATTTATAAAACCATCAGATCTCATGAAACTTATTCACTACCATGAGAACAGTAGGGGGGAACCACCCCCATGATTCAATTATCTCCATCTGGCCCTGCCCTTGACACTTCAGGATTATTACAATTGAAGGTGAGATATGGGTGGGGACACAGCCAAACTATATAATTCCCATCCTGGCCCCTCACAAATCTAATGTCCTCACATTTTAAAACCAATCATGCCTTCCAAACAGTCTCCTAAAGTCTTATTTCAGCATTAACTTAGAAGTCCACAGTCCAATGTCTCTTTTGAGACAAGGCAAGTCCCTTCCACCTATGAGCCTGTGAAATTAAAAGCCAGTTAGTTACTTTCTAGATATATTGGGGGCTATAGGCATTGGGTAAATATACCCATTCCAAATGGGAGAAATTGGCAAAAATGAAGGAGCTACAGGCCCCATGCAAGTCCAAAACCCAGTAGGACAGTCATTAAGCCATAAAGTGATAAAATGATTGTCTTTGACTCCATGTCTTACATCCAGGTCACAAGGACACAAAAGGTGGGCTCCCATGGCCTTGGGCAGCTCCATCTCTGTGGCTTTGCAGTGTATACCCCCACTCCTGGCTGCTTTCACAGGCTGGCTTTGAGTGTCTGTGGCATTTCCAGGTGCACAGTGCAAGCTATCAGTGGATCTACCATTCTGGAATCTGGAGGATGATGGCCCTCTTCTCACAGCTTCATTAGGCAGTGCCCTGGTGGGGACACTTTGTGGGGGTTCACACATTTTCCTTCCACACAATCCTAGCACAGGTTCTCTAAGAGTGCTCTGCCACTGCAGCCAACTTTTGCTTGGACATCCAGGTGTTTTGATACATTCTCTGAAATTTAGGTAGAGGTTCCAAACCCTGAATTTTTGGCTTCTCTGCACTGACAGGCCCAAAACCACATGTAAGCCACCAGGCTTGGGGCTGGCACCCTCCAAAGCCATGACTCAAGCTGTACCCTGGAAACTTTTAGACATGGCTGGAGTAACTGGAACAAAGGGCACCAAGTCCCTAGGCTGCACACAGAAAGGGGACCCTGGGCCTGGCACACAAAACCATTTTTTCCTCCATGGCCTCTGGGCCTGTGATGGGAGGGGCTGACAGGAAGTTCTCTGACATGCCCTGGAGACATTTTCCCCATTGTCTTGTTGATTAATATTCAGCTCCTTGTTACTTATGCAAATTTTTGAGCCATGCTTGAATTTCTACTTAGAAAATGGGTTTTTCTTTTCTTTCACATCATCAGGCTGCCAATTTTCCAAAATTTTATGCTCTTCTTCCTCTTGAACCCTTTCCCACTTAGAAATTTCTTCTGCCAGATACCCTAAATCATCTTTCTCAAGTTCAAAATTCCATAGATCTCTAGGTCAGGGACAAAATGCTGCCAGTCTCTTTGCTAAAGCATAACAAGAGTCACCTTTGCTCCTGTTCCCCACAAGTTCCTCATCTCCATCTGAAACTACCTCAGCCTGGATTTTATTGTCTATAATACCATAGCATTTTGGTCAAAGCCATTCAACAAGTCTCTGGGAAGTTCCAAACTTTCCCACATCTTTGTGTCTTCTGAGCCCTCCAAGTCTCTAGGAAGTTTTAAACTTTACCACATTTTCCTGTCTTATTCAGAGTCCTCCAAACTGTTCCAACTTCTGCCTGTTATTCAGTTCCAAAGTCGCTTCCACTTTCTCAGCACCCTTCTTAGCAGCAGCACCCAACGCCTGGTACCTATTTACTGTATAGTCAGTTCTCATGCTGCTAATAAAAATGTATCAAAGACTGGGTAATTTGAAAAGAAAAAAAGGTTTAATTCACTCACGTTTTCACATGGCTGAGAAGACCTCACAATAGTGGCTAAAGGTGAATGAGGAGCAAAGTCTTGTCTTATATGGTAGAAGGCAAGAGAGCTTGTGCAGGGAAACTTTCGTTTATAAAACCATTAGATCTTCTGAGACTTATTCACTACCAGGAGAACAGTATGGAGGCAACTGTACCCATGGTTCAATTATTTCCACCTGGCTCCACCCTTAACATGTGGGAATCATTGCAACTGAAGGTGAAATTTAAGCAGGGACATAGAGCCAAATTATATCAGTCACAAAACAAGTCTGAAAATGTTAAAAGAAAAAAAAAACTGATATAACATCAAGCATCTTCTCTAACCACAATGTAATAAAACTAGAAATCAATAAGAAGAATAATTTTAGAAGCTGAAACAAGAAAAAAGTAATTGAAAAATCTTCTTTTCAAGAGTGAAAGCAATCAATAGTACCAGACTGAAACATGACTAAGCCATTGGGATTACCGAAGACATAATATAAAATAACTATGAATAATATATTGAAGGCTGTAGTCAAAAAAGTGGGCATAGTGAATAACCAGATAGCTAACTTTATCAGAAATGTGGAAATTATCAGATATAATCAAATAAGAATGCTAGAAATGAAAACCATAGTAAAGGATATGGAAAACATTGACAACATGTTAATCAACATATTTTTAATAGTTTAGAAAATAATCATTTAACTTGAAAAGAGGCCAATTCAAAGTGTTTTATTTGCACACACATAAAAGTTAAAGAGAAAAATGAATCACATGCACACAGAAAACAGAGCACACAAGATCAAAGGTTACAATTTACACGTAATTGAAAATCTAGAAGTTGAAGAACTAAAATTTGGCAGAAATATATGTGAAGAAGTAATGGCCAAGATGTATGTTAATAAATGTGAAGAAATAATGGTCATCTGAAAAACAGATACCAAGTCACACATTTCCAAAGTTCAGAAAACAACAAATTTTATAATTAAAAACAGTCTTGAAAGCAATCAGAGAAATGAAAAGCTTATAGAAAAATAAATATATGAATTAGAGCAGATATCTCATCTAAAACTAAGTATTAAAAACCTTACATACCATTAAGAGTTAAAGATAAATTAATATCATAAATAATAAATTAATAATATTAGCCAACCAGGAAACAAATTTAGGACATCTGTAATGATTTCAGAAATTACCTAATCAATTATTTTAAAATGGCCATAAATTCTTGTTTTCCAGAAATAAATATTTTTAATATAATGCAGAGAACATAAAATGGCCTTATAAACCAGAATTTGATCTACCATATTGTAGGAGTGTATTAATCTGTTTTCATGCTGCTGATAAAGACATACCTGGGACTGGGTAATTTACAAAAGACAGAGATTTAAATGCATTCACAGTTCCACATAGCTGGGGAAGCCTCATGATCATGGCAGAAGGCAAGTAGGAGCAAGTCACATCTTACATGGATGGCAGCAGGCAAAAAGAGAGCTTGTGCAGAGAAACTCCCACTTTTAACACCATCAGATCTCATGAGACCCATTCACTATCATGAGAACAGCATGGGAGAGACTCACCCCCATGAGTCAATCATCTCCCACTGGGTCCCTTCCACAACACCTGGGAAATATGGGAGCTACAAGATGAGATTTGGGTGGGGACACAGAGCCAAACCATATCAAGGAGCTTTCACAAACTTCATATTATAAATTACCATAAACCATTTATATGGATATTATGCTTCTGAAAGCATGTTTATCTAGTCTTTTTTTGAGTCAATACTTTGCATTCCACTTTTGTATGTATATGCTCTCAAAGAAACCTATTAGATACCTTTCCTGTCTATATTTACATTCTTTTCAAATTAAAAAAATTATTGAGTTACAATTTATATACAGAATTACACACATATAAAATATAGCATTTGATGAGTTTTGATAAAAATATATACTCAGATGCATATTCATTAATATAGAGAACTTTTACACTGCTCAGGAAATCCCCTTGAATCCTCTCTATTCAATTCTTGAAATTCCTTGCCCCAGGGAACCACTGATCTGATTTTGTTCACTGTAGATTTGTACTGGTTGTTCTAGAATGTCATATAAATGCAATCATACACTATATTGTTGGTTTTTATGGGTTCTGTCACGCAGCATATGTTTTCGTAATTAATACATATTGCTGTGCTTATTCCTTTGTATTGCTGTGTACTTTTACTCAGAGTAAGTATTTACTCAGGCTATTCTCTAAATATACAACTCTTTATAAGTATAGTGTTTCTGTGGAGTGTAAGACAGTAGTACAAGTTTATTTTGCTCTATATGGCCATCCAGTTGTTCTAATATCATTTGCCAAAAAATGACTATATTTTACTCTATTGAATTACTTTAGTACCATTGTCAAGAATCTACTGACCACATCTGTGTTTCTCTTTGTCTGCTTACTCCAATACCATATTGTGGTAATCAGTGAAGCTGTATGTAAAGACTTAAAAGCAGGTAGTATATGTTCTTCAAATTTTATCATCCTTTTCAAAATTATTTTGGCTAATCTAGGATCTTTGCAATTCCATACATATTTTAGAATTAGCTTATCATTTTCTACAAAAATGATAAGCATTTTTTGCATTTTGATTGATTGGGACTAATTTAAAAAAAATTGGGGAACAATAGGCACCCAAAAATATTTAGTCTTCAAATCTAACAAAATATGTCCTGTGATTCTTTAAGGTTTTACATTTATAAATTTATGTTGTGTGCTTTTCAGTGTATTTTACAAATCTGTATTTAATTTACATGAAATATTATATGGTTTAATGTTATTGTACTTTTATTTGAATTTTCTATGTTTGCAGCTAGTATATAATAAATGTATGTATTTAAATTATGTTAAATTTAGTTAAAAATTCTATGCATTAGTTGGTGATCATTTGGGATTTTCTACATACATGTTGTGTGCACATAGAGACAGTTTTTTCCTTCCATTTAAGTTTTTATGCCAATTATTTCATTTTTCTGCTGTACAGCACTGGCTAGGGTTTTTAATACAATATTGAAGAAAAACGTGAGTGCAGGAAACCTTTTCTGTCGTCAGTCCAATTGGAGAGAACAGGAAAGCATTCAGTCTTTAACAATTAATGATGTTAACTATAGTTGCTGATAGTCAACAATCATTTATAGCTGTCAAAATTTGCTAAATACTTTCTGTGCGTTTATTGTAAAATTACTTAATATTCTCAGTTATTCTGGCAATTTTTTACGGCTACATTGTATTCCATGGGGTATATGTACCATATTTTCTTTATCTAATCCACCATTCATAGCCACATCAGTTGATTCTGTGTCTTTGCTATCATGAACAGTGTTGTGATGAACAAATGAGTGCACGTGTTTTTTTGGTTGAATAATTTATCTTCTTTTGGATATATATACAGTAATGGGATTGCTGGGTCAAATGATAGTTCTTAGAGAAATCTCCAAATTGCTTTCTACAGAGGCTGAACTAATTTATATTCCCACTAACAGTGTATAAGGGTTTCCTTTTCTTCACAGCCTCACCAGCATTTGTTTTTTTTTTTTTTTTTTTTTTTGACTTTTTAATAATAGTTATTCTGACTGGCATGCATGATATCTCTTTGTGGTCTTGATTTGCATTTTTCTGATTATTAGTGATGTTGGCCACTTTCTCTTATGTTTCTTGGCCACTTGTATGCCTTCATTTGTGAGGTGTTTATTGATGTCTTTTGCAGACCTTTTAATGGGGTTGTTTTTTGCTTATTGAATTAAGTTCTTTGCAAATTCTGGATATGAGACACTTGTCAGATGCATAGCTTGTGAATATATTCTCCCATTTTACATTGCCTGTTTACTCTGTTGACAGTTTCTTCTCCTGTGCAGAAGTTTAATTAGGTCCCACTTGCAAACTTCTATTTTTGTTGCAATTGATTTTGAGGACTTAGTCATAAACTATTTTCCAAAGCCAATGTCCAGAAGAGTGTATCTTATGTTTTCTTTTAGGATTCTGTTTGATGTTTTGAGTTTAAATCTTTAATCCACCTTGTGTTAGTTTTTATATATGGTGAAAAGTAGGTACTGAGTTTTATTATTCTGCATACGGCTAGCCAGCTATCCCAGCATCATTTATTCAACAGGGAATAATTTCTCCATTGCTTTTTTTTTGTTGACTGTCAAAGACCAGATGGGTGTAGGTATGTGGCTTTATTTCTGAATTCTCTATTCTGTTCCATTGTTCTATGTATTTGTGCTTGTAACAGTACCATGCTCTTTTGGTTACTGTAGCCATATAGTAGAAGGTGGGTAATGTGATGCCTCCAGCTTTGTGGTTTTTGCTTAGGATTGCTTTGGCTGTTTGGGCTCATTTTTGGCTCTACATGAATTTTAGAATAGCGTTTTTTCTATTCTAAAATGTGAAAAATGATATTGATAGTTTGAATAGCATTGAATCTGTAGATTCAATGGCAGTATGGCCATTTTAACAATATTATTTCTTCCAATAAATAAGCATGGAATATGTTTCTATTTGTTTGTGTCACTTATAATTTCTTTCATCAGTGTTTTGTAGTTCTTCTTGTGAAGATGTTTTACTGCTTGGTTAGCTATGTACCTAGGTAATTTATTTTATTTTAATTTTGTCACTATTGTAAATGAGATTCTATTCTTGATTTGGTTCTCAGCATGAAGATTACTGGTGTACAGAAATGCTACTGATTTTTGTACTTTGATATTGTTTCTTGAAACTTAACTAGCGTCGTTTATTGGTTCCAGGAGCCTTCTGGCAGAGTCCTTAGGGTTTTTTATGTATAGAAGCATATCATATGTTAAGAGAAATAATTTGACATCTTCTTTCCCTATTCAGATGACTTTTGTTTCTTTCTCTTTCCAGATTGCTCTAAGACCTCCAGGATTATGTTGAAACAGAGTGGTGACAGTAGGCATCCTTGTCTTTTTCCAGTTGTCAATGGTAATGCTTCCAGCTTTTGCACACACAGTTTGCTGTTGGTTGTGTATTTGCCATAGGTGGCTTTCATTATTTTGGAGTATGTTCCATTGATGCCCAGTTTCTTAAGGGTTTTCTTCATGAAGGAATGCTGGATTTTATTGAAGACTTTTCCTGTGTCTATTGAGATGATGATTTAATATTTGTTTTTAAGTCTGTTTATGTGGTAAGTGGCATTTATTAACTTCTGTACGTTGAACCAACCCTGCATCGCAGAAATAAAGCCAATTTAATTGTGGTGAATTAACTTTTTGACTTGCTGCTGGATTCAGTTTGCTAGTACTTTGTTGAGAATTTTTCATCTATGTTCATTAGGAATATTGGCCTTTAGTTTTCTTTTCATTGGGTCTTGGCCACATTTTGGTATTAGGGTGATGCTGGCTTTACAGAATTAGTTAAGGAGGAGACCCTCTTGCTGTTTTTTGAAATAGTTTCAATAGAATTGGTACCAGCTCTTCTTTGCCCATTTGGTAGAATTTGACTGTAAATCCATCTGGTACAGTGCTTTATATGGTTGGTAGGTTTTTTTTTTTTTTTTAACTGATTCCATTTTAGAACTTGATATTGATCTGTTCAGGGTTTTAATTTTTTCCTGATTCAATCTCGGGAGACTGTATTTCCAGGAATCTATCCACATTTTCTTAATTTTTAATTTATGTGCATAGTGGTATTCGTAATAGTCTTTGAGGATATTTTGTATTTCTGCGTTATCAGTTACAATTTCACCTTTGTCATTTCCGAATGTCCATATTTTGATCCTCTCTCTTGTTTTCTTTGATAATCTAGCTCAGAGGTCCCCAACCAGGTAAGAATCAGGCTGCACAGCTGGGGGTGAGTGTGGGGGCAAGTGAGCATCAACCACCTGAGCTCTTCCTCCTGTCAGATCAGCAGCAGCATTAGATTCTCATAGGATCGCGAACCCTACTGTGAACTGCGCAACTGAGGGATCTAGGTTGCGCAATCCTTATGAGAATCTAACTAATGCCTGATGATCTGATGTGGAACAGTTTCATCCCAAACCCTACCCACTTTCTCTCCAATCCTTGGAAAAATTTTCTTTCACAAAACCGATCCTTTGTGCCAAAAAGGTAGGGGACCACTGATCTAGCTAGCACTCTATCAATCTGCTTGTTTATCCTTTCAATTAACAAACTTGTGGTTTCATTGCTTCTTTGTATGGATTTTTGGGTCATGCTTTTATTGAGTACAGCTCTGATTTTAGTTGTTTCTGTTCTTCTGTTAACTTTAGGGTTAGTTTGTTCCTGTATCTCTAGTTCAACCAGGTGTGATGTTAGATTGTTAGTTTGAGATCTTTCTGTTGTAAGGTGTTTAGCACAATAAGCTTTCCTATTAACACTGATTTTGCTACCTCTCAGATATTTTGGTATGTTGTGTCTCTGTGTTCATTCATTTCAAGGAATGTTTTGATTTCTACCTTAATTTCTTTGCTTCCTTTGCAAAGTCATTCATGAGAAAGTTGTTTAATTTTCATGTAATCATGTGGTTCTCAGAGATATTTTTAATATTGAATTCTATTTTTATTCCACTGTGGTCTGAGTCTATGAGTGGAATGATTTTGATTTTTTAAAAATTTATCAAGACTTGCTTTATGGCTGAGCTTGTGGTCTATCTTAGGGTATATTCTGTGTCCAGATGGGAAGAATGTATATTCTGTGGTTGCTGAGTGGAGTATTCCGCATATATCTATTAGTTCCACCTGGCCAAGTATTGAATTTAAGTCCTGAATTTCTTTTTTATTTTTATGTAGTCTGTTTTTGAAAGACATTTGTATCTATGTTCAAGAGGCCTATTGTCTGTCATTTCTTAGTGGCTTTTGTCATTTCTTAGTGGTTTTTTTTTTTTTTTTTTGCTGTTTTGGTATTAATATCTTAGTTTATAAAGTAAGTTGAAAAGAATTTGCTCTTATTTTCCCTAAAATTTCTGTAAGATTGTTATTATATCTTTATTACATGTTAAATAGGATTCATCAATAAAACCATCTCGTGCTGGAGGTTTTATTGGGAAGGGAAGAGGAAGGTTTTATTTATAAACGTAGTTATTCTAATAAAAGAAAGCTGTTTATATTTGCAATATGTTCTTGAGTCTAATTTGTCAAGTTATATCTTTCAAAGAATTTGTTCACCTCACTAAAATTGTCAAATTCAACGATATGAAGTTATTCATATTTTGTCATCATTTTATGAGTGCTTACAAATCAATATTAAAAAGTAATTTCATTACTGATAATGGTACTTTTTTTCTTTTTCTCTTCATCATTTTACATACATATTTTTCAGTTTTAATATTCTCAAAGAACCATTGTTGGGTGTTATTAATTTCTGTAATTTTTTCAACTTTTATTTTAGATTCTGGGGGCACAATTGCAGGTTTGTTACAAAGGTATACTGCATGATGCTGAGGTTTGGAGTATGTTTAAACCCATCACCCATCAAGTGGTGTATTTTTCTGTTTAATGCTTTTTGTTATCTTTATTATTTCTTGGCTTCATCTAACTAGACTCAGTTGGCTGTTCTCTATAATCCTACGATAAAGTCTCAGATAATTGATTTTAAGGATCTCTTTCATCTGAAGATAAGTCTTGCAAGTCTTAAATTTCTCTAAGAGCACTGCACTACCTGCATTCCATTAATTTTGATAGACTGAATTTTAAAATAATCATTCAATAAAAATATTTTCTAAAATTTTTGGTTATTTGTTTGGACACACATGTTATTTAAAATTGGATCGTCTCATTTCCATATACATTCTATATGTACTTTGGACATTTGTTTTTTCTCTGGACAGCTACCCTCTAGTATTGGTGGTGTCTACGTGTTTCCTGTCTGCTTACATAATCAATTGAAACTAGCTCTCCTTCTTTGCCAGAATATTGAACTATATTATCTTACTCATGTGGCAACATGAATTACATTAGAAAGGAGAAACACTTTCCTCAAATGTCTTTGTTTTTAGTCCATTTAAAGCTGTTTTGACTACAATGCATTTCAGTATCTTGAAGAAATATAAAAAATTATAAACACCAACTAACAAAGCCACAACTGACCTGCAAATCAAAATTATAGTCTAAAGTCTATAAGTGTATGCAATCCTATAAGTAAGTCCTAGTAAAACCAATTCTATACATTTGTAGTCACTAAAACAGACTGAAGGTATTGGTAAGGTTTACGTTGAGCTTTACTGATGAAAGTTTTTGTGTTTGTGTTACCTTGTTTGATTTTCACAATAATATTGCAAAGTTTTTATTAATATTATGCTCACATTGCATATTTTTATTTCTGAGTCACAGAAACAAAAAAGTCTTTAGTGCTTAGACAAGTTTAGAAATAAATTTTGAATTCAGTTTTGTATCCTATATTCTTTATGTCAATTTGTAATCATTCAGTACAAAGTTTTTCTCCTAAAATATATTGCCCATTTTACACGACAGACTTGGGATAAAAATAACCTCTTCTACACTAAATTTGGTAAAAAATATCACACACTTATCTATGTAAGTTTATAAAATTTGTACCTTTTCAGAATTACTGTTCTTGACTTACCATCGGAGAGGTTAAATAATGAATAGCGAATTATTTTCCCTAACTCTAAATATAATCTCAGCATAATGAAAATTTCAATTTGCTAGTCATCAATAACCTGATATGATATAAAACTTCTTCCAAAGAGCCCTGTTAACTGAGTTTTGCAATAAATGTGATATTAATCACAGGTTTCAAACATGTCATGCTTTCAATTTCCTGATAATCTTCAACATGCTTGTACTCCATTTTAATGTTTCAAAGGGAGAATTTAATGACAATTAGTTTTCAATGACAGCCGGTAACTCTGCATGAAGGCATGAAGGTGTGTACTGCCTCTCTTTTTTTAAAGAAAGCATCCACTGATCTCATATGTTTTGATTCTGCCAGGAACATTTCTTTTATGGCTGTCCTAAAAATAGAGAAAATCTGACCCAATACTAATGTCCCATTCTATTTTCAGTCAGTGACTTTGGTTTGTTTTCTTGATTGATTTGACTGGGGCACGAAATGTTAGCCTATTTACACTCGTTACGAAGAAAGAGGGTGAAGGGTATCACAAACCCACAAGGGGACAGCACTGGTGATTGTGAAAGGATACACAAATAAGAATACGATGGCTTTCCCCTTTCCATCTGTGTATCAGTGTAGAGAGGCACGCTCTTGAACGGTTGCTGCTGCTCAAATTGTAATGGAGCGTTGTGGAGTAGCACTCCTTGGTCGTTATGAGAACGCAGTTCTGAAAGAGTAAAACTGTTTTGGATCGTGGGGCTTGCTGTTTGTTTTTTTGTTTTGTTGTTTTGTTTCTTGACTGTGAAATTTTTTCCAATATGATAAAGAGAAAATACAAGAAAAACATTTTTTTCTCTTACTTTTACTTGGGAGTCGTAGGTTACTTATTCCTCAATCTGGCAAAAATCATTTAAGAGCTATTTGTTTGTTATTAGCTGTTCATATCATCAAATCCGTTTTACAGTAATTTATCATTAAAGTACCTAAACTATAAAACAGACTTGATGCCATAAACATCTAATAATAACATATTTTTGGTTAGCTTCTTTTATCCCCAACACAGTCCATTCAGGAAGCAGATATGAGCAATCATAATTACCACCCCAACTCCAGGATGCTTAGGAAAGCCTTCCTCCCAAACACATTCTATGTAAGACAAAGTCCATAAATAAAGTTCTCTTTAACTCGTACACCGGATGGAAATCGCTGGCAAAATGATCTGAAAAATATGTTTATGTCAATAAAGTTTTATAGTGTGTGATTTAGTGAAGACTTTCAATATATTACAAATAAAATATATATCATATTTTATGAATAATTTTTCCACTTGAATGAAAATAACAAGAAGTTACCTTGGATTTCTGTAAATCATCTAAAATTAAAATCAATGTGTAGCAAACACATGCATACTCTTTAATTAATCAGATTACGTAGTCGAAATGATGAACAATTGTTCTAGGGTCTTTTAAGATACATAACCCTATAAACTCTTCAATAAAAGTTTTATTATTTTTTGTAAATTAAATATAGGGTTGAAAGAGATGATGTAAGACCATGTAAAATTAAATTTCCAGTGCATGATTTTTGAAAATGATAAGTAAAATATAGTATAATTTCTGGTTAATAATATTTAATTATTAAGGGCATAGGCATAGCTCACTCATGTAAGAAGTGCCATGTATGTAATCTATTCCCCAGAAATGAAAATGCAAGGAACGAAGATGGGAAGGAGAGAAAGTTGGAGGAGGAGGAATGCATGGAAGAAGGGAAGACGAAAAGAAGAAAAATACCTTCTCACTCCCACTTCTGCAAAATCCACTCCAAGCAATAGTAGTAGAGTAACAACTCAGCTGGAAAGTAGTAGAAAGCAAGACTAAAATTGTAACATATACAGCAGTAACACTGACATCTGGCTGTCTTAGACCAAGTATGAAATTACAGAACTTAGCAGACATGTTTAAATCTTACATTCTTACATACTTTTTCCAGAAATTAAAAGGATAATATTGTTTGTGTTAGCTTACATGGGATACACATAAAATTAGATATTAGGTTATTAGTGACAATTAATTGAATTGTTTAAAATAAAGAAACTTCTGATCCATAAATATTCCCATTAGATTGCTGAATTTTGATGTCTACCCTTTATGAAGTAAATGTATATATTACCCATTTCCTGCAGGTGCTCTATCATAATTACTTGCAAAATCAGTTTCTATTCATTGAATTTTTAATTCCAAGTCTTCAAAAATGTTGCAAAGATAACTCAATTATTGAGACATTTGTTCCATGGAATCAAACAACTCAGAACCTACATTTTAAGTGCTTAAAATCTGAATGGATACAGACAACTGTACATATAAATTGATATCTAGTAGAGCGTGTTAGAAAGAGTAAATAAGAAATATATCTAACTAGAAATAGTTTTTATATAAGAGGATACTGTTCAAATTCATAGAGCTTGGGTGAAAAGTAAACAGCAAGACAGACATTACTGATTGAGTAGTTTGAGCTAAGTCACAGAGACTATAAAACATAAGGCATATTTTAATAAATGCAAACAGTTAATTTACATTTTTATATATGATATGGAAAGAATGATATAAAATATGTGAAAAAACACAAAGAATGTAGCCAAATAAAGTCGTGGAGGTTTAAATAGCAGGCTTTTGGCTGGGCGCGGTGGTTCATGCCTTGGCTGGGCGCGGTGGTTCATGCCTGTAACCCCCGCACTTTTGGAGGTTGAGGCTGGTGGATCACCTGAGGTCAGGAGTTCGAGATCAGCTTGGCTGGTACAGTGAAACCCTGTCTCTACTAAAAATACAAAAATTAGCTGGGCGTGGCAGCACGAGTCTGTAATCTTAGCTACTCTGCAGTCTGTGGCAGGAGAATTGCTTGAACCCCAGTGGTAGAGGTTGCAGTGATTCGAGGTCGCACCACTGCACTCCAGCCTGGGTGACAGAGCAAAACTCTGTCTCAAAATAAATATATAAATAAAAACTTAAAAAGAAAATAGATAGCATGCTTTATAATCAGGGCATTTTTCTACCCCAAATCAGACTCTAGAGATATGACAGCAGACCAGGGTTGTTTGTAAGACTTTTCAGGAGTACAAATAAAAACTTAGAATAATTTTCAAGCTTAGAGGGAAACTTTTATAAACATAAATGTGCATACACCCATATATTTTAAAAATTTGCACACAGTAGATAAGTAAATACAAATAAACCAGTAGAATCCAACATCAAGATACCTTCTACTAGAAGTGGGTTGAAATGTGTCTTTCCTCACGCCATTTTTTTTTCTTTCCCTTCATTTTTTCCAGCCAGTCCTGACCTTGAATCTCACCTAATCTTTTGGACTGATCATTACATACCCTGGTTTCTGCTTTCTTTCTTACTGATGAGCCAAATGATTGTATTTTCCACCTTTAGCTTTGAAGACTGACTCTTTTTCTTAAGTATTGGCTCTCTACCAATTCCTGGTTTTATTTTGGTATTTTTAAAATAATTACTGTATGATAATAATTACTGTAATGATGTCTGAGCTATTAATAAAGAAATGTTCCCTGCAGTTTTATGATACAGTTGCAAGATCATGAGCTACAAAATTTCTAAGTACTAGTTCTAAATTATAGTTCTGCCATTAACTAGCTAGCAACTTTATTTACAAAATGATTGTAATAAGGCAACCTATTAGGGTTCTATGGGAATTATGTCATATATTACACAATTTTCACAACAGTTTTTGCCATTAAAAACACACACACAGATTATACAAACACAACCCAGATGTTTAAGTGAATAGTCCACATGCTTTGTTCCACCCCTAACAACTCCTCCTCCTTTTACTGGTCTCATGGTCTTTCTTCTCCCGTGCTGAAACATGCCCTTATCTATGGATCTGAAATTAACACCAATTTCATTAATTAAAACATGGCATTTCCTTATTTACATGTTTTGTAACAATTTAAATTAACAACTTTTAGATATCAATAAAAATATGAGAGACATATTTTGAGGCATAAACCTAATACTTTTTCCCTGATACTACAGTAACAAGTGTTTATCTTCCATATATTGATATAAAGCATTAAATGTATCAATACTTTATCTGGAGAAGGTTCATCCTAGATTTAAAATACATTCATTTTGAAACAATCCCCTATTACACATTCTTAATAAGAACTGTCCATGTTTGCTTGGTTTATAACTTTGTGTTCCCTCTCTCATACAACTTTTGGAAACACTATTATAACCAATATTCAATATCTCTCATGGCTGTTCCCATCCCTCCAAAACACAGCCATTTCTCCTTGTTTTTTTGTGGATTTTTTTGGTCTGTTTTTTGTTGTTGTTGTTGTTGTTGCTTAGTTTTAGCAGCAGAAATTTAGCCTTTCTCTCACCCTCACGGTCTCACACTTTCTGGGACCACTTACGTGAATGCTTTGGCAAAATTGTGCTCACAGCACCAATTTCTGTTCCACCTAGTATGGTCATGTAAGTCATCACTGAATGACAACCATAGGAATACATCCTTTCCAAGGAAAGATTTTCTCAGTTCCACTTGAGCCTTATTTTCTGTCAACTCCATCAATCAGTGGAGAGAGACTAGTCCCCTATTCACAACAGCATAGCCAGTTAATAATAAGCCTGTTAATGACTTGAGACAAACACAGTTCCACCCTTTGCAGTTGAGCGTGTTACTTACTTAATTCAAGCATTTTCTCATAAATAAAATTATACCAGTACAAGTGGGCATTATGAGGGAAAAAACGTGCTGGAGGTATTCTAGTATCTGAAAATAGACTGCAGATATTTAATCTTGTTACCATTATCAGAGTCACAATAGGTAGAAGGGCAATTGCAGATGCAGTTTTGCATAGAAAGTGTTTTTCCTTCCCTGCTTCCCTCCCTCCCTTCCTTCCTTCCTTCCTTCCTTTACTCCTCCCTCCCTCCCTTCCTTCTTCCCTTCCTTCCCTTCCTTTTCCTTCCTTTCCCTTCCCTTCCCTTCTCCTTCCTTCCTTTTTTTTTCTTTTTCTAAGCATTTTTCTTCAGTAAACCCTGATTAAAACATAGGGTAGTGTAATTCGTATTACGCTTTCACTTGATCAGGAATACATTGTCTGTCTTTGGAGATTCTGTTCATAAGCAAGTACTTCTAACTTGTAAGTGAAAGTGCAATCAAAGGTCTACAGATTTCCTTACATAGCAATTTTGAGCCTAAGCAAGTCATAAATTGGAGCTGTCTATATCCCTGTGAGAAAAACAGGGACTACAGTTACTTTCTTCATTTATTGATGAAGTGATTGTCATAAACAGGGTCTTCACTTTTTTTATTCACATACTTTATGCATTATTTTGATGTAAGCATTTGAATTTCCTGCCCCGGAGAAAACATTTTAGTGCTTTATATCAATATATGGAAGGGAAATATTTACTCTGCTATGCATTTTTGTTTTATGTATCCCTCAGCACACGAACAATACTTTTTACGATGTTTTTCCATTAATGTGTTTGTTTTAGGAAAGATGAAGTTCAGCAACCATTTTTCTTTCCGCTTTGATTCATACATTCTTTAAGGCTCTTGTTTCTTAATGCAAGGTGTATTGATATACTGATTTAATATAGCAACATCCTTTATTGAGATATATCTCTGTAATGCCATTGGGAGCAATGAACCAGCTAAGACACTTGCAATATTAAAATCAATTAAAATTTTAAAAATGTTAAATTGCATTGTTACGATGGAATCAATTTGAAAAACTGGCTATTAAGCAATTAAGGAAGAAAAAATACACTGGGATTTCATGTTTCTCTTGCCTTTTTAGCCCAGAATATGGTTTTTGTATAAGTACTACAAATGTCTTCAATTAAGGGCTGAAGTAAACTTTTCTCCAAAAGTGATGGCTTAACCTTCCATACCTATGTTTAATTATACTTTTTAAGACTTTCAAATTTTAAATTGTCTAAGCCCCTGTTGCTAATTTTATATCTTAGAGAGGCACATTGACATTTGAGGGCACTAGGGTACAATGTAATGCATTAGTACAAGAGGAAAGGACAAATGCTATGCTCTAAATTATTGATAAAGATTTTAAAGGTGAAAGAGATGCAGCATAATGGGAAGAACTCCTATTTCCTTCTCTTTTCCTTCAGAAACTTCAGGTATTTTAAAATGTTAACATTTCTCCGTAATAACTCCAAGTCATTATTAGTGTGAGTAGTAGATATGTACTAATTATATAATGGGATTTAAATAAATTATTTATGGGTGACTAGTATTACACTGAAGGTGAAGGTGGGTGAATTTTTTTTTAATGCTACTTAAAAACAGAGTACTTAAAAACACATGGAAAAGCAAGAGTACCTAGAATATTTACAAGCATAAAAGTGTGTGGGGTGGAGGCCTATACAAACTGTAAAACGGTAACCGAGTGTCTGTGTGCTGGGCTGTTAGCAAAGTCATTGAAAGGAATTTAGACCTCACCTAGAATTTCAGTCTTGTGTATTATTTAAATAATGAGAAGACAACATAGATGTAGAATGGTCCTCAATGCTCTGCCATTATTGAAACATAGAATATGGTTTGCCTGTAAATTGTTAAAATTAAATGGAGGATGCACCATTTATGAGAAGAGTTCCTAGTCAGTAAATTCCAGACACAATCACGAGAATCCCCCACATGCTCCGTATAGCTGAATTTTTTTTTCTTCTCATTGTTGCAACTATAATCTGACGATGGGTACCTTCTCTTGAGGTTAGAGTTAAGCATCTAGATGGCATTGGAACTTAAAATCTTCAGTCTACTTTATAAAAACACATATGGAGGACGGAGAGTGCTACCTATTCTATGTTTACTGCAACTAAATTGGGAAAGATAATTTGAAGCAGTGCACGATGCAGATAGGAATATGCCGGTGCAGTGATTTCACCAGCAGTTTAGAAACTTCACTAGGATGACAGAAGTGTGGGAAAAAAATGGAAAATAGGGATCTAGTAGAAAAAAATTGGCTCTAAGTAATTATTGATAGATCAATGGAAGGGAGAGGAAAAAACATGTGATGAAGGATCTAGGAATTTCAGATATGTAAAGGATAAAGGACAATGTCAATGATGGTTATAAGACAGTTCATAAGTATTGATTGCTGTGATGTGGACACTTAGGAGCTTAGTACCAAGACGTACAACTGATAACAAGATAAATATTAGCAGATGTCCTGAAGAGCATTTAAAAATATAGAGGTACATCTACAAACACACAAAATGAGAAGGAGCAGTGTATTCACTGATTTGAAGTTTACAGTCAAAAAGTAAAATGTGTCCAATTGATTCAGGATAAATGAATAGCCAAATAGTTAAGCACTATGTTTGGAGAATTAAAAACAATCAGGTATTGGGAAAATTTAGAAGTATTACCAAAGAAGAATTAATATGGATTATTCCAGAACAATAGAATGTGTGAAAGAAATTATGAGAAAAGAAATTTTTAAAAGGCACATGGGGGAGAATAAACAAGTCAGGTCAAAAGCTGCAGTACCACTGACGGTTTAGGTCCTGAGAAAAACACTCATTCTTTCTTAAAAAATAAGAGAAGTTGGGGATGCTTTCCAAGACGATGAAAACTACTTACCTGTCAGCTGAATGCTTGAATACTTAATTTAGATTAGGGGACGCAGTTATTTTTGTTTGTTTTCTATTTCTAATTTTCCCCCTCCTTACAAATGCAAATATAGCTCTAAGTCTACAAAATGTAAAAGGCTTCGAAAAATGAACTGAAACCTGATTGTGTAAAACCAGCATTAAAATTTAACATGCAAAAATTTATAAGGGTATTTAAAAGTCAATCTGTTTCATGAGGATACAGATTAACGACAACAATATCTCTCACTTTCGCACAGATAAGCTATTATATACTTTTATCTTTAGACTAATTATTTTTGATTGCGATTTTAGTACAGTTTTCTTCACATGTCTTTTCATATTTACTTCATCCTGTCTTTTGCTAAGTGAATTCACTTTTATATTATGTAAATTATAGCGGGACCATGTGTTGTTTCCTATTCTGGGACAATGAAATTTCTTTTTTTTCTCATTTTGAGTTTATTTCAGTTTTGTACTAACACCTTGTTTTCCACCAGTTTTCATGCACTTATCATATATTCTAGGATCTTTGAAGAGCAACACAAATAATTGTAAATATTTGAAGGAGTAGAGACAATATACATCATTTTCCACATAGTTTTGTTGAGCAAACTTTTAGATCAAATGTGGTTTCTCCTGAAAATCTTAAGTCACAAATATTATTTCACCTATTGGTCATTCCTACAGTAGTATAATATTTGAAATGAGCTATGAAAATACTCTAAATACTAATAAAATTAAAACAATGTCGAAATCACTTTGTGTGAACGAATTTACTAAATCAATATGAAATGTTTGTTTCCAAGTGAGAAGAAAATTTGTAAACTTGAGAGAGAAAAATCTCTTATTCTAGCCCCACATACAAAAAATTTTTCTTTATTTATCTTCTTTACTCTTATATAAAATCTTCTGTCTATAGCTACAACTACAACTTTCCATGTATACAGATGTGGTAATGGGTACCTATATAGAGAAATATACATAGATACATACATGGATATATATATATGTCTACATATATATATTTATTAAAAATTAGGTACTTTTATTAAATAATTTTATTATACAAAACTAGTGAATATAGGCAAATATGTTCTTTTCTGTTTCCTTCTTGAAATATAACCAAATATGTCCATATTGCAACATTTTATAACAGGTATATGATAATATAAAAATATATAAAATTTTTAAAAAAGAAAAGCAGTCTATGGTATGATTGAAATAATATTGTCGGTATAATATGGGGTATTCTTATTGACTTAGTGACTAAGGACTAATGATGATCATGCAAAATTTTTGTAAAAAAGTATAGGTCACAAACAGAGCTCAAAATAGGTATTAGACATCTAATTTTACTATGTAAATGAGCTGCATTTTTGCACTCACAGAGATGTCTAACATACAAGTAGAAATGTTCCCTGAATCTGTCCTACACATGTCTGAATCTTCAAATAAAATTATTTATTTAAAGATGTTCTTTCTTTGTCCTCTGTGTTTTTAAAAAATCTATTATTAACAAATATCTTTTCAGGCTAAAACAAAAGGCATTGTGTTGAAATTTTGGTCAGGATTGAAAGATTTTTCTAAATTGGTTTTAGAAGAATTTGTTTCCTTAAATATTGAGTCTTTTAGTACAAAAACTTTAAGTTTCTCTTGATTTATCTCCTTATTGTATTTCCTATCACTTAGTAAAGCTTTGTAGAGTATTTCAGCTAGCACTTGTACATTTGTGACAAAGTAAATAGTTTCACATTACTATTCAGATATGCAAAGAAAATAAAGAAAATATAGCATGCCTATATTTTAGTGACTAAGTTATCCTTGCCCATAACCTCCTACACCCTAAACTGAGATAGGTCTTAAATTGTCCATTGTATTTCTCTTTAAAATGATCGTTTTTGATGATGGACATATCATATTGTCAATTATGCTTCATTTAAATGAAATATCTATCTATACGTATCTGATTTTGTGCACCTCCATTGTTCCAGTGTAAAATGCTCAGTCTTCTGTATTATGTTGTCCTCTTCTTCCTCTGCTCTGTGATGGCATCAGGATGTGGGTTATGGTATGACACTAACCAAACAATGAGGTTACCAGGGACCAGAGGCACAAAGCTGCTTGTTGTCTCCCGGACTCTTGTTGGTTTCCACTGTGTGCAGCATGTTCTGGTTTCTGGACTTTCACTGGGGTGCTGCTGTTCCCTTCTGGCCTCTTCAGCCATGTGGTTTTGCATCGTGGTTGAACACGGCATTCAGTCATTGCCCCTAGTTACCAATCTCCTGCTCACTGGTGCTCTTCTTATAGACAGTAGGATTTGTCCTACTTATCATGCCTGCCAGCAACTCTGCTTCCTCTCACAGAGCTCAGCGACCCCCCACATCTGATGAAACATGGTAAACTACATATCTAAGTAGCTTAACCACCTCCAAGTAGGATAAAGAGATCCACGTCCAGATATATCATAGTAGAAATGTTTACAGCCAGAGACAAGGAGAAAATGTGAAGGCAGCCAAAAGATAAATAACAGGCCATGTAAATGGGAACCCCAGTAAGAATAATAGATAATTTTATATCAGAAATAAAGGTGGACAAAAGGCAATGACATCCAGCAAAACTATCTTTCAAAAATGAAGACAAAATAAAGACATTCCAAGATAAACAAAAGTAGGAAAAATTATTGCAGCAGACCTGCCTTAAAGAAAACTTCAGGCTGAAAGCCAGGAAACTAAACAATAATTCACATACACATGGAAAACAAACCAGGACAATGAACCCCAGTAAAAGTAATTACGTGATGATAAAAGCATAAAATGCACATATCTTCTCCCTCATTCTCTTAACTTATTTTAAAAGCAAATGCATAAAATAATATATAAAATTATACTATTGGGCCTGTAACATAGAAATGTGTTTTAATCTGATATATACCATGCTAAAAAATCATAGATTGAGTAGCTTATAAACAACAAAGATTTATTTCTTACAGGTATGGAGGCCGTAAAGTCCACAATCAAATAACTGGCCGATTTGGTGCCTGGTGAGTGCCTGACCCCCAGTACATAGACTAATCTTCTTGCTATGTGCGCATATGGTGAAAGAGGTCAAAAAGCTCCTATGGATCTCTGTTTTATAAATGTATTAATTTCATTTACGAGGGCAGAGCCCTCATGACCTAATCAATCCACCAAAGGTTTCATCTCCAAATTCCCTCGCACTGGGGTTTAGGTTTCAACATATGTATTTTGAAACGACACAAACATTCAGTTTATAGAATAATGTAGTATATTTGACAATAACAGCACAAAGTGAAAGGAAAAGGGGTATTGAAATACTAAATAAAGCTACATGGTACACTGAATCGACAGAACTAAAGAAGGGAACTAGCAATGGCAAAAATTATCGAGATATAGTATTATTTGTCCACCATTATTAAAATTGAAAAACATTTGAATCTTCCATCAGTTTCCTTAATGATTAATAAAATATAGATAGGACTTCTTATCATGGAGACTTCAGTTGATTAAATTCAATTTTATGAGTAGTTGAAAAGGAAGAAAGACAGGTAGATAACAAATAGATAAATACAAAATAGATGGATAGTAAGAAAAATGTTTTTCCTAATTTTCAAATCTAGCATTTTTTTTTTTTTGAGACAGGGTCTCACTCTGTTGTCCAGGCTGGAGTGCAGCAGCATGATCATATCAAACTTAGCATTTTAAAAATCCAGATATTGATTTTGTCCTAAGTAGTTTGTTGCCCTGTTGATAATACAGTTGTTTTTGTTTGCTTTTTTAAAAAGGCAAATATTGAACAACTACTCTGTTCATGGCCATATGCACGGTTTTGGAGATTAGAAGTGAATAGGATATTGACACACAACATAGAACTGAATTTTATCATTGGTCTGAAGGTAGACTTTGGTAATAGTAATAAAGGCGTAAGTAGTGCTAAATTTACTCAGAACTCATTTTGATTCTGCTTCGAAGAATGAATGATAAAAATTATTCCCACTTTTGATATTTAATTGTCCCTGTGAAACCTGACCAACTGAAAAACACAAGAGTCACTCAAAAAGTAAACATCGGCCACTAAAAATGGGGATATTTTTTAGGAACAGAGCTTATAAAAGAATAATCTTTCTTTACCCTTTCATGAATCTTTCAGTCAAACAAATAAAAGTTCAAGCTAAAAAAATCCCCAAAGCTTTACTATGTGAGCAGCATGCAAGAGTGTCAATTCGAAGTCTCCATTCCACAGTTCTCCAGCTCTATCATGAGGGGAGCAAAGGCTACATTATATCTTTATTTTTTATTTTATTTTACATTTTTTGGGACCAAGACTCGCCCTGTGTCACCCAAACTAGAGTGCAGTGGCACGATCTCAGCTCACTGCAACCTCCTCCTCCCAGGTTCAAGAGATTCTTGTGTCTCAGCCTCCTGAGTAGTTGGGATTACAGGCGCACACCATCATGCCCGCCTAATTTTTGTACTTTTATTAGAGACAGGGTCTCAACATGTTGGCCAGGCTGGTCTCGAACTCCTGACCTCAGGTTATCCTGCCTGACACAGCCTCCCAAAGTGCTGGGATTACAGGCGTGAGCCACTGTGCCCGGCCTATATCTTTCTTTCTTTATCTGCTATGTCTGTTTACTTACAAGATCTGTTTGTACAGGTGCAATGTCCTATTTATCTTTCTCATCTAACCGTATTAGAGATATGACTTAGTGTATGCATTTACTTCAATGCCTGTTCAAGGGAGAAAGGACAGAAGGGTAGGGGAGATGATAGAAAAGTGGCTGAAATATGCATATGTCGGCTCCTTATATATTGTGCCCTCATTCTTGAAGCCCAAGGAAAAGAATAATCTATTATGCATAAATTTCATTAATTACAACCTTATCACTCAACATAAAAGTCATTGCACTTTTACTCAACATAAAAGTAACATAAATGTTTTACTTTTACTTAATATTAAGTAACTTCACTTCTCTTATTTTATTTCACATTCTACAAGTATCCTGAGTTGCTGCTTTTTTTTTTTTCTTTTTTGCTTTGTTACCCAGGCTGGAGTGCAATGACTTGATCACAACTCACTACGACCTCGATCTCCAGGCTCAAGAGAGTCTCCCACCTTAGCCTCACCTGTAGCTAAGACTACAGGTGCACCCCACCATGCCCAGATAATTTTTAAATTTTTTTTGTAGCCAGTGAGATCTCACTGTGTTGCCCAAGCTGGTCTTGAACTCCTGGCTCAAGTGATCCTCCCTCCTCATCCTCCCCCAGCGCTGAGACTGCAGGTATGAGCCACTGTGCCTGGCCGTAACCCTTCAGAGGAAACTTTTTGTGTAAAACTGAAAAGAAAGAAAAACGTTAAATAAATAAAACTGATGAAATCCCCTTGTTTCAAGCATACTACTCATTAATGCCAAACAATGTCTATTACTTAATCAGCCACCAAAACTGTTAAGAAACAATTCTTTAGATTAATTTTCTTCTCCACTCCTAAAGTAAATACAATCTCTTGAACCATTGTTATGTTTGTCAAAATGGAAATAGCATATAACGGCTCAAAAGCTAAGGCTTTACAAAACTATGCATTAACAAGTGATTGGATGATTATAACTGTTTGTAGTGAAGTACACAATCTATTATAAAATCATCAACATATAACAAAGCTGTTTCAAAATGCCAAAGAAAGTGTTTAGTTTAAGTTAAGAAAATTTAGAATTTAATTAAAAGCTTCATAGTTCCTTGGGGTTTTCATTATTTCATTATTCATTATTTATTTAATCATTATACCCTAATGGCTTTATACATTAGAGCAGTTTCCAAATCTCTAATTCCTCTAGGTTTTTTAGCACTTGTTTTTGGTACAAGCCAACTTCAAAATTACTTTATACTGAAATAATTGACAAGGACTTTATTTTTAAAATTGATGCAAGAGAACTTCTATTGTAAGATGGCCATGTTTAGCTGGGTGCCAGATTTTTTTTCCCCTTCACACTTAATGCAGCCTGACATTCCAAATGACTCAATATTAAATCAATTGGTTAACAAATAGTAGTAATTCACTTATAAAATTCAGCAACTATTTACATGATTCCCTCTGAGTTTCTCAGGAACACTTTCTCTCACCTCTCCCGTATCTTAGAACAGGCTATTTATATCCAGAAAACACTGTACTCATTTCAAATTCTCAGTCTTTGTCATGATGTATCCAGCAGCCTTTTCTGCAGGAGGGCAGGAACCATGCCTGTCTTGTTTACCTCCATATATGTGGCAAAGGATGGGCTCTGTATCTCCATAAGTATTTATTACATGACTAAACCTATGAACAAATATATTTAACTATCTTAGAAAGTATTGTGGTGAAAATAAAAGAACCTTATTAGCTATATTAAAGGATACACATCGTCCTGAGTGCTTGTCCTGCCATAACAGCATCTTCTTTCCAGGGTTGTCTCACAATCTCTAAAAGAAAAAGTCCATCGTCCCTGATTCTTTGTTATCAGTTTTTGCCTCCCAAGACCTCATTTTTAATGATTTAATTGTTTTACATTGTTGGCTACTATGAAAAAGTGGTATCTAAAATAAACAGTTCTATTATGATTATTATTGTTATATTACAACTATTATTTTGAGACAGAATCTCGCTCTGATGCCCAGGCTAGAGTGCAGAGGCATAAGATTTCCTTGCTGCAGCCTCAACCTCCTAGACTCAAGTGATCCTCCCTCGTCAGGCTCCCGAGTAGCTGGGACTATAGGTGTGCACCACCATGCCCAGCTAATTTTTGTAGTTTTAGCAGAGAGGGGGTCTCACCATGTTGGCCAGGCTGGTCTGGAACACCTGGCCTCCTCAAGTGATCTGTTCTCTTCGGCCTCCCAAAGTGATGAGACTACAAACATGAGCCACCACGTCCTGCCTAAACAGTTCTACTTTTTTGTTTGTCTGTATGTTTGTTTTGTTTTGGTTTTTTACTAAAGAGCTATATATTCACATTATCCTGGTACAAAGCAAAATGTACTCTGGCTAACCTGAACGTTTCTAAACTAATATTGTGCCTTCCTCTAAACTCATTTACCATGCTCCATCCACACTGAACTTCTCTTCTTCCCAGTACGATGCCCCAATTGTTTTAGTCTTAGGGCACTTGCTCTTGCTTTTTCCTCTAGCAGAAATTATCATTCCCCTGTCTCCTGCCTCTTTTCTTTTTGTCATTGAAACTTAATTATAAACCTTTCAGTGGAGGCTTTTCCTCATTTTGCAATACCTCCACTTCTCTTTCCACCACATCCCTACATTCTGAGATTCTGCACATCATACTATAGTTTTCCTCTCTGAGGTTTCATGTCAGTAAGTTTTCACTGACAACCTTGCCTATATCATTTGGAGTCTCTTCTCCTCATCCTAAAAGAGAGAATGGATGCTTTTCACCAGTTTCAACAAAATTTACTAAGGGAATGAAAAAATGAATGGAGACGAGGCTGGATGAATTAACAAATGTTAGCCTGAGTAAGCTTGTAACTTCCAAACAAGAACATTGTAGATAATGAAATGGAAGTATTATTTAATCATTTCACTATGTCAAAAGGCACAAAATTGGGACTGCCTTGGGCTAACCCGATGGCCCTCGGAAAACTAGTAAATAGGATAACTTGTCAGCTCTAGAAACTTTGAACTCTTGATGTGAAGAGTCCATTTTTACAGCATTCATAAAACATTAAATTCAACTTTAAGCATTTGATAAAAGTAGACTATTTTTTAAAGGGCTCAGTCACATATATTCAAAGATAGATTTTTTTTGAAATCTGAATTAAGACAGAAACCAATTCAAGACATGCAAACCTATCAGGGTTATCAGTTAAGGCATAGAACATAGAGATTAAACAAACTAGGTGTCGTACGTATACAGTTACTATATTTAGTTAAAACATTGTACTTGTTCCTAAGCTTTTTTGTCAGATTATTTCACAGTTCCAACAGCATCATGTGGTTATTAAATTCATACTTCTAAATTTCACTGATACCATAACCTCAGAAGGAAAATTGTTTTAAAATAATTGAAAATTATTGAACACTGTCAATAAATGAGAGCAGGCAATTTAATGCCAGGATACTCAGACATCAAAGAGAAGAACAAAAGGAAAAAAAGAAAAGAAACCCAGAGACGTTTATAACTATAGATGCTGAATTGGCAGCATCTGTTTCTGCCAGTTGCTCATCACTGACCAACGTACAAGACAAAATTGGAAACACAATTGATATTGATAGGTGTTAGTCGCTGAAGGGGAATTGTGCTGCTTGAAGTAAATGATAAAGAAATTGAGGGCACAGCCCTAAAAGTATTACCTCATCACCTTCTGTAGTGCTATATACAGTTTTACAGAAGAGTTGTCCTTTGACTTAGTGTGGTTTAGTACCTTTCACATATGACTGAATGGAAATAATAGATTTTTCATTTTCAATTTACAAGTATCGGGATGGCATACACTTCAAAGAAAAAAAATTCAGAAATATCACTCAACAGATAGGCTACTTATAAGTTAAAAGAGATGGTAATTATGACAAGAAAAATGTAGTCTGATTGAAAGATATAGGAGTGGTGTGAAGACGTCCACCCTAGAAGCATTTAAGGCCAGAGGGATAAACTTGCCCACAATGGTAATCAGATGTCCCAGGAATCAAGAGCCACGTGCTGTTTGGGCACTGAGAAGACACGAAATGGTGAAAAGACAAAACACACAAAAAACTGCTGTGTTCAAATAGAATAATAAAATAAGTAAATAATTAAAATAAAGAATGTGTCCTGCACACAAATAAGGGGTGAGGCAATAAACATTTTAAAAAGAGCGGTAAGGAATAGACTCAGTACAAAGCAGATATATGAACAAAATTCTCACCTAAAGAGATAAGAACAACCAGGCAGAGAGTTGAGGCTTTCTAGGCAAAGGGAACAAGAAGTAACAAATCCATGTGGCAGATACAATCAAGTACTAGGTGAAATCAAGAAGCTGCCAGCCTGGGGACAGAGAAGTGAAGGAGAATGTGTGCATTCTTTTTCACACTGCTATGAATATACTACCTGAAACTGGTAATTTATAAAGGAAAGAGGTTTAATTGACTCACAGTTCTGCCTGGCTGGGGAGGCCTCAGGAAACTTACAATCATGGTGGGAGGGGAATCAGGCATGTCTTACATGGCAGCTGGTGAAAGAGTGTGAGCATGCAGGAAAAACTATCACCTATAAAACTGTCAGATCTCGTGAGAATTCACTAACTATCATGAGAACAGCATGGGGGAAACTGCCCCATAATCCAATCACTCCCCTCTCTCGACACATGGAGATTACAATTGGAGATGAGATTTGAGTGGGGACACAGAACCAAACCACATCAGAGAGAAACGAAGTACTTGGTGAGGGCTTCAAGAAATTTCAGAAACTGGATTTGGCACTACATTGGAGTATTCTAACCAGAGTCCTGACAAAAGGTTACGTGCTTCAATTCAAAATATTCCTCAGTGCTGTGTTAAAAATTAAACATACAATGTATGTTTTAAATAAGAAAAAACCAGAAACCACTAGAAAGTTTTTGGATCATCCAGGAAAAGCGGAAATTTGCCTCACTAGATGATCTTGTTATACCAACCTTATTCTATGTGGTGATTTTTATACATTGCTGTCTCCTCTTTGTTAACATTTTCTCTTGGAATGGTTGGATCTCTGGTCATTAATGAGATAGTATAATATTTATAGTTTCTTGTACTGCTTTCTTCTGGCTTTTCTATTATTATACACGACATATAAAATTAGTTTCAGATTTTTTTCTTTTTTTATCCTCTGAAATAATTTATTAAAAATTGGAGTTACTTTCTCAAGTCTTTTTGCTAAAAGTCACTTCTGAAATCATCTGAATTTTTTATCTTCTTTGTGGAAATATTTTAAAGGCTTGAAAACAATTTTCTATTTCATCCTGAGCCAGTTTTAGTAGGTTATAGTTTATAACATTTTAAGCATTTCATCTTATTTTAAACTTATTCACCCATTTTTATAGCATTCTTTCCATATATTTGACCTGTTTTACTTATAATCGCCCCTCTTTCCTACCTAATATTTTCTATTTATGTAAACATTTCTGTCTTATCAAAATTTTATCTTGCCTATTTTATCCGTTTACAAGCTTTTATTCTGTTGACCATTTTTTTTACATATTTTCATATATAAATACATGTTTTACCTTAGTTTATCAATTTAATTTATGGTTTAATGTTGCTATTTTCTTTTTTCCAAAATTATGTTAGATGTTTAGCTTACTAATATTTGGCCATGTTATTAAATAATCAAAAAAAATTTACTCCTATTTCCATATTCACTGCATCCCACAGATTCAGATAATGCAATTCTACTTTCTACTGAATTCTAGTATGACTCATTAAATATTTGAAATTAAAAAATAACCTGTAGACTGTGTGTGATGGTTCACACTTGTAATTCTAGCACTTTGAGAGGCCGAGGTGAGTGGACTGCTTGAATCCAGGCATTTGAGACAGACCCCATCTCTATCAATAAATTAATAAATAAATAAATAAATAGATAAATAAATAATAACCTAGTTTGTCTCATCATAAAGTATTCCAGATTAACATATAGGTTAATACAAACAAAAATTACAAAGTTTACAATGAGATACAACTATACATCTATACAAATGGCTTTTTAAAAAGAAAGAGACTATTGACATTATCAAGTTTTGGTGGGAACCCAAGAAACTGGAAGTTCATACATCCTCGTGAAGAATAATAACTTTACAGTAACTTCAGAAAGAAATTTGGCAGTTTATAACATAATCATACATGTGCCCTGTGATCCAGCCATTCTACTCCTAGATAGTAGTTATGTATTAATTGGATATAATTATAGAAATTTTAAATAATTATTAATCATAGAAATAAAAGCATATGTTCACACCAAAATATTCAGTGGATTTTTTGTTTTTGTTTTTTGAGATGTAGTCTCGCTCTATCACCCAGGCTGGAGTGCAATGGCGCGATCTCAGCTCACTGCAACCTCCACCTTCTGGGTTCAAGCAATTCTGCAATTCTCCTGCCTCAGCCTCCCCAGTGGCTGGGGTTACAGGCACCCACCACCACACCCGGCTAGTTTTTGTACTTTAGCAGAGATGGGGTTTACCATATTGGCCAGGCTGGTCTCCAACTCCTGACCTCAAGTGATCCACCCACCTTGTCCTCCTAAAATGCTGGGATTACAGGCGTGAGCCACTGTGCCCTGCCTTCTAGTGAATTTTATAGCAGCATCATTCATCACCAGAAATTAGAAACAACAAAGACCTTTTGAAGGTGAATGGATAAGCAATCTGCAGTTTATGACACAATAAAATATGACTCAGCAATAAAATGCGATTAAACTGAATATTCAGACAACAAAATGATAAGCAATTTTACTTTTGCTGGTAAAGTAGCAAATTCAAAAGTCTAGACACTAAATAATTGTATTTATATGTCACTCTGGAAAGTCAAAATTATGGAAACAGAAAATGTCCATGCAAACTGTGAGACGGTATTGTTGGAGTGCATGCTTCAGTTTGTTTTAGTTTTACAGTAACGTATTAGTCAAGGTTCTCCAGAGGGACAGAACTAATAGGACATACCTATACATGAATTTTATTAAGGAGGATTGGCTCACACGATCACAAGGCAAAGTCCCTTGTTTGGTCATCTGCAAGCTATTACCTATCACAGGACATAGAAAGAAGCCTGAAAAGGAGGGAAGCCAACACTGCTGCCCTCTGTCTGTGGCCGAAGGCACAAGAGCCTACAGCAATCCACTGATGTAAATCCAAGTGTCCAAAGGCTGAAGATCTGGAATCCGATGTTTAAGGGCAGGAGGAGCAGAAGGAAGCATTCAGCATGGGAGGAAGATGAAATCCAGAAGACTCAGCAAGCCAGCTTGTACCACCATCTTCTACCTGCTTTGTTCTAGCCAAGCTGGCAGCCAATGGTGCCCACCCACATTGAGGGCTGGACTTCCTCTCCCTGTCCACTGATTCAAATGTCAATATCCTCTGGCAACGCCCTCACAGACACACCCAGAAACAATTCTTCACCGGCTATCTAGGTATCCTTCAATCCAATCAAGTTGACACCTAATATTAACCATCACAAGTAACTAATTACCTCTTTTTACATGGTACATCTACTATCCATGATAATTATTTTCCCTAAACATTGATTTGGTCTCGTACTGGAAATATTACATCAGCTATCTTTTGGTTTGTGTAAGCACCACATGGATCTAATATATATCTAATATATCCACCAGTGTACTGTTGAGGTCACATGATCCAAGGTGAAGAAAAAGAAACAAAACTCTCTTAAAGGGTTCAGGAGATTGAAACCCAATACTCACACATAAATTGAAACCCAACACTCACACATAAATTGAGGTCACCTGATCCAAGGTGAAGAAAAAAGAAACAAAACTTTCTTTAAGGATTCAGGGGATGGAAACCCAACACTCACATATAAATTAGTATCTGCTCATGTTCGCTAGACTGGAAACAGTAAACAATCCTGGTGCATTGGGTAGAAGACTACTCAAGAAGTTCTTCCCTCAGTGGTGGAGTACTACACTAAGTACTGCTGAAGAGATTAAGTTAATCATTTGGATTTAGAATGAATCTACTCTATTTCTAAAGTTTAAATTCATAGCACTATGGAAATTCTCAAATTCAAAGAATACTACAGCTAGAATCCCTTCTCTAAATTACATTCACTTAGAGGGGGTCGGGGGAAGGGACCACCTTGAGATGTACAGAAGATTTTTTTTTTTTCCTTTGGAGACAGATTCTTGCTCTGTAGGTCAGGCTGGAGTGCAGTGGCACCATCTCAGCTCACTGCAACATTCGACTCCCCGATTCAAGTAATTCTTGTGCCTCAGCCTTCTGAGTAGCTGGGACCACAGGCGTGTGCCAGCACACCCAGCTAATTTTTTGTATTTTTGTTATAGACGGGGTTTTGGCGTGTTGCCTAGGCTTGTCTGGAACTCCTGAGCTTAGGCAATCCTCCCACGTCACCTCCCAAAGTGCTGGGATTACAGGCATGAGCCACTGCACCCGGCCGAGATGTGCAAGAGACATCCAGTGACTCTCACAAGTAAGTGAGTTGCAGCCCACACAGCAGCCACTGAGTTCTTGTAATTTAAACATGTCCCAGAACAGGTAACAGAATCTCATTGAATGCGGCATTTTGGTTATTACTTATTTGTCAAAGCTTTCTCAGTAAATCCAGAAATTTAAATTTCTCAAAAACTGTCTTTTCATATCTCATATCATGCCCAAATGCTTTAAAGTTGTATGTGGTGGAGTGTAAGAATTGAGGAGGAATCAATATATAGCCTTTTGTTTTCAGGAATTTTATGTGTATTGTATAGTCTTCCATGCTGTACATATAAATATTACTTTTATCTCATCATTAAAATTATTATTTGTTGGTTATAATTCACTAGGTGAAAGTGATTCTCCTCAAACCTGTAAATGTTATTTAGTTTTACTCTGTTTTTTATTGCTCAAAAGATACATTATTGGTGAACCTATTAAAAACAGTAGATCAAAAGAGAATGATGGTGACTAAACAATGAATATAGGCAGGAGAGTAAACAACGTCAGAAGGGATTTTTTTTAATATTATAAGATCAAAAAGTAGATGACAAGATACTTAAATGTTTAATGTAAAAACTCTCTTAGGCACTAGAATCCCATGGGCATTCACATGACAACAGAGTAAATAGAAAAGTTAGACTAGGAGAAAAAAGCAACTTTCCTAAAAAAATTTAAAAAAATACAAAAAAAATTGAAAGAATACTACTAATTTATTATCACTGTGAGAAGCTGTATTTTGGGTAACTTCTGAGTTCATGATATTCCTCTTGACTTGGTTTTGTAAAATAACGGTGAATATGTAATATTATATCAAAGTGTAAAAAAAGTTTTTAAATCATTTACGTCATAATCGGAGAACTCTGATGGTTTCTGGCAATCAGACTGCATCTCCCTAGCACATTTATTTACCTATATAAAGTAGAAGTAGAGATCGATTCCGAGGAGGGTAAGCACTGTGTTGCATCAGATGAGGCCTCTGAAAAATCATAAAGAAAGCTATACTTGAGCAAGCAGAAATGAATCATTTGTTCAAGCACAGACGTTTTCAAGGGACTTTGGGAGAATAAGATTTTTAAAGTGCATTTAATCACAACTCAGCGTTCTACCTTTTTTCTATTAGGTCCATCATCTTTAGATGGGGAATTACTGAGGATATGAATCCAGATTAATTCTTCAACATTTGCAATGGTCTCAAATCTGATCCTCAGTATGGTCAGCCCTTAATTGAAGGAGATGAGAGTATCTGTAAGGTTTTCAGATTTTTCATGCTTTGTTACAAAATGGTAATTAGCTAGACTTTTTTCTTTCAGTGTATCGCAGGTGTGTAGGAATAACATAATTGATGTCAATAGGCCTTATAACTACAAAGAATATTGCTATAACTTCAAAGTCCACTGTGCCTATCAAATGACAAGGTTAACACAGAGCCACTGCATCCTCCTCCACCTGGTTTCTATTCTTATTCACCGCAGCTTTTGCTCTATCCCACCAGGATCTTGAAGCATAAGCCACGAATATAATTTTTCTTCCATCTAGGGAAATGGGTTGGCGATTTAGAATCCCGCAATAGTTATTCACTGGCGATTGGCAACCCCCTGGAGGATATAAACTTTCAGGCAGTTCAGCTTTTTTGCTCCTGTGGGTGAACCAGCTTGAAAAGACAGTATTGTAAAGAAAGTTGCAAGTGGAAGAAAGCTGCAGAGACTGAGAGATTGATATGGAAGCTTGTGAAAGGTATCCAAAGGGACCTAGCTGCAATCCTAACACTGCTAGGCTGCAGAGTCATTGTAGCACATCGTATCAGAGGTGTCGCCATGAAATGATTTATTGTTGAATATTCTTAACATATTTTTCCACAATTGGAGAGAAAAGGGAAGAACAAACACTCAATTAAACTTCCTATTGAAATTGGCATATATTTTTCTTTAACTTTCACAAATCAAAGCAAATTGCATGTCATTAGCTAATACTAAACAGCTAAGAGAAACAACATCTACATGTAAAGAGAGTAAATTGATAAAATCATTATGCCATAAAATCGGTGGAAAGGCCATGAGATCTAATAGATGTTACAAACTTCATATGCTTTTTAAAACATTTATTGAGGTATAATTGATATACAACAAACTGCACATATTTAAAGGGTACAGTTTGATAAGTTTTGACACACGTATAAATCCATAATGCATCACCAAGATAATAAAGGTGTACATCAGCCCTCCAATTTTTTGGCTCTTTTATAATTCAAGGGTATAAAGTGCTTGCACTCATCCACCACTTCCACTATGGCCCCAGAAAACCCAGGTCTGATACATATATCAGATATCTATATCTATATATATCATCTATCTATCTATATATATCACCTATATATATATCATCTATATATATATATATATACACACACACACACATAGGTAGATAGATAGATACAAGATTCTAGATTTGTATTAAAAAGAATTATTCAGTATAAACTCTTTTTGAGAGTGGGAGGAACTTGTCTCTTCATACAGTATAATTACTTTAGAATTCGTTAATATTTCACTGTTTTTAACTATGTGTTCTTACAATTTCTGAGTAGTCTTCTATTGTGTGGATGTGGTACAGAGTGATTAGTAATCCACCTACTGACCAACATATGGATGTTTCCAGTTTATTTGGCTGTTACAAATAAATTAGTAGCAAACATTTAAGTTTAAGGCTTTTTAGAGACATATGTTATCTTTTCCTTTGGTAAATAAGGAGAGTTGAAATGGCCAGATCACAGGTAATACATGTGCTTAATTTTTAAGCAATTGCCAAATTGCTTTCCAAAGAGGCATATAATTTAATTCTTCACGAAAAAGTGATTTCAGTCCCTCTACTTCTTTCTCAAAACTTGATAAAATTTTTATTTTTACTTTTAGCCATTTCAATATGTTTGAAGTACTACTATATTGTGGTTATAACTTCTATTTCTCTTATGACTAATGATTTTAATTATCAACTCATGCTTACCTATCATCCATTTGTTCATTTGTTTTCTTTGTTGAAGCAACCGTTCAAATTTTTGGTTCATATTTAATTTGATTTTTATTTTGTTATTGATTTTCACACATATATATATTCAAGGTACATGTTCTTTATATCTTTTTATGCTCATAGTGTATTTCAAGAAGCAGAAGTTTCTCATTTTGAAAACATCCAATGTATCAATTTGTATTTACTGTTCTATCAAAAATATTTGACTCTAAATCTGTAGTCTATTTCAAGTGAATTTTTGTATATGAGCTGAGATATAAAATGAAGGTCCTTTTATATGAACATGGATACTCAATTATCCCAGAAGAATTGGTTAAAAAGATAAATTTTCTCCACTGCATTTATTTTTACACTTGATCTTAGCCAAAAGGCCGAGAAGCGATCCACTGCATTTATTTTTTAAATGAATTATCCATTTAAGTGTTAGTCTATTTTTGAAATACAATTTCAACATTTATTTTAAAGGATACACATGCAGATGTGTGACATTGGTTTATTGCATTACATGAGGTTTGGGCTACAAATGATCCCTTCATCCTGGCTGTAAGCATAGTACCCAATAAGTGGTTTTCAGCTCATGGCCCTCTCCCTTCTGTACAGTACTCCCTAATGTTTATTGTTCCCATCTTTATATTTATATATGTGTGTATACAGTGTTTAGCTCCCACTTATGAGTGAGAACATTCAGTATTTGATTTTCTGTTCTTGCATTAATTCACTTAAGGTAATGACCTCCAGCTGCATCCACATTACTGCAAAGGTCATGATTTCCTTGTTTTAAATGGCTGCATAGTATTCCATGGTGTACATATACCAGATTTTCTTTATCCAATCCACTGTTGACGGGCAGCTAGGTGGCTTCCGTGTCTTTGCTATTGTGAATAGCGCTGTGATGAACATGCCAGCACATGTGTCTTTTTGATAGAACAATTTGTTTTCTTATGAATATATTCCCAGTAGTGGGATTGCTGGGTTGAATGGCAGTTCTGTTTTAAGTTCTTCGAGAAATCTACAAACTGCTTACACAGCGGTCAAACTAGTTTCATTCCCACCAACAGTGTGTAAGTATTTCCATTTCTTCATGGTCTTCCCAACACCTGTTATTATTTGACTTTTTAATCATAGCCATTGTGCATGAACCTGGGAGGCGGAGCTTGCAGTGAGCTGAGATCCCGCCACTGCACTCCAGCCTGGGCAACACAGCGAGACTCCGTCTCAAATAATAATAATAATAATAATAATAATAATAGCCATTCTGACTGGTATGAGATGGAATCTCATTGTGGTTCTGATTTGCATTTCCATGATATTAGTGATGTTGAGCATTGTTACATGTTTGTTGACCGATTGTCTTCTTTTGAGACATGTCCATTCATGTCCTTTTTGCTTTTTAAATTGGTTTATTTATTGTGTATTGATTTATTTAATTTCCTTGTAGATTCTGGATATTAGACCTTTATCAGATACTTAGTTTTCAAATATATTCTTCCATTCTGTGGGTTTTCTGTTTGCTCTGTTGATAGTTTCGTTTGATGTGCCCCAGCTCTTTAGTTTAGTTAGGTCTCACTTGTCAGTTTTTGTTTTCATTGCAATTGTTTTGGGGACTTAGTGATAAATTCCTTGCCAAGGCCAATATCAAAAAGCTTTTCCTTGGTTTTCTTCTAGGATTCTTATAGTTTGAGGTATTATATTTAAATATTTAATTCATAGTGAGTTAACATGTACATAATGTTTCATTCCTCTGCATATGGCTAGCCAGCTAACCCAGTACCAGTCGTTGAATAGTGGGTCCTTTCTCCATTGCTTAATTTTGTTGACTTTGCCAAAGATCACATGGATATGTGTGTATAGGTTTATTTCTGCATTATTTATTTTCCATTGGTCTATCTGTTTTTGTATGAGTACCATGCTGCTTTGGTTACTGCAGCATAGTTCAAAGTCAGATAATGTGAAGTCTCCCCATTTTCAAAGAACAATTATGTTTTCTTTCTGCTTAAGTTTGCTTTGGCTATTTGGGCTCTTTTTTAGTTCCATATGATTTTTAGAATAGATTTTTCTAATTCTGTGAAAAATGACATGGTGTTTTCATAGGGATAGTGTTGACTCTGTAAATTGCTTTGGGCAGTATGGACATTTTCCAGTATTGATTCTACGAATCCATGAGTATAGACTATTTTTCCATTTACGTATGTCATCTGTAATTTATTTCAGCAGTGTTTTGTGATTCCTCTTGTAGATAACTTTTCCCATCTTGTTTAGCCATAGTCCTAGGTGTTCCATTTTTTTGTGGCTACTGCAACTAGGATTGTGTTCTTGATTTGTTTCTCAGCTAGAATGTTGTTGGTGTATAGAAATGCTGCTGATTTTTGTACATTGATTTTGTGTCCTGAAACTTGACTGAATTTGTTTATAAATTCCAGGAGCTTTTTGACAGAGTATTTAAGGTTTTCTATAAATGGAATTATATCATCAGCAAAGACAGATAGTTGTGTTCTTCTGTTCGTATTTGGATGCTTTTTATTCTCTTATCTGATTGCTCTGACTAGGACATTCAATATGTTCTTAAATAGGAGAGGTGAGAGTAGGCATCCTTGTCTTGTTCCAGTTCTCAAGAAAAATGCTTCCAGCTATTGCCCATTCAGTGTGATGTTGGCTGTGACTTTGGCATAGATGGATTTTATAATGTTTAGGTATTTTCCTTTGATGCCTAGTCTGTAGATGATTTTTACCTTGAATAGACTTTGCATTTTATTGAAGGTTTTTTCTGTGTCCATTGAGATGCTCATGTCATTCTGGCTTTTTATTCGGTTTATATGGTGAATCACATGTGTTTATTTTTGTATGTAGAACCAACCTTCCATAACAAGAATAAAGCCTTCTTGAGCATGGTGAATTAATTTATTGATGTACTGCTGGATTTGGCTCGCTGTATTTTGTTGAGAATTTTTGCATCTATATTCATCAGGAATATTCCCCTGAAGTTTTTGTTTCTTTGTGTTGTCTCTTCCAAATTTTGGTATCAGGATGATGCTGGCTTTGTCAAACAAGGTGGGTGGCAGCCTCTTCTGGTTGATTTTATGGAATAGTTTCAGTAGGGGTGCTATCAGTTCTTCTTCGTACATTTGGTAAAATTCAGCTATGAATCCATCTAATTTAAAGCTCTTTTTAGTTGGTGGGTTTTCCATTACTGATTCAATTTCAGAACTTGTTACTGGTCCATTCAAAATTTGGCAGAGACAACAAAAAACCAAAACTTCAGGCGAATATTCCTGGTGAATATAGGTGCAAAACTTCTCAACAAAATCCAGCAGTACATCAATAAGTTAATTCACCACGATCAAGAAGGCTTTATTTCTGAGATGCAAGGTTGGTTCAACATACAAAACTAAATATATGTGATTCACCACATAAACAGAATCAAAAACCAAAACCACTTGATTATCTCAATAGACACAGAAAAAGCCTTTGATAAAATGCAAAGTCTATTCATGATAAAAATTCTTTGCTTAGATTTTTACTTTCTCCCTGGTTCAATCTTGGAGGATTGTTTGTTTCCAGGAATTTATCCATATCCTGTAGATTTTCTAATTTTTGTATGTAGTGATGTTTGTAATAGTCTCCCAGGAGCTCTGTATTTCTGTGGGATTGTTTTTAATGTCATCTTTTTTATTTCTGATTCTGCTTATTTGGATATTTTTTCTCTTTGTTAATCTAATGGTCTATCAACCTTACTTATTCTTTTGAATAACCAATTCTTGGTTTTATTGATCTTTTGTATGAACTTTTGGGTATAAATTTCATTCAGTTCTCTGATTTTACGTATTCATTTTTTTTCTACCAGTTTGGGGGTTGGATTGTTCTTTTTCATTTTCTAGTTCCTATAGGTGTGATGTTAGTTTGTTAATTTGAAATCTTTCTAAATCATTGAAAGTGTTTAACACTGTAAACTTTCCTCTTAACACAGCTTTTGCTGCATCCCACATATTTTGGTAAATTGTGTCTCTATTTTTTTATTTCAAATAAATTTTTGATTTCTGCCTTTACTTTATTGTTCACCCAAGAGTTGTTTAGAAGCAAGTTGTTTAGTGTTCATGTTTTTGTGTAGTTTCAAGAGATTTTGTTGGTATTGATTTCTATTTTTATTGTACTGTGATCCGAGAATGTGCCTGATATTGTTTCAATTTTAAAAATTTATTGAGATGTGCTTTGTTGCTGAGTCTGTAGTCAGTCTTAGAATTAGTATGTGCTCCATGTGCAGAGGAGAAGAATGCATATTCTCTGGCTGTTGGGTGGAGTATTCTGTTGATGTCTCTTAGGTCCAATTGGTCAAATGTTGAGTTTAAGTCCATAATTTTTTTGTTCATTTTCTACCTCGCCAATCTGTCTAAGGCTGTCAGTAAGGTGTTGAAGTCCCCCATAATTATTGTGTGGCTCAGTCTTTTTGTAGGTTAAAAAGGTTTTATGAATCTAGGTGCTCTAGTGTTTAGTGAATATATATATTTTTCTTCTTGTTGAATTGAACCCTCCATCATTACGTAATGCCCTTCTTTTGATCTGTCATGGTGTTGTTGGCTATTTGTTTTGTAGACTCGAATATGTAATTGCTTTATCTTGTCTGTGGGTTATGTGCTTGAGTTCATTTTTGTGGTAGCAGGCTTTGATTTTTTTTTTTCATGTTTAGCACCCCCTTAAGGACCTTGTAAATCTAATCTGGCAGTAACAAATTCCCTTAGTATTTGTATGTCTAAATAGGATTTTATATCTCCTTTGCTTATGAATCTTAGTTTGAAGGGTTTATTACTCTCTTCTCACACTGCTAATAATGACATACCTGAGACTGGGCAATTTATAAAGAAAAAGAGGTTTAATGGACTAATAGTTCCACATGGCTGAGGAGGCCTCACAATTATGTCAGAAGGCAAAGGAGGAGCAAAGTCACGTCTTACATGGTGGCAGGCAAGATAGAGCACGCAGGGGAACTCCCCTTTATGAAACCATCACATCTCATGAAACATATTCACTATCACAAGAACAGCATGGGAAACACCTGCCCCCATGATTCCATTGGCTCCCATTGGGTCCCTCCCACAGCATGTGGGAATTATGAGACCTACAACCCCATGTGTTGAGGGAAGGAGCGAGATGCTTGGATTGTGGGGACAGTTTTCCCCATGCTCTTTTTGTGATAGTGAGTGAGTTCTCATGAGATCTGACGGTTTTATAAGCATCTGGCCTTTCCCCTGCTTGCAGTTCTGTCTCCTACCACCTTGTGAAGAAGGTGCCTGCTTCCCCTTCTGCCATGATTGCAAGTCTCCAGAGGCCTCCACAGCCACGTGGAACTGTAAGTCAATTAATCCTCTTTTCTTTATAAATTACCCAGTCTCAGGTAGTATATTTACAGCAGAGTGAAAACAGACTAATACAGCTTCCCTTGTAGGTTACGTATTCTTTCTCTGTAGCTGCCTTCAAGATTTTGTCTTTTGCATTGATGTTGGTTAACCTGTTGACTATGTGCCTTAGGGCTGGTCATCTTGTATAGCATTCTGCAGGGGGTGTATGTATTTCTTAAATTTGAATGATTTTCTTTCTAGCAAGTTTAAGGAAATTTTCATGAACTATATTCTCAAATATACTTTCCAAGTTGCTTACTCTCTCCTTCTCTTTCAGGAATGCCAATGAGTCCTAGATTTGGTTTCTTCACATAATCTCATATTTCACGGAGGTTTTGCTCACTTTTAAAAATTGTTTTTTCTCTTTTGTCTGACTGTGTTGATTCAAAGAGCCAGTCTTCAAGCTCTTAGCTACTTTCCTAAGTTTGGCCTATTCTGCTGTTAATGGTTTTGATTGTATTACGAAGTCCTTATATTTTGGTGTCATAATTTGGGCTGTGTTCCAGAAGGTGGTACTTGAGAAGGTGTGGCTGGTAGATAAGTTCCTACTTAGCCACATGGCTCTTTTGTGTTTTGTTGTCTTGGTGGCATTGCTACGGTGGGCAAGGAGAGATATAACCCCCTCAGCTGGTTTATCCTTGGCTTGGAGGAGCCCTCTCCAATCTCTGGTTCCATGCTCACATTTCCACTGTTAGGTGTTCTGGGCCATGGGGCTTTCTCAAGTACAGTCGTGGTTGTGAAACAAGAAAGGTTCCCTTGTCCCCTTCAAAGGGCATGCGATAAGAACGTGGTTCACTCATTCAGTGCCCCGCTGCTCACACCTCTAGGACAGCATACAGACAGGAAGGCTGTGGGGCTCCCCGACCCCACGGCAATGTCTAGGGGTTCATGTTTGCAGCTGAAGCCCCAGTGGGTGTGTGTTACACGGTGCTCTTTTAGTTTAGCCGTCTATAGGCGGCTTGTGTTAGTCAGCTCAACTAGAACCCTGCCTTATCGCAAGGACAAAGGGCTTTTTGTATCCCGGGGTTCTTGCCCTGGTGTACCGGAAAAATTGGATCACATATAGGCTTGGAGAATGACTGCAAGGTTGTATCGAGTGGAAGTAGCTCTCAGCAGATGGGGGAACCATAAGGGAGATGGTTTTCCCCTGGAGCCAAGCCACTCTGCAACCTTGGCTCTCCTTCAGCTGCCCCAACCAAACTTGTGTCGTTCTGCTGGTGGGTGGCCTGCCAGTATGCTGGTGCCTGTCCATGCGTTCCTCTTGACGTCCAGCCACCCATGTATTTCTCCACTGATGTGCTCCTCTCGACGTCCAGCTGCCTGTGTGTGTGCCTGCTAGGGTCTCAGAGTTTTTATAAGCACAGGAAGGGGGCATGGCAGGCTAGGGTGGTCTTGGGAAATGCAACGTGTGGGCAGGAAAACAAAAATGCTTGTCCTCACATAGGTCCATGGGCACAGGCCCGGGGGGTGGAGCTCTAGCCAGGGACCACACCCCTTTCCCCCTTTTGTATCATTTAAAGGGACCACGCCCTTCCCTTCTCAGCACTTCCCTTCCATATCAGTTGGCAGACAGGTCTTACTCTGTTTTCTTCCCAGACCAGTACTGCTGATGGAGACACACTCCACTTCCCTGCAGGTCCTTGAACCCATGTGTCTACCCCTCTCAGTGTTCTGCGAGTGAGAGCTTCTCCCACTGCTTGAGTACTGCTCAAGCTGGTGAATCCTGCCTATCTAGGTGCAGCAGCATGGGTATAATTGCCTAATCTCCAATCTGGGTATCTCCCAGGGGTTCGGGGCTATACATGCCCACAGAGTTCAGGCAGAAATGGGGTGTTGTGCTGGATACCCAAGCAGGCGTTGCCTGCCTGGCTATGAGCAGTGGGAGTGGGGTAGAGTCACCAGCTCCACTGTCTAGGTGCTTCCTGAAGGAAGAGAGAGCTGTGTCCACTGGTTGAATTCAGGCTGAAGCAGGGCTGCTCTGCTGGAATCTGGCTCTGAGCTTTGTCTGGTGCAGGAGTGTAGGACAATCTTAGTAATCCCAGGCACCGCATTGGCAGCCTCTGTGGGGGTTATGGTAGACGGCATCAGACTGCTCTGGGGTCCATGGCCTTTAGGGGTGTCTGAGGACTTGAATGTTGCTTCTGTAATAACTTCAGGTGGCTTTTGGTATCAGTCTAGAGGCCTGTGGGCTTCAGGGGATTCTCTTATTTCCAGGATTGCACAGATCCCTTTAGGAGGTGTGGGTCCCCCAGGGTCTCTTACTCACCCCTTCTCAGCTGAGAAGCTTCCCTGGCTCCATGCCCAGCCCAAATGGGCTGTTTTCTGTGTCTTCCCACTCCCTTAATGGAGCCTGACACAGTTTTTAAGTGACAGGCTTGCAGAGTCAGTGTTTACTTACCACTCTATTTCCTCACAGTGACACGGCACACGTGACCTGGCTCTAGCTCACTATCTTGGCCCCTTCCCCTGTGGTAGTCTGTTTCTTTATTCTGTTCTTTGATCTATTCATCTGTTTCAACACCCACATCTTACTGTCTTGATTACTGTAGAATTATAAGTATTGGAATCAAGTAGTGCCATCTCTAATTATTTTCTTGTTTTTCAAACTTCTTTTAATTAATTTAGGTTTCTGTGTTTCCATTTAGATTTTGAAACAGATAATCAATATATCTTTTTTTTTTAAAAAGAGCCTGCTGGATTTTTTATTGCATTGAAACTATAGATCATTGTGGGAAGAATTGAGGTATATCAGTCCACTTATTAGTTGTTCTTTAACTTCTCTAAATAATCATATATGGCTCCCAAATAATTAGTGAGATGTATGTTTATATTCATATTTTTAATATGCTGCTGCATGGTAATTTTGTATTTCAATTGTTGGTTGCTTGTTGCTAATATACATAAATACAATTATTGTCATATATTGACAACAATCTTGCTAGATTTTCTTCTTATAGTAGCCTTATTGTAGAAGCCATCATACTTTTTATATAAACAGATCGTGCATAAAAAACTTTCTTTTTCCAGATCTAGATATTTTTAACATTATTATTATTGTGCTTTTGTTAAGACAGTATTCAAAAGAAATAAGTGTGGGCATGCATATTTTTTTTTATCTTAGGTGAAAAGCACCCAGTCCTTGGTATAATTCACCTATAGAAATTTTGAAAATGTCCTTTATCGATTGAGGAAAATGCTTCTAATCCTAGTTTGCTGAGTTTTTATTAAGAATTCCTATTAGATTTATTCAGGTTTTTTTCATCTATGTTGACACTTTAATGGCATGCAGGTCTGTTTTAAAACACTGAAATTTTAAAGTTGTATTATGTCATCATAATCTAGATTATTTTGACTAGGTGAATCAGATTTTTGCTTATTTGTTTCAAAAATATTGCTCATAAAGAAGATGTTTTGCTATAAGAGGGCAAGAATATATCCTCTGAATTGCCCTATAGATTAAAATTTAATTCATATATAACTGTGTATGCCATTCATTTAAGAGCAGTAGCTTCCCTTAACCATTTTTTTCTAAGTATATTTCTTCTACTGTGCTATTATACTTAACAGGAAGTCATGCTGATAGAATCTATTTGTTCTTCTTGGAATTACAAAACTTTTAGCTTTCAAAAATTTTGAAAAAGCTGAGAAATATATCAAAATAATAATGATAGTAGCAATAATTACACTAATAGCAGTTATGACTACATTTGTTATTATAAATGATGAACGTGAAATGTGTTAAGTCAAAACATATTGTCTGTGTACTTGGGATAGCTCTGCTAATAAATAACTCTTACAGAACACATAAGAACATATGGCTAAGTTTTGCTCTACAAATAAGTGTTAACCTTTAAAGGATTATTCTATGGACTTTAAAGAAAACCTTAAAAGTTAAATTTAAATGTGCAATGTACAATATATTTGTCTAAATCACCAAATATATTGATGATTTAAGCTTGTTACAATTAATTGTAGTGAATCCATCAGCTTTTAATATTATTAATTATGCATCCTTAGAAAGAAAGGAATACTGACTTTTTAAAAAGACACTGTTGTTTCTATTAGAAAATAGAAACCTTTTCTTTTTTTAAATGTTCTACTGGTGCCAACCTGAGGATTCTACTTCTCCGTTAAAAAAAAAAGGTATGAAAAGATTATTATTTGTTAGTCATAGACCTCCTAAAAATCGCAGATAAGGGTTAGGGTGTTCATTGTAACATCAAATAAAATCCATCTTATATATGTGCAGATTAGGTGAATAGACTACATGCTTTCCACTATATTTCTTCTGTATCTTCCCTTTTGTGACAACCAAACAGACCTGGAGAAAAGCACCAATCACCTATTAGTTATTTATGAACAACCAATCACATCTTGTTAACATAATGTAAAGTATGTGGTCTTCTAGTCAGAAGTGACACTATTTTAATAGTACCACAATTTGCCCCAGATACCTTGGACTTTTGGTAATAAGACATCATAAAATATGCTAGTGAGTTACCGCTCTGTCTTTGGGAAATTAAGTGAAAAGGAGTTCACAGCTGCACTTCTCTACATAAAGACTCAGAAGGCAAAAGAGTTCAAATATAACCTAATTAAATAAGACAGCAAATCTAAGTAGCATACAAAGCTATTAAACAAACCAGATTGGTCCATAATAATAAGAAACATATTTCACATCTGTTGCACAGTACAGAGCTTTTAACAAGTAATAGGCATAACGTGCTGGAAAATAGTTGCTATTCCCCATCAGTATATCATTGTCAATGGTAGTGCTGTCTCAAAAGAAGCACTTATCTCATACACTTTATTGCTTGATAGCTTGCTGATTGCTTTTACAAAGCAATAAATTGATGGCCTGATTCAGCACTGACATTAGGTTATGTTCATTTTCAGTGATTGATGCCTTGAATTAGAACTCTTGTATTCTTCTCTGCTTTGGAATATGAAATTCTAAATAGGCCTGTCTGATGTCACAAATAAGGCAATATAACTGATGCCAAATGAACTATATTTATTCATTTAAATAACTAACTGGCTCTTCACTTTAATAAAGTTTTCATAATTTATGTCTTAATGTCTCCATTTCAAATTAAATTGTCTAGCCAAATTAAAAAAAACCTTGTAAAAATAAGGTATATATTTGAAATTGCAATTCCAAAGCAGATGCAGGGTAGCATGCAAAATCAGACTATATAAATTATTAATAAATAAATTAGATAAATTAAATAATTTAACTACTTCAAATCTAAAGGATGAAATCTATTATTTTCCATTAACAGAAATAATTGCTTGATTTTGTAATTTTAAAATAGTAATGAAACTAAAAAGGTAAAAATAGGTAAGAAAGAAAGAAAACCAGATACCAAATATATTTTAAACTCCATATTTCAAATCCCAAGTAGTGCGATGTATAATTAAAAAATCTCAAAAGACTAGTGGCTCTCAACTGGGCACAATTTTACACCCAGGGAACATTTAGCAATGTCTGGAGACTTTTTTTTTTTTTTTTTTTTTTTTGAGACAGAGTCTTGCTTGCCCAGGCTGGAGAGCAGTGGCCTGATTTTGGCTCACTGCAACTTCTGCCTCCCAGGTTCAAGTGATTCTCCTGCCTCAGCCTCCCGAGTAGCTGGGATTACAAGCATGCACCACCACACCTGGCTAATTTTTTGTATTTTAGTAGAGAAAGAGTTTCACCATGTTGTCCAGGCTAGTCTGGAACTCCTGACCTCAAGTGATCCTACCACCTCGGCCTCCCAAAGTGCTGGGATTACAGGCATGAGCCACTGTGCCTGGCCTCTGGAGACATTTTTGGTTTTCACAATTGGAGCATTGCAGTCAGTGGGTGGCATCCAGGGGTGATGCTAAACATCTAATATGAACAATCGTGAGACCCCAAAAGTTAATAGCGCTGAGGTTGAGACAACTTTCTCTAAATACTTCAGTAAGCTACATAATGAGGCTCCCAGTTGGTCAGTCCCCTTATTCTGTTAAAAGTATCTTCTCAAGATATATCTATCCTTTCCATTTAGCTTTGCTCTGTGTCTCTCTGTCTGAGCTCTTTCCGTAATCAACAAAATAAAACTGTCGTACGATCATGGACATATAACAGGTAGGTAAGAAAGGGAATGGATTGAAAGGGATGATATAAGTCATGTTAAGTCTAGCAAATTGAGTATTACTGAAGAGCAAAATGGTATCAGATAAATTAAAAAATGGGTAGCTCACAGGAGTAAATGATTTGCGCTGTGCTTATGACACTGCTTATTTGATGATTAAAGTTGGACTATGTGTATGAAAGAAAATAACATTTCAGACAAATCTTTTACACCTATATTAAAATATGTGTTAATCTATAGCTAGATGTGAGAGCACTTATAAAAACACTCTCTTCTTTTTTTAAAATTGTGTCATGTATTATTTTACACTAGTATGAGAATAGAATAAGTTTGTGTGATGTGTGTTTGTGTATGTAAAAGGCAGGGAGAAAGAGAAAGGAACATGTAGCATTAGGTATATTATAGTTGACTTATTATTTATGGAAGTAGAAAGTAGAACAGAACTTAAATAGAACAAGCAATATTTCTAATATAGCACCATCAAATAATATTTTATTTTAAATAAAGACCAAAAACAGCAACTCAGTTGACTTGCAATTGATAAGAGGTCTTTATTTTTTCACATCTGAGAATTTAGATTACATAATGAGATGCAGTAAAATGCTGAAATAATGCTCAAACAAGGAAGACTTAATAGTCAAAGTTACATTTGAAACCTCATACTTTGTTTCTTACTCTTACTTGCATAATTTCAAATTTCTACCTACATATTTCTTATGTTCATATGCAAACATTTAAAAATAGATTGTAAGAAATGGAGCTTCTGAGAAAAAGATAGTGTATTTAAATTGTTATGACCACTAAAATGCCTTAACAAAATTTATAGCAATTTTCATTCTCACTCATAAGATTGCAATTACATTGATAATGAACATTCCAGGATATATGATGAGCTGATTAATCAAAAGTCATTGATTATTGTTTTAGATTATTTTTTAAACTTGCTCATTTATGTTGTCTTGAACATTAGAGCATTCTAGATATTTACCATTACTGTGCTCAACACTACAGATAAAAAGATAAAAATACACCGACTGTCTTCAAACATCTCAACTGTAAACAAATTAGTGATTATAATGTTTAATAATGTAATTGTCATTTCGTGATAAGTCCTGATTTTTCTCTGTTGCTGTTTGCTGACCCATGATGCAATATTCACAAAATTATCAAATGACTTTCTGAAGACACATGTGGAAATGAATTTATATATATATATATGGTCACTGAACCTTACATGATATTAATCTTTATGAAAAATTTAATTATAAAATACTTGTTTATTCATCAGCAAAATTTAAGATGTATGTGATCTAGAAAAATTTAATTATGGATCCTTGATTAGATTGATGGATAATATTTTCTTTTTTTTATTATACTTTAAATTCTAGGATACATGTGCACAATGTGCAGGTTTGTTACATATGTATACATGTGCCATGTTGGTGTGCTGCACCCATTAATTCGTCATTTAACATTAGGTATATCTCCTAATACTATCCCTCCCCCGTCCCCCTACCCCGCAACAGGCCCCAGTGTGTGATGTTCCCCTTCCTGTGTCCAAGTGTTCTCATTGTTCATTTCCCACCTATGAGTGAGAATATGCGGTGTTTGGTTTTTTGTCCTTGTGATAGTTTGCTGAGAATGACGGTCTCCAGCTTCATCTATGTCCCTACAAAGGACACGATCTCATCATTTTTTATGGCTGCATAGTATTCCACAGTGTACCACATTTTCTTAATCCAGTCTATCATTGTTGGACATTTGGCTTGGTTCCAAGTCTTTGCTATTGTGAATAGTGCTGCAATAAATATACGTGTGCAGGTGTCTTTATACCAGCGTGATTTATAATCCTTTGGTTATATACCCAGTAATGGGATGGCTGGGTCAAAGGTATTTCTAGTTCTAGATCCCTGAGGAATCGCCACACTGACTTCCACAATGGTTGAACTAGTTTACAGTCCCACCAATGTGTAAAAGTGTTCCTATTTCTCCACATCCTCTCCAGCACCTGTTGTTTCCTGACTTTTGAATGATTGCCATTCTAACTGGTGTGAGATGGTATCTCATTGTGGTTTTGATTTGCATTTCTCTGATGGCCAGTGATGATAAGCATTTTTTCATGTGTCTTTTGGCTGCATAAATGTCTTGTTTTGAGAAGTGTCTGTTCATATCCTTCGCCCACATTTTGATGGGGTGGTTTGTTTTTCTCTTGTAAATTTGTTTGAGTTCATTGTAGATTCTGGATATTAGCCCTTTGTCAGATGAGTAGGTTGCAAAAATGTTCTCCCATTCTGTAGGTTGCCTGTTCACTCTGATGGTAGTTTCTTTTGCTGTGCGGAAGGTCTTTAGTTTAATTAGATCCCATTTGTCAATTTTGGCTTTTGTTGCCATTGCTTTTGGTGTTTTAGACATGAAGTCCTTGCCCATCCCTATGTCCTGAATGGTATTGCCTAGGTTTTCTTCTAGGGTTTTTATGGTTTTAGGTCTAACATTTAAGTCTTTAATGCATCTCGAATTAATTTTTGTATAAGGTGTAAGGAAGGGATCCAGTTTCAGCTTTCTACATATGGCTAACCAGTTTTTGCAGCACCATTTATTAAATAGGGAATCGTTTCCCCATTTCTTGCTTTTGTCAGGTTTGTCAAAGATCAGATGGTTGCAGATATGCAGCATTATTTCTGAGGGCTCTGTTCTGTTCCATTGGTCTATATCTCTGTTTTGGTACCAGTACCATGCTGTTTTGGTTACTGTAGCCTTGTAGCATAGTTTGAAGTCAGGTAGTGTGATGCCTCCAGCTTTGTTCTTTTGGCTTAGGATTGACTTGGCAATGTGGGCTCTTTTTTGGTTTGGATAATATTTTCTGGTGACTAGAAGTGGATTTGTATTTCAGTACTGCAACTTACCATTACTGAGCTAGTCAACAACATTTTATCATTAAACTTCCATTGTCTACTTTATAAAATAAACCAAACATTTTTGCAGAAATTAAATGATGGGTGTTTGGTTTACATGAGATAACACATGTTGAAGAAGTTAACAAATTTTCTGTCATTAAAATCTTAACAAATAGGTAAACTTCATGTTCTTAAATAGAATACTTAAATGACTAAAAGATATCCTTAGCTGTGGTGTGACTTCTTGGGAAAAAAGTCTAAGTACATGTCTGAAGCATTATTATAATGTTCCCAAGGCCTGTAAATATTGTAATGGCATTATAAATGCTGCACATTCATAACATTGTATTAATGCACATGTATTAATGAAAGGATGTCATAGAACACTACTCATAGGAAGTTATTTTGTGCCAAGAATTGGTGGATAATTTTTATAACTTTATAACAATAACAAAAAAAAAAAAAACACTTGCCTGTGGGATGCTTTATAGTCTGTTTTTACCCATGGTAACTGGTAGGACTGATGGCAGACTCCTGGGGACTTTATGGGCATGGATTACAGTAGCCTTCAGTAAATAGTTCTTTAAATATGTTACAAAACCCTAAACCCTCCAAGTCTGCCCCTGTCAGTGACCCAGCTTCAGAAGACTATGAAGAAGTAGTGAAGGCTTTAATATTTCCTCCTGCCCCTGGGAGTTTGTCATTATTCTGAATGCCACAGATTATGTATCCCTGAAGAGGAAGGGTAAGCTATTTTGAGTATCATATCTAACTCCCCCAACACATGGGAAAATTGGGTGTTCCATTAAAAATCTATTTGCAGATAAGAGCCAAAGAAGATTTGTCCTACTGTGAATGCTTTGTGATAGTGACTTATCTGAATAGATATTTCCTAGAGTAAATAAAACCAGAGGGAGATTATGAATGGCTTGACTTTCTAATTTTTGTGAATATGTTCTTTCTATTTCTAAGGTGAAATATATAAATGTTCTTAACATTACCATCTTATACATAGAGAAATATAATATGTATAAGATATATCTTGAATTGTGTACTTTGGGGGCCAAGTTTATCTTAAAATAAACTATAGCATGATGGATTAAATATCAAACTCACAGTTAGGCTTCCTTTGAACCTAGTAGTTAAACATAGATATGTGACAAAGTGTATTTTTAAATTAGCGCTTAGGCAACTTTCTTATCAATAATATCAAACTCACATCATTAGATATTTTCTCTTACATGCACAAAAAACAGATACAGTATTAATGTAAAGTATGCAAGTAAATGAGGAAAAATAAGCAAGTGGGATGCAAATAGAGAAGGGACTTACAGGCATATTCACTCTGACAGAAAAGAAAATCAAAGAGAAGCAAGGCACAGATGGAATAGAAAGATGCCTTGCTGTCCTTGCCAAGACCTTCTCATAGCCTAGGACGACACGCCTGCACAACACAGTTGATGAATACTCTAAACAAACTCTAACACGGTCTCAAATATAGCTTTCTCTAAGAATGCCCAAGTTCGAGGCGACCGTTCATGTCTCTGAATTCTCTTATCACTTTCTACCTCCTTTGTGTCACATACCATAATCTACTTTATAATTACTTTTGTACCTTTTTCTGTCATCTCACCTAGATTGCATCACTAGGAGAGCAGCTTTTGAATTTTTCATCGTTTCATTCCCTCAGTCCTCAGGCAGAACACTTTGACCACAGTGGACTGTTAAACACCACTATTGAATAAGTGGATAATAACGATTGGATAGGTGGGAGGATTTATTCTGGAAGCATTTTGAGTATTTGTACAAGCTAGGAAGTTTGCTTCAAAGCCTTTAAAATTATATGTGGTTTGACACACCTCTCCTATACTCTATCCTTCAACAGAGATCGAACACTTAATTCCCTATGTCAAGGAACATACAAATTGATTAGGTTCTGAACATTAAAACTGTAATATTAACAACAAGGACATAATATATGCTGACCAGTGTTGAGGGCATATATTTAAATCCAGGATTTTATATACAGAGAAACACAATACATAGCAAGTTGGAGAAAGTTTAAAGGTAGACTTCCAGCTTTTGGATCTATCTGTTTAGTAGATTAATTAGACTGTTAGCATTATCTTAATGCATTTTTAAAACATGTAATTGCTTTTCTCTTTTAGTAAATAAGCATAATGTACATCTAGTTCGGCTTTAACTAAAGACTCTAACAGTAAAGAAAGTGTACTATAAAAATGGTTCCATATGATATATGGAACACACCAGTCTGTGGAAGTTCAGTGAGTGTGTCACAAATGTATTGAGAATATGGTACAAAAATCTCACTGTTAAAAATAACAGTATCCAATATGCATGAGAGTGGATGTTAATCCACTGGAAATGATTGTGCAAGTAGCATCAGAGTTGACCAATATAAATGTTTGCCATGAAAATGTATTCTCTTTATGAAAACTATCTATCAGGAATCTTTAAATTTTAACTGGAACTTGCTTTACTTGGCAGATATTTGGCAAATATCACAAGCTGTTTTTTCTAACATATTTGTTAAACTACTAAAAAAGAACTTGCAATATAATAAATGGACTTCAACTAGTTCCCTAAGGAATGACAATTATGTATTCAAATCAGACTTTTTATTTTATAATTCTTGAAATGATTTTTACATTAATAGCTCAAAGTGAATATAAATTTTAAAAAGTTTTCTTTTTTATAATATAGAATATTGTAAAGGGTATTTTCTTTGTCTTTACTCTTCCCACATATGCAAATGTTATGCAAATAACATTAGCAGTAGCCTTTATGATGTTTAATTTTACCTGTTGACTTGATTGGGCTAAGAAATGCCCAGATAACTAATAAAACATTGCTTCTGCGTATGCCTGTGAGGGTGTTTTCAGAAGAGATTAGCTTTAGAATCAGTGCCTGAGTAAAGAAGATACACCCTCACCAATATGGGCATGCATCATTCAATTCCTTGAGTGCCTGAATAAAGCCAAAGGTGGACTAAAGGTGAATTTGCTGTCATTCCCTGAGCTGGGGCATCCATCTTCTCCTGCTCTCGGAAATGGACGTTTCTGGTTCTTGGGCCCTCAGACTCTGGGATTAATACCAGGAACCCCTAAATGGTCCCTGCCTCCAACCCTTTTCAGATCTTCAGCTTTAGACTGAAGTCACACCATCAACAACCCTGGTTTTCAGGCCTTCAAACTTGGAGTGAATTAAAACACCAGCTTCCCAGTTTTCCAGCTTGCGGACAGCATATAGTGGGATTTCTCTCTCTCCATAACCATGTAAGCCAATTCCCATAAGAAATCTCCCCTTATCTATCTATGTACACATCTATATTCTATTAGTTGTGTTTATTAGTAGAACCATGTTTAATACAATCCAAAAGATAGTTAGTAGAACTTAAATATAAAAATTAAATAAAAAAATAAATGCAAACATGTGAATTTTTACTTATACAAATTATCAGAGAGTACATGCTTACAGAAAATGAAAATAGATACTATTTAGACATAACTTTCAGGGGATTCATATTTCCATGTCCTCAAGGAGAATATTTTACAAAGAAAGGGAAATCAAAGAAAATGTGATGAAATGGAAATAGCCATGCATATTGGAGTGGCAGTGTTTCTTATTATATAACCCCAAATGAGAATGTTTCTAATGTTCAATAAATGCACTCAGTATTCCGTAAGTATTTGAATTCCTGTGGATTTTGTTACTTTTTTCTTTTCCCCTCGAGTTTCTATTAATTTTCTTTGTACAATGTTCTTTCCACAAATCTCATGTTCAATCCCTGTGAGTTTTAACCTATTAGTACACATCTGACCATTTAATTATCCTCTTAGGAATAAAAGACAAGTTATTCTTGAGTTTCATCTTTACATCCGGTGTTTTTTGTTTGCACATGTAGAAAAAATAGAATATTCCTTTACTTTTTTTGAATTGTAACTTTAAGTAACTGCGTATGAATTAATGCTTCCTTTTAACTGATTTGGGAGGAGAGTTGCTACAAGTCTATGTGGCAATTTTGGCCTGATGATTTCCTAACCACTAAAATTTACTAGAAATATATCTACTCTACATGTTTGACTGCTTAATACGATTATTAAGAAATGAGTAAGGAATTTCTGAATACTTTCATAATTAGGAAGAATGCTAATCTTATTTCGCTATGCCTTTTATATTTCTTTGTCATAACCTCTACCTCTGTCTTTCTCTCTGTCTCACTGTCTGTTTGTCTCTCGGTCTCTCTCTCTGCACACACACACACACACACACACACGCACATGCACACGGACATATTTCATACAGAAATGAGTATTTAAGGGTTTATATTAATAGTTGTCTATCCAAAAGGGAAGGCTTCAAGACAGAATCATGCCTTTATCTGTGAAGACACCATAATAAATCATTTTAGAAGCAGAAAAAGCAAAGTGAAGACATTTTGGCTGGATTAGAAAATAAAAGCTGTACCTGCATTTTCCAAATTTGAAAAGTAATATTGCTTTTCCATGGGGCTTTGGATGACAATAAACAGTTGTATCTAACACCTTTGCTATTAATTAATTTTCTGAAATTTAATAAGACAAGAAAAGTAAATTGTGGTTTTATTTCCCCCTTTTTAGAATAAAACGTTGCCTATCAGTTTATTGGAAAGTAATGTAAAGAAGTCTAAAATTATTTCCAATATCACAATACAAAAACCTATTATTTTAATATATATCATCAATAACATAAAAGGACACAGCCTGTAGCATAAAAGTTTTCATTCAAAATATCACCAAATATTGTTTTTATTTTAATATTATAAGAATTTTCCTTTGGTTTCCTCAAAATATTAATATATCATATGTACACAATAGCTCTGAAACACATATTTGTGAAAATAAAAGAGTATATAGCTTAAATACAAGCAATTAAATTATTTTCCTACTAGAACTTAAGATAATCACATGTGCTCAGGTTCTTTATAAAAAAGAAATATTGTATATCAAAATAAATTTCAAAATCAAGTGATTTTTGTCTTTATTTTTCTTTTTAATAAATCATGTCCAATCATTCTGTAAGACCCAGTGTATCTATCTTTACCTAGGTTCCAGCAAGCTCTTTGAGTCTTAAGCCTCTAGTGTTTGAGTTGATTTTGGAAGCATAGCAGTGGATGTCTACTGCAACCAAGATGGGAACACAAGACTCATGGAAAGACAGAGCGCCTTGCTCAACTTGCCCTTTTAGGTTTACAGGCACTGCATGGCTGCCAGCATAAGACAACCAGAAGCATGAGGAATTGATAATTTGTGTAGCTTTGTCGAATCTTCTAAATCACAGGTTTTTATTTTTCTGTGTTCTTATTAAGGTTTGTGTTCACAATAATTGTTTTCATGTGGTGAAACTAGCAAAAAGGATGAGGAGGAGTGAATACATTTTATAAATATGTATTTGTAAAAGTTTAATTTTCTCTTTTTCTTTTGGATAATTGACAAAACAGCTCACATAAATGAACAAAATGATAAAGCGAGGTTATTTATATTAACTGCATTGCAATTAGAAAAAATGGGGCTCAAAGTTCACATGTTCCTTCAGAAATTAAAAAAAAATGGTAGTAATCAATGTCCTAAGACTTGAAAATGTCTCCAAGGCATACAGTTTGTCCCACTTCTCCCAAATCTCCACTTTCCCCTCTGATCAGCACGTAAAACAATTACTCATCTCATAACTAACAAAAACATCCTGTTGCTGTTTCCCCATGCTGAAATACCAGATAAAATGAGACTGTAGATGCAAACAACATGAACAACCAAGCAAATTCAATTCAATTATGCCTCTGCTCTCCATCTTTTAAAAAACCACAAGTCAATAAATAAATAAAACACCCATCTCTGCCCTCTAAGAATGTGTAAGGAAATAATAAGACTGTTAGTCTCCTTGAAGGCATTACCACTGTAAAGCCTACATATCGATCCATTCTGGGCCTTCCTTTTGGGATAGGGAGTTATTCATAAAAATCCATTTAGATATTCCATTCTATACATAATTCTTACAATTCTGTCTCCCTTAACCCATCTGAATACATGCCCACCAACATATTTAATGAATTTGACTCTCAATAGGCATACAACTGAAGACTTTAACATAATCTGAGATGCCTTCATGCAAAGGTTAAAAGAATGCAGTTTCCTTCTGTTGTAAATGTTTTGCATTTTCTCAATATGCATTTATCAAAATGCATACATTTTAAAATACCATAGGAAATCTATTAAAAGATGATTGATGAATTGTTTTGCAGTTGCATAGCTCAAAGCATTTCCTTTTATCCAACTAAGGCATTACCCATAGGGCACTAGGTTTAGCGAAATAAAAAACAACGCTTTGAGTCTCTTGCCAAATAGTGGCAAATAATGCCTTCCAAGCTTATGAGCTTTAGTGAAAAAGCTATAGTAACTGTCATTCACCCATAGATTCATTCTTCAATCTGAGTCTCCACACACTCACCTGAAGGCTTATGATGAAAGGCTGCACTAAGTAAACCTGAAAATCCCCCTGTAAGCTGGCAAGAAACTCAAAGCAACAAAAAAATGATTCATTGTTCAGAACATCATTTTTTATTTGCAAGAGAGTGGAGAGCCATGACTGAAACTAATGGCTGTATGAGGAAGAGAACAAGAAAGAAAGGTAAGAAAGAAGACTATATAAAATAATAACAACTTTTCTTCCTGATTTTCTTAATGGTAACTTTTTTGTTATATCTTGGTGTAATAAAAAGTCTGATTTCATTTTTTCTCAAATTTTCAACTGATTATGTTGAAAAATTTTAAGGCCCCTCCCCCCTCACTGTCATCCCTTCCTTTTGTTCCCTACAACTGGGCAAGCTGGTAAGATGGCCCTGTGCTCTCTCCTTTGTCTTCAGTGGGAGATTTAAACCATACAAGCCCGTTTCCACAAAAGGAGAGTCTCAGCCCAGTCCTACACCCCAACCGCAATAAAAATTTCAAAGCAGTCCTCTTTTTATTCACCTTCTCTCTGTAGCCAGTTTCAGGCAGGCGTATGAGGCCTACTGCTGCTGTCCTCAGAACTCTCATTATATGAATAAAAACAGTTTTTATATGACTTTGGTCCTTGTGTATCTGCATCCTTCCTGGCATTTGATCCAATATTTGAGTGGGGGCACAACCCCATTTCTTCAGTATGTCTACAACATTTAGTCTGATAATTTAAAATTCACTAAATTATTTTTATCTAAATTGTGTAGAATACAAATTTAAGAATGTCATTCAAATTACACACCAATAAAGTCATTTTTGATGCACTCTTCAGAATCTAAAACCAAATTCTAAAAAAATTGCAGAGAATGCTATATTAATTTTGTGCATAAACTGAAGCAACATTCTTCCAAAAGAACAGATGTGGTATTATCATATGGAATCTACTCACAGTTATATGTAAGTAGTGATTTTGAGCTAGATCGGGGATAGAGAAAATATATTTTTTATTATAAACTTTTTAAAACTTATGCATATGTTACCTTTTGCAAATATTTTAAAGACAGAGTTTCAATTTAAAAACCTACCTTTACGACATTATAAAATAGGAGGAAAAGATAGTAGTTTTAATTAAAATATAATTATACAACTATTAACAAAAGAAATAAAGGATGTCTTTACTTGTGATCTCCAGGATATTGATGAAAACAATAATAAAACATATAGGTGAATATTAAATATAAAATTTGGCAGTAAAAGTAAAAAGAAACTAATAAGAATATGTGGGCAAACAGTATTTTGGAATCTTAATTACAAATATATTAGTATTAACATAAAATAAGTGACTACGATTTTTAGACTGGATGAACAATATACAAATGTGATGCGTAAGAGCATAAAGAAAAAAGAACGACTTCGGCCCAGCACAGTGGCTCACACTTGTAATCCTCGCACTTTGTGAGGCCAGGATGGGTGGGTCACTTGAGGTCAGGAGTTTGAGACCAGCCTGGCCAACATGGCGAAAACCCGTCTCTACTAAAAATACAAAAATTAGCTGGGCATGGTGGCTCATACCTGCTGCCCCAGCTACTCAGGAGGCTGAGGCAGAAGAATAACTTGAACCCAGGAGGTGGAGGTTGCAGTGAGCTGAGATTGCGCCAATGTACTCCAGCCTGGGAGACAGGGTGAGATGCTGTCTCAAAAACAAAACAAAACAGAACAACACAAAAGAATGCCTTAGAATGAGGATATAGGAAGACTTAAAGTTCTCTTTCTCTCTCTCTCAATCTGCGTGTGTGTGTGTGTGTGTGTGTGTGTGTGTGTGCACGTGCGTGAAATTTAGCTCCAGGATTGGCGGGTGCAACTGTGGCAAGTCCATAATTTGTAGGGCAGGCCAGCAGGCTGGAAACTGCAGTCTTGATAGAATATTTTCATCCTCAGGGAAATCTGTTTTGTTCTTAAAGTCTTTCAGTTGATTAGATGAGGCCTGTCCAGATTGTCAAGATAATCTCATTTATTTAAAGTCAATTGATTACAGATGTTAACCAAATCTGTAAAATACCTTCACAGTAACTAGATTACTGTTTAATGAAATAACTGGATACCAGAGCTATGATAGTTTATTTTAGGTGTCAACTTACCTGGATTTAAAAAATGCCTAGAAATTGGTAATGTATTATTGTTGGGTGTGTCTGTGAGGTCATTTCCAGAGATTAGCATGTGAGTGATGGGTGTAGTTGAGAGACCTCTGGTTATTGTGGGCAGGTACCATTCTATAGGGCAGGGGCCCAGAGAGCAAAATCAGAGAATAGGCAAGTGTGGGGATCCATCTTTCAGAGCTGGGATACAATCTTCCTCTTCTCTCTTTGGACAACAACTACAGGATCCCTGCCCTTTAGACTCCAGGATTTTCATCACTGGCTTCCCTGGTTCTTAGGCCTCCTAACTAACTGAGGCCACACTACCAGTACCCCAGCATCTCCAGCTTGCATGTAGCCTCCATAATATTGTAAACAACCCTCCTAATAAATTTATTTATCTCTCTCTCTCTCTCTCTTTCTCTCTATCCATCCATCCATCCCCATCTCTATTCATATTCTATTGATTCTGTCTGTGGAGATCCCTAATTAATATAATAGCCTAACTAAATTGATATATAAAACTCATCATCACAATCTACCTGTTGTCAATTTGACATCCATACACATCTACTTAAACCATAACTAATCATCAAATAAAGATAATAACAAAGTCAAATTTCCACCTAATATAATACAGCTATTTTATGAACAATGAAAAACATGCCAATCCTTTCCGCAGAAGAGAATGCAACGCTTTGGATGATGCTTACTCCTTGACACTTCCTTAAATTAAATATGATGTATGGTTAAGAATTATTAATATATTTTTGCAAGATTAGTTGATAAGAGAGAGAAGTACACCAAAGTATTATATTTTTGTTTTTGTATACACAAACACACACACACAGGAATATTTATATAACCTGATAAGGAAGAAATAGTCCCACAACCAATGCTTCAAAAGTTGAATGAAATGGGCTATGAAATTTTGCCTTATTCGCCATATTCACCTGACCTCTCACCAACTGACTATCACTTCTTCAAGCATCTCAACAACTTTTTGCAGGGAAAGCACTTCCACAACCAGTAGGATGCAGAAAATGCTTTCCAAGAGTTCATCAAATCCTGAAGCATGGATTTTTATGCTACATAAATAAACAAACTTATTTCTCATTGGCCAAAATGTATTGATTGTAATGGTTTCTATTTTGATTAATAAAATGTGTTTGAGCCTAGTTAAATGATTTAAAATTCATGGTCCAAAACCACAGTTAATTCTGTACCAACCTAATATTTCTTATATAATATGTAAGATATGTAAGATCTTATATAAAATAATATTTTATTTTGCTTCTGTAATTCATTTAAGCCTATGTTATACTTTTTTGATGTTTTTCCACAACTTATGGATGTTTCCTTCTGTTTTTTTGGTTTGTATTTTTTTTCTATTTTTTCTCCTTCCTGTTTCAGTTTGGTTTCTAAAGGTCTACATTTCATTTCACTGATTCTTTCCTTGGCTATGTGAAGTACACTGAAGATTCATTAAAGAAATTATATTCTGTTACTATATTGTGTTTTTAATATTTTATTGTAATACAACACACATAAAACAAAATTTACCATTGTAACCATCTTTAAGTGTGAAATTCAATGATGTTATATACTTTAATGATACAGTGCAACCCTTATTTTAACCTGATCTCCATAATTATTTTCATCTTGTAAAACTGAAACTCCATACCCATTAAACAATAATTTCTCATTCTCCCCTATACCAAGCAGGGGGAAACCATCATTCTACTTTTGGTCTCTATGATATCGACTACTCTAAGTAGCTATATAGGTGGAATGATACAGTATTTGTCATTTAGTAATGAGCTTATTTCACTTAACATAATGTACTCAATATTCATCCATTTTGTAGCATATGTCAGAATTTCTTTTTATTGTAGGGCTTAATAATATTCTAAGTATATACACATTTTGCTTATCCATTATTGGTCATTTGCGTGGCTTCCACATATTTTCTATTTTAAGTAATACTACTCTATGATCATGGGTATACAAATACTTCTTTGAGACCCTTATTTCAATTCTTCTGGGTATGTTCCCAGAAGTAGAATTGCTGGATCATATGGTAATTGTATCTTTAATAATTTGAGGAGTCACCAAACTGACTTTCATAGAGACTGTACCATTTTACATTCCCATCAACAGTGCCTAGGAGTTTCAATTTTTCCATTTCCTTGCCCAAAATTATTTTCAGTTTTTTTTAAAATTAGGCATCCTAATGGGTGAGAGGTGGCATTTCATTGTAATTTTGATTTGCATTTCTATAATGATTAGAGATACTGAGTATCCTTTTCTGTAGTTTTTGGCTATTTGTTTATTTTCTTTGAAAAAATATCCATTCAAGTAATTTGCTCATTTTTGAATCAGTTTTGTTGTTTTGTTGTTGAGGTTTTGGAGTTCTCGATATAATCTGCATATCAATCCTTATCTAAGATATGATTTGCAAATATTTTCTTCCATTTTGTAGGTTGCTATTTTATTCTGTTGATATGATTTTTTGATGCATTTTTAAATTTTTTCATTTTTTTTTCTTTATTTTGTCTTTTGTTGCCTGTGCCTATGTTGGTTTCATATATTCAAGAAATCATGCTAAATCTAATGTCATAAAGATTTTGTCTTTTTTTAAAAGAGTTTTATAGTTTTAGTTGTTAAATTTAGACCTTTGATGCATTTTGAGCTAATTTTTGTGTATGTGTTAGGTAAGGATCTAACTTAATTATTTTGCATATGGATATCCAGCTTTCACAGAACCATTATTGAAAAGACTGCCCTTTCCCTACTGAATAGTCTTAGCACCTTTGTAAAAAAATCATTTAGCCATATCTGTGAAGGTTTATTTTCGGATTCTGTAATATATTTAGTAGGTCTCTATGGAATATATATGCCAATACCATACTGTTTTGATTACTGTAGCCTTCCAACAGATTTTAAAGTTAGGAAATGTGAGTCCACCAGGTTTTTGTATTATGCTTTTCAGGATTTTTTTGGTTATTTGTGATCCCATGAGATTACATATGAAATTTAAGATGGGTTTTTCAATTCTGCAAAAACAACAGAATTAGTATTGGGAATATATTCAATTTGTAGATTGCTTTAGGTACTATTGAAATATTGATATTAATTCTTTCAATCTGTGATCATAAGATCTTTCTATTGACGTCTTTACTTTTTTTAGCAATGATTTGTAGTTTTCACTTTACAGTCTTTTACCTCCTTGGCTGTTAGCTGCTAAGTATTTTATTGTTTTGCCTGTAAATGAAATTGTTTTGCTACTTACTTTTAAGATTTATCATTGCTAGCATATAGAAATGCAACTTTATTTTTTGCATTGCCTTTGTATTCTGCGTTAATACTGATTCATTTATTAGCTCTAGCAGTTTTGTGTGTGAAGGGGGATCTGTAGGGTTTAGGGTTTAGAGTTTTCTACCTGCAAGATCCTATCATCTCTAAACAAAGATAATTTTACTTCTTGTTTTTTCAAGTTGCTAGGTTTTTCACAGCACCTGCTTGCCTGGTTCAGCACCGTATCTGTCCTGTGCAGAGACCTTGGTGCGGAAAGGTCCTCACTGCTCTACACCTAGGCAGATTTCCAGGAATCTGAAGCATTCCCTCACCTAGATCAGCAGCCTGACCCACCATACCATTCTTAAGCAGAGACAATGGTGAAGCAAGGCCCACTCTGCTCCACACCCAGGCAGATCTCCAGGGATTTGGAGTACTCCCTCACCTGGATCAGCAGCCTGACCCACCCTACCATTCTGGTGCAGAGATCCCGATGCAGGGGGCCACTCTCTGCTCCACAATCAGACAAATCTCCAGGCATCTGGAACACCCACTCTCCTTCATGAAAAGTTAAGGCTGCACCCCCATCTCCATGCAGAGAACTTGGGACAGAGGTTTCCCAGCTCCATGCCTAGGCACATCACTGGGCAATTGGCGGCTGCCCACTGGATCCTTCCTCAGTAATCATGCTTGTGCTTGAGAACAGGTGACCTGTAGATGGACCTGCCTGGCTTAGCCCCGCCCATTGTTACCCTCACTCCCCAAAGAGTGGGCATGGATCTAAGACCACCATGCACTCCACAGATTAGATTCCCCATTGCATGAGGAAACAGAGAGCTTCTCCCAGTAAACAAGGATTAAGTATATACCCAGCCACATTGGCCATAGTTGGTGCTTATCTATAAGTGCCATGTACTAGCTTGTAGGTTGAATTGCAAAGCCTAATATGAAACCTGTAAACACAAGTGCATAAGGATTCAAAGCAATATCAAAAGACCCTACTCAGCATTCTCTATAGTCATATGGAGGGGGGAGGAGAAAGAGAAAGAGAAATAAAAAATATAACATTATTGAGTAAGAAAAATCCTACCCACATGAAAATAACTTTAAAAAATTAGAAGTGACAACATCTACAATGAGAAAGAATCAGCACAATAATTTTGAGACCATAAAAAACTCAATATAGTGATGCCACCAAAAGACCACACTAACTCTCCAGAAATGGTCCCTAATAAAAATTGAAACTCAGAAATTACAGGTAAGAATTTAAAGTATGGATTCAAAGGAAGTTCAATGAAATCCAAGGCAAGTTTGAAAATCAACACAGAAAAGCAATTCAGGAAATGAAGGAAGAGATAAATATCTTAAAAAAGAAATCAATCATAACTTCTGGAATTGAAGAACTATACTAAGAAATTTCAAAATACAATCAAAAACTTTATCAATAGACTGAACCAAGCATAAGAATAAATTTCAGAGCTTGAAGACAAGTCTTTCAAACTAACCCAGACAAAAATAAATAAAAAACAATTTAAATGAACAGTCTTCAAGAACTGTGGGATTATGTGAGGCACCCAAACCTATGAATTATTGGCATATTTTAGAGAAATGAAGAAAAAGTAAACAACCTGGAAAACTTATTCGAAGGAAAAATTCAAAAAAATTTCCTTAATCTTGCTGCAGATGTTGACATCCAGACACAAGAAACCCAGAGAACACCAGAGAGATACTACACAAAACAAACATCACCAAAGTCATAGAGTCATCAGATTTTCCATGGTCAACACTAAAGAAAAATAGTCAAAAAAAATCCTGAAAGGCACCTAAAACAAAAGGTCAGGGTGCCCCACTGCTGCCACAGTGATTGAGCACACAGATGCTGGCATCTCCACCCATCCTTGTGGTCTACTGCTACCATTATGAATGCACGCACAGGAGCCAGCAGCCCCACACTCACCGACATCCTGCCCCACAGCACAGCAGTTTCCTAATCTCAAATTGCCAGAGAACAAAACCAGGTGTCTGGTACTAGGTCCCCAGAGTTAGAGAAAACAGAATAAGAGTGCTGATCTGAGACTTGGCCCCCTTAAACCGTCCAGAAATGAACCCAGTCAACTGAACCCACATTAAACCACAATCCAAACACCAAGGGCAAGAAAGAAGATAAAAGAAAACAACAAAAACAAAAACAACAAAAATTCAAAGGAGAGCAACTCAAACATTGAAGGAATATGATCTCACAGACATGCGAAAGAACCAGTGCAAAAACTCTGGCAACTCAAAAGTTCAGAGTGTGCCTCCAAATGATGGCAACAGTTTCCCATCAGTGATTCTTAACCAGGCTGAAATGTCTGTAATGACAAAAATATAATTCTGACTATGGATAGGGATGAAGATAGTTGACATCCAGGAGAAAGTTGAAATCCAATCCAAGGAATCTAAGATACACAATAAAATGACACAAGAGATAAAAGATAGAATTGCCATATTAAGAAAGAAACCAACAGATCTGATATAGCTGAAAAACTTCAAGAATTTCAGAATACAATTGCAAATATTAACAGCAGAATCTACTGAGCTAAGATCAGAGCTTGAAGACCACTTCTCCAAAATAACTTAGTCTGAAAAAAATTAAAAAAATAAAGAAGAATGAACAAAACCTCCATTTTGGCATTACGTAAAGAAACCAAATCTATGATTCACTGGTGTCTCTGAGAGGAAGATAATGTAAGCACTTGAAAAAAAAATTGAGAATATCGTCCACAAAAAATTTTCCACCTTGCTAGAGAGGTCAACATTAAAATTCGGGAAATGTAGAGATTCCATGTGAAATACTATAGAAGACATCCATCTCCAAGACACACAGTCAGGAGATTCCTCAAGGTTGAAATGAAAGAAAAAAAATATTTCTAGAGAGAAAGGGCAGGTCACCAAAACAGAAAACTTCTTCAAGGTAACAGCAGATATTTCAGCACAAATTCTATAGTCCAGAAAAAATTGGGGACCTATATTCAGCAATCTTAAAGAATAGAAATTTCAATCAAGAATTTTATATCCAGCCAAACTAAGCTTCATAAGTGAAGGAGAAATAAAGTACCTTTTAGAGAAACAAATGCTAAGGGATTTGGTTACCACTGGACCAGCCTTAAAGTAGGTCCTTGAGAGAGAGCTAAATATGGAAAGGAAAATATGTTACCAACCACCTCAAAAACCTAAGTACATAAACCATTGACACTATAAAGCAACCACGCAAACAATTCTGCATAATAACCAGGTAACAACATGATTACAGAATCAAATCTGTGTATATTACATTATTGAATGTAATGCCCCAGTTAAAAGGCACAGAGTGCCAAGTCGGATAAAGAAGCAAGACACAACAATATGGTGTTTTCAAGAGATCTATCTCACATGCAATGATACCCAAAAACTCAAAGTAAAGGGATGAAGAAAAATATACCAGGCAAACAGAAAAAAAGAAAAAAAAAGCAGAAGTTGCTAATCTAATTTCAGTAAAAAACAATCTTTAAACCAATATTGATTTAAAAAACAAACACTATTAGACAGATCATTGAGGCAGAAAATAAAAAGATATTCAGGAGATTTACTCAACATTTGACCAAATGGGCCTAACAGACATCTACAGAACTCTCTACCCAAAAACAACAGAATATATATTCTTCTCATTTGCACATGTCACATACTCTAAAATTGACCACACAATCAGCCATAAAACAATACTCAGTAAACCCAAAAAAAAGCCCGAAATCATACCAAATACATTCTCAGTCCACAGCACAATAAAAATAGAAATCAATATTATGAAAATTGCTCCAAACCATACAATTAGATGGAAATTAAACAACTTGCTCATAAATGACTTTTGAGTAAACAATAAAATTAAAGAAGAAATAAATAACTACTTCAAACTAAAGAGAAAAAATATACAAGATACCAGAATCTTGATACATAGATAGGCAATGTTAAGAGGGAAGGAAGTTTATAGTGCTGAATGTCCACATCAAAAAGTTAGAAAGATCTCAAATTAATAACCTAACGTCCAACTCAGAGGAACTAGGGACAAGATCAAACCAACACAAAGCTAACAGAAGAGAAGATATAACTAAAACCAGAGCTGAACTGAAGGAATTTGAGACACATACAAAAAATACAAAAGATCAGCAAATTCAAGAGACTGCTCTTTGAAAAAATAAATATGATTGATCTGAATCCCTAAATAGACCAATAATGAATTCCCAAATTGAATCTGTAATAAAAAGTCTACCAGCCAGAGAAAGGCCAGGGCCAGATAGATTCACAGCCAAATTCTACCAGATGTATAAGGAAGAGCTGATACTTTGTTCTCATCTGCACATGAAACATACTTGAAAATTGACCACATGCCTAGCCATAAAGCAAATCTCAATATGTTTTTAAGAATCAAAATAATATCACCCATAATCTCATGCCACATTGGAATTAGAAGAGAAATCAACACAAAGAAGATGTCTGAAAACCATACAATTACATGGAAATTAAACAACTTGCCTCTAAATTACTTTTTGGTAAACAATGAAAATAAGGTATTAATCAAAAAATTCTTTAAAATAAATTAAAACAGAGACACAACATACCCAAATCTCTGAGATGCAGCAACATCAGTATTAAGAGGAAAGTTTACAGCACTGAAAATCTACTTCAAAAAGTCAGAAAGCTTTCAAATTGATTACCTAACATTACACCTAGAGAAAACAGAAAAACAAGAACAAACTAACCCCAAATGCTAGCAGAAAAAAAAATAGCTAAGCAGAACTGAACAAACTTGAGACCCCCAAATCCATACACAGAATCAATGAACACAAAAGTTGGTTATTTGAAAAGATAAACAAGATCAAAAGACTTCCATCTAGATTAACAAAGAATAAAGAGAGAAGATTCAAATAAACACAATCAGAAATGGAAAAGGTGACATTATAAATAATCACAAAGAAATTTTAAAAAATGTTAAGAGACTATTATGAACACATCTTTGCAAACGACCTAGAAATCTAGGGACAATTAATAAATTCCTGGAAACACACAATCTCCCACAATTGAATCGGGAAGAAACTGAATCCCTGAAGTGACCAGTATCAGGTTCTGAAACTGAGTCATTATTAAAACTTCTACCTTCCTCCCAAAAAATCCTAGATCAGATGGACTCACAGCCATATTCTACAGAAAAGCAAAGAAGAGTTGATACCAATGCTACTAGAACTATTCTAAAAATTGTGGAGGAGGGATTTCTTTCTAAATCATTTTATAAAGCCAGCATCACCTCTATTCCAAAACCTGGGAAAGACACAATAAAAAAAGAAAACTACAGGCCAATATTCATGATGAATATATGTGCAAAAATCCTCAACGAAATACTGGTAAACCAAATCCAGCAGCACATCAAAAAGTTAATTCACCATGATCAAATCGGCTTCATTCCTGGGATGCAAGTTAGGGTCAACATGCTCAAATGAGTAAATGGGATTCACCACATAAAAATAATTAAAAATAAAAACCACATGATTATCTCAATAGACATGGAAAAATTTTTAATAAAATTCAGCATCCTTTCATGATAAAAACCCTCAAGAAACTAGGCATCAAAGGAACTTACCTCAAAATAATAAGAGCCATCTATGACAAACCCACAGCCAACATCATACTGAATGTATAAAAACTGGAAAGATTTCCCTTGAGAACTGATACTAGAAAGAATGCCCACTTTTACCCCTCCACTCCATTTACATAGTACTAAAATTGCTAACCAGAGCAATCAGGCAAGAGAAAGAAATAAAAGGCATTCAAATAGGAAAAGAAGAAATCAAAATATCTCTCTTTGCTGATAATGATTCTATACATAGAAAGTCCTAAATATTTCACCAAAAGACTCCTGGAACTGATAAATGTATTCAGTAAATTTCCAAGATACAAATTCAATGTCCAAAATTCAATTGCATTTATATATAGCCATAATGTTCAATCATAGAGACAATTTAAGAATGTGATCACATCTACAATAGCCAGAAAAAAATTACATAGAAAAACATCTAACCAAGTAAGTGAAATCTCCACAATGAAAACTACAAAACACTGCTAAAAGAAATCATAGATGACACAAAGAAATGGAAAAATATCCCACGTTCATGGATTGGAAGAATTAATATTGTCACAATGGCCATACTGCCTAAAGTAATCTACAGATTCTATGCTATTCCTCTCAAACTACCAATTTTTTTTCACAGAATTAGAAAACACTATTCTAAAATTCATATGGAACCAAAAAATTCAAATAACCAAAACAATCCTAAGCAAAAAGAACAAAGCCAAAGACATTACATTACCTGACTTCAAAGGTCTGTTACAAGGCAACTGTAATCAAAATAGCATGTTACAGGTACAAAACCAGACATACAGACCAATGAAACATAATAGAGAACCAAGGGAAAAAAAAGCTGCACACCTACAGCCATCTGATCTTTGAAAACATTGATGAAAAGAAGCAATAGGAAATGGACACCCTTTTCAATAAATGGTGTTGGGATAGCTGGCTAGCCAATGCAGAAGATTGAAATTGGAACCCTACCTTTCATCATATACAAAAAATAACTTCAGATGGATTAAATATTTAAATGTAAGATTTCAAGCTCTAGAAATCCTAGAAGAAAACCTAGAAAACATCCTTCTGGGCATTGATGTTAGAAAATAATTTATTACTAAGTCATCAAAAGCAATTGCAACAAAAATAAAAGTTGACAAGTGGAACCTAATTAAACTAAAGAGCTTCTGCACACCAAAAGATACTGTCATCAGAGTAAAAAGACAACCTACAAAATGGGAGAATATATTGCAAACCACACATGCACCAAAAATGTCATATCCAGAATCTGTAAGGGTCTCAAACAATTGAACAATCAAAAAACAACCTCATTAAAAAGTAGGTAAAAATAATGAACAGATGTATCTCAAAAGAAGAGATATGCATAGCCAACAAGCATATGAAAAAATCCTCAACATCACTAGTCATTGGAGAAATACAAATCAGAACCACAGTGAGATACCAACTCATACTAGACTAGTCGGAATGGCTATTACTAAGACGCCAAAAAACAACAGGTGCTGGTGAGGCTTCAGAGAAAAGAGGATGCTTATACACTGTTGGTTGGAATGTAAATTATTGCAGCCACTGTGAAAAGCAGTGTGGAGATTTCCCAAGGAACTCAGAACTACCATTTGACCCAGCCATCTCATTACTGAGTATATATCTATAAGAAAACAAATCATTCTACCAAAAGACACATGCATTTTTATGTCATCACCACACTGTTCACAATAGCAAAGATAAAAAATCAACCCCCGTGCTCATTAATGATGAACTGGATTTTTAAAATGTGTTTCATATACACTATGGAACACCATGCAGCTGTAAAAAAATAACAAAATCCTGTCCTTTGCAGAAACGTGGATTCCACTGCTGGAGGCCATTATTCTAAGTGAATTAACTCAAAAACCAGAAAACCAAATATACCTTTTCTCACTTATAAGTGAGAAACTTGCCTTGTTCCTAATCTTAGAGCAAAAACTTTCAGGCTTTCACGATTGAGGGTGGGCTTTTCATATATGGTTTTTATTATGTTTTGGAAGTTTTTGATTCCTAGTTTCTTTAGTGATTTTATCATTAAATAATTCTTTTTGTGCATGTGATATTAGATGAGACAACTGTGTATTCCTCATCCCCATTTTGTGAGTATAAAATATAATGTTGATTTTCATATGTTCAACCATGCTGGCATTCCAGATATAAACCCCACTTGTGTATGGTCTATAATTCTTTTAATATATCAATGTGCTAAATGTTGTGTGCTAATATTTTGTTGAGGATTTCTGCATTAATATGTTTAAGGAATATTGGTGTGTAGTTGTATTCTTTTTTAATGTCTTTGCCTAGCTTTGGTACCTGGTTAATGCTGGCTTCAGAGAATCAGTTAGTAAATGTTCCCTCCTCTTCAACTTTTGGGAAAAGTCTTAGGAAGATGACTGTTCTTTAAATGTTAAAATTTACCAATGAAGCTCTCTGGCCAAGGGTTTATCTCTGTTCAGAGATTCTTATTACAATCTCTTAACTAGTTATAGATCTAATCAGATATTTTTTATTTCTTTATGATTTAGTCTTTGTAGATTTTGTGTTTCTAAAAACTTGTCCATTTCATCTAGGCTATCCTACTTGTTGACATTCAGTACAGTTGATATTCAGAATAGTATATTGTACTCTCTTATAATGCTTTTCATTTCTGTAGCATCAGAAGGCATGTCCGTACTTTTACTTCTGATTTCAGTAATTTGAATCTTCTCTCATTTTTCTTAGTCCATCTAGCTAAAGTTTTGTCAATATTATTGATCTTTTCAAAAAGTTATCATTTAGTCTCATTAATTTCCCTTTTTGTTTCCTGTTTTATCTTTGCTCTATTCTTTATTATTTTATTCCATCTGCTAGCTTTGAGTTTAGTTTGTTCTTCTTTTTTAGTTCCTTAAGTTATAAAATTAGATTTTTCATTTTACATCTTTCTTGTTTTTAAAGTAAGCATTTATAGTTATACATTTCCTTCTTACCTCTTTTTTCTCTATGTCACATAAGTCTTGGTATGTCGTGTTTTGGTTTTAATTTGTCCCTAAATATTTTCTAATGTCCCTTAAGTTTTTTTCTTTTATTCATTGCTTAAGAGTTTATTTTTCAAATTTTCTCATCTTTGGGTACTTTTCACTTTTATTTGTTATTAATTTTTAAATGCACGTTCTTCTGCTTGGAGAACATCTTCTGTATAATGGTTACAGTTTTAAAACTATTAAGATTTTATATACTTTTTCCTGAATCTATCCTGAAAAATGTCCCATGTGCACTTAAGAAGAATGGATCTTGCCATGTGCACTTAGGAAGAATGGATCTTGCCATGTGCACTTAGGAAGAATGGATCTTGTGTTCTTGTTAGGTAGAGTGGTCAGTATGTGTCCTGTTTTATTGTGTAAAGTCCTCTATTTTTCTACTTACCTTCTGTTTAGTTTTTCCATTTATTCTTGAGAATGAAGTATTGAAGTATCCAAGCACTATTGTACAATTGTTCATTTCTCCCTTCATTTCTGTCAGTCTTTACTTCATATATTCTGATGTTTTTGAAAAAAGTGTGTAAATATTTCTAATTGTCATATCTTCTTGCTGTATTAAAACTTTTATTAGTATACATTGTTTTTGTTTCATATACTTTTTGATTTAAAGTATATTTTGTCTGATATTATTATAGATACTCCTGCTCTCATTGGCCACTATTTCCTTGGACTATGGTTTCTCATCCTTTCACTTTTAATCTGTTTGATTTTTCAGATCCAAAGTGAGTCTCTTGTAGACAGCAGATAGTGGGGTTTTTAAAAATCCATCATGCTAATATCTGTATTTTGACTGGAGATTTTACATTTATAGTAATTACTGGCAATGAGAGATTTACCTGTCATTTTGTTATTTGTTTTCATTATGCCTTACAGCCTTTTTTTGTCACTCATGTTCTGCATTACTGACTTCTTTTGTATTTTGTTAAGTTTTGCAGTGAACAGTTTAAATCTGTCTCATTTTATTTTGTATACATTTTATAGCTATTTTCTTTGTGGTTACCATTGGAATTCCACTTAGTATCCTAATCTTATAACACTGTAATTTGAGTTATTAATTCAAATTAATGATTTAATTTCAATAGGATACAAAAACCCTTCTTCTTTAATAGTTCTATCCCCATCCCATTTAGTTGTCAATATCACAAAATTACATCTTTATAATTACATACCCCTAAGAATAAACTAGTGATATTCTGAAATGCCTTAGTCTTTTAAATTATGTAGGAAACAAAATGCAGAGTTATAAATCAGTTAGAGTAATAATAACTTTTAGAATATTTATTGTTTTATTTGTACATGTATTAGTCTCTTAAATCATGTAGGAAATAAAAGTACAGTTGTAAAGTGTCATTACAATAACACTCATTTTATAGTTGCCCAAGTATTTACTTTTATTGAGAGCTTTACTTCCTTATATGGCTTTGAGTTACTGCGTGTGTTCTTTTATTTCACCCTGTAAGATTTCCTTGAGCATTTTTTTGTGTGTGAGGCAGGTCTCATGATAACGAATTACCTTAGATTTTGTTTATCTGTAAGCATCTCAGTTTCTTGTCCACTTTTAAAGAACAGTTTTGCCGGATATGGGATTCTTGGTTGACTTTTTCTTTAGCACTCTGAAGATATCAGCCATTGCTTTTTGGCCACCAAACTTTCTGATGAGAAACCAGAAATCTGCTGATAATCCTATTGAGAATCATTTGTATGTGGTAAATAGCTTTTCTCTTGATACTTCAAGATTCTCTTTTTGGATTTTTTTTTCAAAAGTTTGATTATGTCTCAGTGTGGGTCTTTGCGTTCATCTTACTTAGAGTTCACTGAGTTTACTGGATGTGTATATTCATATTTTGCATCAAATTTGGGAAGTTTCCAGCCATTATTTCTTCTGTTTCTCTCTGCCTCCTCCTTCTTCTACCATGACTTTCACAATGTATATATTGGTCCACTTGATCGTGTCCTACAGGCCTCCTAATCTTTGTTTACTTTTCTTCGATCTTTTTATTTCTGATCTTCATATTCAATAATTTCCATTATCTTATTTTCAAGTTTGCTGATTCTTCTACCTGCTCAAATCTGTTATTGAATTTCTCTAGGATTTTAAAATTTTTTTCATTTCTTTTCAGCTCTAGGATTTCTTTGTGGTCTCTTTTATTCTTATTTCAATTTTGTTTATACATTTTTTTTTTTTTTTTTGAGACGGAGTCTCTCTGTCGCCCAGGCTGGAGTGCAGTGGCACCATCTCGGCTCACTGCAAGCTCCGCCTCCCCGGTTCACGTCATTCTCCTGCCTCAGCCTCCAGAGTAGCTGAGACTACAGGCGCCCGCCACCATGCCCAGCTAATTTTTTGTATTTTTAGTAGAGACGGGGTTTCACCGTGTTAGCCAAGATGGTCTCGATCTCATGACCTCGTGATCCACCCGCCTTGCTTGGCCTCCCAAGTGCTGGGATTACAGGCGTGAGCCACGGCGCCCGGCCTATACATTGTTATCTTAATTTTCTTCATGCTTCCCTTAGTTCTTTGAGCACTTTAAAGAGTTATTTTAATATCTTTGTTGAGTGGATATGTCTTCAGGTCTTTTTTAGGGTGAGTTTCCATTGATTTAATTTTTCTTTGAATGGGCCACAATTTTCTGTTTATTTTTATGCCCTGTGATTTTGTTGTTGTTGTTGTTGAAAATGGGACATTGGAATCTACAATGTGGTAAATCTAGAAATAATATTCTACCCCTTCCTTAGGGTTTCCATTGTTATTATTCTTGTTATTGCTTTATTTATTTATTCTGGATTGTTGTTGTCTCTGTGCCAATGATCAGACTAATGTGCATATTAAGTTTTTCCTAGGATTTTTCTAAGCCTCCACCTTCCCCTTGACATTTATGATAATTTTCTAATTTTCCCTATATATGCACTTTATTTTAAATATCCTAGTATTTAATGTCTAGCTCTCAAAATGGAAAAATATTTAAAAGGATGGGAGGGAAAAATAGGTGCTGGCCCTTTAAATATCCCAGAGATCACTGGAGATGGAGGAGAAAGTTCGTTGCAATCAGGGAGGTGCAATGAAAATGGTCCCTGTCTCATTCTGTGTACCTCTGTAATCAAAACAGGCATTAGCAATCAGGACACAGATCCCTGGTGTTTGGAGTACAGGGCCTTTCTCGCTCACTCTTTCTCTCTCAGCTGTATTCAGGTCGCTCCAGGAACATGTGGACAGCATCCTGACATGGGTCTGGTGCTCATGGGCTGATAGCTGCAACTTTGCTGAGAGCTGAAGATGATGGAAATTAACCACAATTTATTGTCCAAGCTTGACCTTGGAAGTTGTAAGTCTTCAATAAACTCCAGAATTCCAAAATAATTGAGTTGTTGTTTTCTTCTTCAAGCTAACCTTGTCTTTTTCCCCAGTTTCCAGGGATTCCTCTTGGTTTTAGCATACTACAGACACTCCTTTTACTCTTTCTCTTTCTTTTCTTCCTTTTTCTTTTCTTCCTCCTTCCCTTCCTTTCTTTTCTTTTCTTTCTTGCTTGCTTTTGTTCATTCTTTTTTCTTTCGTTTTTTCTTTCTCTCTCTCTTTTCCTTTCCTTTCCTCTTTTTTCCTCCTTTTCATACCCCTTTTCTTTACCCTTCCCTTCCCTTCACTTTCCATTCTTCTTTCCTTTCCCCTTCTCTTCCCTCCGCTCTCTTCTCCTCCCCTCTCCCCTACTCTCTTCTCCTTTTCTCTCCTTTTCTTTTGGCATAGGTTTTCTTGGTTCAGTATTTTTCCACTCCTAGGTTTGGGGCAGGTACGGAAAATGACCCCATTTTAATCTGAATTCAGTATGCTCTATGCTCTTTTCTACCTGTTTCATTTCCAGACCTCTTTTCAAGATTCACAGTAGTCATTATGTATTTTGAAATCTGTAATTAATTTCTAATAATGTTCCTGTTACAGTCCTTGTTTCTCTCTATTAAGTGTAGTTATCAATTTGTAATTAAACTATTATTGCCAGTTTGATTCTCCTTCTAGGCTTTAAGCTTCAGATTCAGTGAATGTAGATTATTTTCTTTTCTAAAGCCCAGTCTCAAATACAAAACTGTTACTAATAAATATATTTTGACCTTTTAATACAAAATAGAATTTTACCAAAGAAACTGTAACAATTAATATTTATTCAGTTAAAAGATTAAAGTAAAATAATTGCTATCCATATGATATTTCTGCAATTTAAATATTCATTCCTTACACTTCGTAGAATATTTTAATTATAAATTAAATAGTGGTGGGTAAATACAAATTAAATTATTTGGTCTGAAACTAATGTACATAAATACCTAAAATCCTTTAATATTATAAAACTTCCAGGGAAGGCTATTTCAGATTGTGATTTAGGTTTATTCTTATAAAGAAAAACTAAAACCTTACCAATCTCTGCCTTCCCAACGGGACAGTTAAAGAGCAGTATATTCAGAAATAGTGACAGGAAATATTTTCTTTATATGGATGGTGTGTAGAGAACAATGGTAATTACCAGTCTGGAGGTGAGTGAGGAAATCACTGACTATAATAAGATACAATTGAACTCTACCTTTGGGAGAGACATTTCTCTAGGCAGTAATAAACAAGTCACAGATACTGGGTTGGAATGTTACACTTTCAGAATAATGACCCATCTGTTGAACATACCCTAAAGTAATATACTATTTTCTTGCTATGTTTTGTCTGTTTTTTTCCTATTAAAGCATTTTATTAATGTACACTTTTAGGAATTTAATAGACTGATATTTATTTTAGCTCTAAATCACATTAGAATTTATCAAATCTATTTTTCAATAAATTAGAAAACTAAAACAAAAGGTTAGCAAAAATGGAAAAGCTAGGCTTAAACCCACATCTCATCTCTTCCAGCCTAGCCCAGCCTTTTCTGCATGATCATTTTTAAAGATAACCATTACCATCATTATCTTCACCCTGTTATATTTTTTCTGTTTACGTTGAAAAAATTAATATGTTTAAAGGATTGACAGACAACCAATACTGGTACAAATAAATCAAATACTGCTTTTCAAGAGACTGAAGAAATAGAAACGGACTCCAGAATATGCCCCCCAAAATCAGATGTACCTCTACCATGAAGACAGAAATGGTAGTGTGAATTTTTGGCCCCAAAGAGGCAGAAGTTGTGGTACTGTTAAATATGGCAGAGGGTGCACTGACTTTAAAAAATCATGCAGCAGTGCCAAAAGCACTCATGACAAATACCAAGAGGGCTGAATCATTGTTGAATAAGAAAATACTATAAAAATAATTAAGAGAAGGACAGATGCAAAGAAATAATAAATCTCAAGTAAGATTACACCAGAGAGCAGAAACTTGCACCAACAATTTTTTACTGTATTTTCATTTATTAATGCAAGCATTTCACTTAATTTTTACCACTTGCAAGTAGTGTGTAGAAATTTTATGTCTTTAAAAGTCTAAAACATAGACTGCATGTTTAAAACTATACTGAAATGAAGTAAAAGTTTATATGTATCAAAAATAAATAAACAAATAAATAAATACATTATTTTACAGTCTCTTACTACATGAAACTAATAAATACTAGAGTCAGTATTATCCACTACCTCCTGTAACCTATAAAGAAAACATGGTCATATATGAATGTGTAATATCAAGTTACATATTGTCCTATAAATAACCTCAATAAAATATACACATATATGCACATATTGTACTAGTAATAACGTTTATTTACATTGCTCTGAACCTAAGAGGATAGTATTAGAAATAAATGGATACCTCTACTCAGAAGCATTTCATTAAGGTAAGCAGAAAACTGAATTATCACCTTAGGTACCGAATTGCATTGGTCTCAAAAATTGTTCAGCACAGTGAAGCAAAAATCCATTGAAGATTAAAGGAAAGTTGAAATCTAGATTAATTCTGTGGAGTGTGGCCTGAATCTAGAACAGGAGGGTGCTCCACATTTGCCAGAAAACACAAGGAGTGTGCAGTGAGAGCAGTGAGAAGGAACCGAGGACCAATTCCCGTAAGCGGCCGATGGCATCGGTGATTGTGCTACTACTTCTCATTACTCCACTCTACCAGAAGATAGGCCACTAGCTAGTTAACACAGATTAATATCTTCTAGTCATGATTAAGTTACATGAAACTAATAAATTGTAGTGTACCATATCAGCAACACACTGCATTTTAATCTATTTCATATGAAGACCTTATAATTAAATAAAACATATAAAGATCCATTAATAAAAATAATCTAATTATCAAGACTTAAAAATGCATAGCATTCTGCATTAGCAACTAATATTCCCAAAACAGTGAGTCTGCTCTAAATTTATTTTTTTCTAAAAGCCGTGAGAAAAATAGGAGAGTTAATTTAAGAGAGCTCAACATTTCTACATAAAAATATCATAAAGTAACCTCAAGTAAGCTCAAATGTTTGAATATAGAACTAACTTGGAACTTACTTGTATGGCACAGACCAGGCCTCATATTTTTTGAAAATGTCATTGACATACCTGACTGTTTAATTATTTAGAAAAATCTCACAAATTTTGTCCACCATTACCTTTAGTGTGTCATAAAATTAACAGTAACTCACAATTCAAAATATGTGTTAAAAGCTGTCTTGTGTACTTAGAAATTATGCTCCTAAAATTTTATCCTGTTTTAAAAAGTCTAGTTTGCTTTACAGAAAAAAAAAACTATTAATTTTATATTGTATGAATAGCATGTCAGACATACTTGCCAGACACCACTTACTATATGAATATTATTTATGTAACCATAAGTAGTATCTGGTAAAGTGTAACTCATTTGTAAAATTTCCATCCCCACAGATACAATGGTTTTGAACTATGAGTGTGTTCCTTCTTCTCATTCTATGTCCTACTTTCCAATAAATGCAATGATCTAATTCCATAGACCCGAATGTTTTGTACTGATTACATTAGTTAAATGCCAACTCTCACTTAGGATCTAAGGGTTGAAAGAATTTCTATTAAGCTATTGATAAAAAATCTGACTTAAAAGATTAAGACTGGAAATCACTACCTTACTTAACACAGTGACTACTTCTTACAATAGAAAGGCTGAAAAGTTTACATTAGTTTGATAATATGCCTATTGATAAACAAAACACTATGTCTGTAAATCATATAAGTGTTGTTAAAACAGATTTCTTTATCCTATTTTTAAAAGTCTTTTGAAATTACAGGATGTAAGCCATTTCTTTTTTTATAAATTTTATTATTATTATACTTTAAGTTTTAGGGTACATGTGCACAACGTGCAGGTTTGTTACATATGTATACATGTGCCATGTTGGTGTGCTGCACCCATTAACTCGTCATTTAGCATTAGGTATATCCTAATGCTATCCCTCCCCCCTGCCCCCACCCCACAACAGTCCTCAGTGTGTGATGTTCCCCATCCTGTGTCCATGTGTTCTCATTGTTCAATTCCCACCTATGAGTGAGAACATGCGGTGTTTGGTTTTTTGTCCTTGTGATAGTTTGCTGAGAATGATGGTTTCATTTCATCCATGTCCCTACAAAGGACATGAACTCATCATTTTTTATGGCTGCATAGTATTCCATGGTGTATATGTGCCACATTTTCTTAATCCAGTCTATCATTGTTGGACATTTAGGTTGGTTCCAAGTCTTTTCTTTTGTGAATAGTGCCACTATAAACACACATGTGCATGTGTCTTTATAGCAGCATGATTTATAATCCTTTGGGTATAAACCCAGTAATGGGATGGCTGGGTCAAATGATATTTCTAGTTCTAGATCCCTGAGGAATTGCCACACCAACTTCCACAATGGTTGAACTAGTTTACAGTCCCACCAACAGTATAAAAGTGTTCCTATTTCTCCACATCCTCTCCAGCACCTGTTGTTTCCTGACTTTTTAATGGTTGCCATTCTAACTGGTGTGAGATGATATCTCATAGTGGTTTTGATTTGCATTTCTCTGATGGCCAGTGATGATGAGCATTTTTTCATGTGTCCATTGGCTGCATAAATTTCTTCTTTTGAGAAGTGTCTGTTCATATCCTTCGCCCACTTTTTGATGGGGTTGTTTGTTTTTTTTCTTGTAAATTTGTTTGAGTTCATTGTAGATTCTGGATATTAGCCCTTTGTCAGATGAGTAGGTTGCAAAAATTTTCTCCCATTCTGTAGGTTGCCTGTTCACTCTGATGGTAGTTTCTTTTGCTATGTAGAAGCTCTTTAGTTTAATTAGATCCCATTTGTCAATTTTGGCTTTTGTTGCCATTGTTTTTGGTGTTTTAGACATGAAGTCCTTGCCCATGCCTATGTCCTGAATGGTATTGCCTAGGTTTTCTTCTAGGGTTTTTATGATTTTAGGTCTAACATTTAAGTCTTTAATTCATCTTGAATTAATTTTTGTATAAGTTGTAAAGAAGGGATCCAGTTTCAGCTTTCTACATATGGCTAGCCAGTTTTCCCAGCACCATTTATTAAATAGGGAATCCTTTCCCCATTGCTTGTTTTTGTCAGGTTTGTCAAAGATCAGATAGTTGTAGATACGTGGCATTATTTCTGAGGGCTCTGTTCTTTTCCATTGGTCTATATCTCTGTTTTGGTACCAGTACCATGTAAGCCATTTCTTAAAACCCATTTGTTGGAACAAATATTCGAACAATTACTATGTTTATCATCAGAATTTAGTCCTGCAATCTTCATGTAATAGGTGTTCCTTAGATTATAGGAATGCCATTCCTTTAATAATTGAGCCTATTTTCGTAAACTATTCATTGAATAGTAAAGTGCTCAATACACGAAAAAAATGTTTTCACATGTTTTGTCTTCTGCCCTCAGACAAGTGGCCTTTAAAATACATATAAATTATTTCTCTCAAAATTCACTTTTGCCAGATAACACATGAACTTGTTAAAAACTTTTCATAATTTATAAGACAGTTTTAATCTTCAATTTGATGTTCGCAAATGTGTATATATGTGAGTACATGGGTGTTTGTATGATATATTTTCTATAGTTTTTTTTCAAGATTACAATCCTTTAGTATTTCAATGACTTAATATTTTCTTAATTCAAGCAAACTTGTCAATAAAAATCAGATTTTTTTACACTAACCTAGATCTATCTATTTATCTATCTATCTATCTATCACTGTTATGTTTATCAGCAGTTATAAATTGCAGGCCTATAAACAACTTTCTTAACATAAAATAAAATGAATGATACAGTCTAAATCTCTATTTAAATTTAAATTGACTTAAAAGTTAACTTTGTAATTGAGAGACTCCATAAACATTGAACTATGCTTTAGAAAAACAGAGTTAGGTATGAAGAAAGTTATATTTAGAAAAATGACCATGTTTTATAATAATGAAAGATAAAGTATGCAGTTAAGCTTGGAAATTGAATTCCGTTTTTGGAAATGAGTCATTTTCAAAACATTGAACATACTTTGCTTATATGTCGTAGGCATGTTTAAAAAAAGTTAGGCGTTGGCTGGGGGCAGTGGCTCACACCTCTAATTCTAGCATTTTGGGAGCTGCAGCAAATTTAAAAGTCTCACAGAAACTGTAAATACCTATATCCAACTGTACTCCATAAATCATTTTAATTTAAAGAGGTATCAGAAACTTGAAATATTAAAAATAAAACAATATGAAGCCTCTGGTTCCCTGCAAAAGGGTTCTTCCCACTCTTTTTCTTTCTTTCTTTTTCCCACTCATAATAAAAGATAACATATACACACATTTCCTCAGTCCAAAAATCTGTTTTACCTGGTATGTTCTTTCTTCTTCCACAGATTAATACATTAGTGTCTTCAGAGTCAGAGGGTATTTCATCCCTTCATAATTACTCTTAATCAATCTACCTCTTGCTAACTTTGCTCCCATTTACTCTATGAACTTGTATAAAATCTTAAAAATAAAGAAAAAGAAAGCAAATAAACATTAGCTAAAGGAAAAAAAACTTACCTATTTTCTGGATGCAAAATATCAAATCCAGTTGTCAAAGAATTTTTTCTTACTATTTTCTCATTTTTTTCAGTCAATGTCTACCCCAACATTTGCTGTCCATAGCATTTCAATGTTTTACATTATGTTTTACTTTTTATTGAAAGATATGTGCCGTGGAGGATTACACCTCCTGTATTTTGTAAGGGGTTTGTTTAAAGAGTACTAAGTTTGATGAGTAAGTTCTGGGGATCTTATGTACAGAAAAGTGACACTAGTTAATAGCGTATTACATACTTGACATTTTCTAGGAGAGTAGCTCTTAAATGTTCTCACCACAGAGATACACACACAAAGATAACTGTGTGAGGTGATGGATCTATTAATTAGATTTACTGTGGGAATCATTTCACAATGTATATAAATTAAAATATTATATACACTGTAAGTATATGTACTTTTAAGTTGTCAATTTTACCTCAATAAAACTAGAAAAATAAAATAAATATGTAGATGATAAAAATAATAATATGAGAAACAGACTTCAACATCTCTGGGTTAATCTATGCAATGACTTTAACAATGATTCTTATTGTATTTTTTCATGTACCTTCATAATCTCTCTGGGAAAATCATCAGCATCATTTGTTTTACCTCTCATTAAAAGAGGAAACCATGTGGATTGAACATCACCACTGACACAATTACTTGTATGTTATTTCAATGTAAAGTAAAAATAATTTTTTTTTGATAACATTATTTGTTTCATCAAGAATAGGAATTCAAATTTCCTTACCGTTAACCGACATTGGTCTGCATGGCTTTCTTTGACTGTTAAAAACAAATAAAAAATCACTGCCAAAAATAATTATCTTACTAATGATGGCAGATAAATCATTAAAGAGCTTTAAAATAATCAGTGTATTTGTTAGAATGTCTGTTTTTATAATATAAGGACTTCTGAAAAATTATCGTTTCTGATTGCTTCATAAGATTATTTTTAAGACATTTACAACGTCTTAAATTTATGGACACTTGGCCATAAAGTGCTAGTCATGATTATTTTTTCAGAAACACAGCAAACATATTGTCAAAGAACTTCCTTTTTTAGTTAGAATTCATCGATTCAAATCTCAGTTCTTACACTTAAATAATTTTCAGCCAATTCTTTAACCATGTCTACAAGTTTTCTTGTTAGTAAAATGTGAGTGACTAAAACATTTCCCAGGTCATAAGGTTGTTATAAGGCTAAATAGTGTAATTTATGTAAAAATTATGCTTACAGAGTGCTTGAAATTATCACTTATTGAAATAACAATTATTACAATAATAATTCTAATTAGTTATTAGTTTTGGCAAACTGCAATTACTTTTACACCAACCTAATAGTATTATACATAACTAGTTTTACTGGTTGTTAATACAGAAATCTACTTAAAATTATCATATTTTAACCATTTCTGAAACAGAATTTCAGGATTTTAATAAAATATATGTTGTTAAAATAATGCCATTTAAATACAATGCATAAAATATATTTCATATTAGAAAACAAAAAAGCTATAAATAAAATTGCATAGCTTTGCTAACATTTAGATTTAATTCATCCTATTATTTTTCTAGGCTTCTATTGGAATACTTACCTCAAAATTAGACAAAATTCTAGAAAAATGTATCCAGGACAGGGGCTTATTTAGTTGAATCTAAAAAAAAATGTAGTATCTGCAGTTCTCACTGAATATTTTATCAGAAGGATTTCTGCTGTGAACTTTAAAACAGGCTCATTGTTTGATGTGGTGAAAGAAATGATCAAGATTGTGAAATAAATTTTATTCCTTATCCTGGTATAAACCATTTTAAGCTTATGGCTTATTTGGAAGGTGTAGTAGAGTATATGGATGTCATTTACTTTAATTCAATCTCAAAGTTAGGTAATGAAATATTCTTGAAGATATTTACTGAAATGAGTCTTAAATTCAAGTAGCCTCCCATTCTGGAGTTAAAGACCTTAAAAGCCTATATTTATCTCTTACCTCCATCCTTTTTCCTAGACCTACCTTCCAATATCAGACTACAGTATCTCTTAGCCCTTGGTAGATTATAACATTAATCTTTATTAATGTGGAAGACACATTTTAAACTTTAACTGCAAAGAAAAATATCAACTTGTAAATCTTAAGACAAAAATATGATTCATTGAATATAGAGATTGTGCCATTAGAAAATGATGACTCAAGGTATTTTCTATTGGTAAACTTCTCTAAGATTAGCTGAGGTAGATATAGAACAATTGGCCAATTATTTTGTTGCTTTAAATATGAATCTGTTTAGGAACTTTATGTGTTGCAGTAAGAAGGCAAACCTCAAGTTTGACTAAATCATCCAGTTTCTACTTTACCAATATATACCATATTCAGAATGAAACATTGAGCAGAGGTTTCATGTTCAAAGATGTGCTGTTTACTTGTTTAATTTTATTTTTAAAAAAATATTTTGAAACTGGTTAACTCAATCCCAAATTAAGGAATAACTTGAGGTATTTTAAAATGTACTCAGAAATGTTAGCTAATATTCTGAACAATTTACTAATATAAATCCAGTTGACAATACAAATGGAATTAATTTTTAAAATTAACTTCATTTGAGTATTAACTATACATAATAAAATTGATTGAAGTGTAATTTACACATACTAAAATTCACACAGCAATTAACTAAATTTATCTTGACAGTTTCATGAGATTTTTTTCAAATATATTCAGTCGAATAAAACATCAAAATCATATTTAATAGTTTTGTCATCTCCAAAGCTCCCACATGGCTCTGAATGTTCTGATCCCTTCCCTGACCTTGACCCTTGGAAGCAATTAACCTATTTTCTGTAATATTATGTTTGTATTTTCGAAAGTGTATGTAAATGGAATGATATTTTAGGTATTCCTTGGTATCTCATTCTTTTGCCTAACATAGTGCTGTCAAAATGCATACATGTTGTTGTGTGCTATTCATCACATCATTTTTATTGCTAAGTATTCCACTTTATATGTTACATTTACCAAAGTTGGAAACATTGCAAATAAAATTTTTATGGGAATTTGTACAAGTTTTTTTGTAAACATGTTTTCATCTATCTTATGCAGTTACCAAATAGTGAAACCTATACAGTAAGTGCATGTTTAGCTTTATAAGAAACCATCAAGCTTTTTTTAAAAAAAATTGATCGTATCATTTTACATTCTATCAAAGTAAGAGATTTCCTTTTGCTCCACATCTACACCAGTCTTTTAAGGTCAATCTTTTTTATTCTATCCATTCTAGTAGTTGTATAAAGGTACTGAATTGTTTTTATTTACATATACTAAGTTTGAGCATCTTTCTTTTCTAGTGCTTGTTGGCATTTATGAAATATTCTGCAAATATTTTCCCACTTATTTATTAATGGATCGTATTTTTTTCTCTTCATGTCTATAGCTTTTTAAAAAATGTATTCTGAGGCCACAAAATATCTTTTTTTTGTATAAGTTGTATAAATCTTATGTGATATATTTTAAGTAACATAGAAGATGTACAAAAAGGTTTGAAATACATTTTTTTGCCTACATATATTATTTTTCCCAGTATCATTTATTGAGAAGATTATTCTTCTAAGTGCAGAGTTCATTCCTTAACCATTAGCCCTTACCAGAATTCATTTTATTCTTTGTTAAATCTTTCCTGTCTTTTTAATCTCTTGGCATTTTTCTTCTCTTTAGATTTTTCTTTTTAATTTAATTATTTAAAACTTACATTAAATAGCCTGTAACTCAATTATTTTACTACAGGTCTTGTACCTTCACTCTCCCTCTTTTGATAAGTTGTTTATTCATGCATCTGGTAATTTGAGTCATGGGTTTGTCTCAGCCAGGCTTTATCCCCAGCAACCTCGTGCAGCCTGGCTGAGCATGTGCCCTCCAGAGCTATAATATGGTAGCTATGATAAGTGCTCAAGTGGTACTGATGATTCATTTTCCATTCTGGAACATATAGGTAATTTACCTGTAAATTCTGGTGCATTCTGGAACATATAGATAATGCAAATTTAAGCCTTAAAATATTTTGAGTATAAGATTGCATTACAAATTCTCAGTGAACACGTCATATTTGTATAAATCTTAAACGCAGTCTTTTTGTTACCTCCATGTATCAGTAAACAGAAAGTTTTAATACTTCCTTCCACTGAAGACATAGCCATCAAATGATTTTTGAATTTTGCATGAATCTAAGTTCCAACTTTCCATTTTTGAATGACCAAAACCTTTTCTGCACCTAGAAGGCTGTGAAAATATAAACCACTTGAAAACCAAGGCCACTAAGCTAACCTCCTTCTGTCAATTTACACCGGCGTTCTGATTTTCAATTCGTGTTTTGTGTTCATTTTTAAATTTTCCTTTCTTGTGAATTCTGTTAATATAAAATGATGCCTGTTTTATATTCAATAGAGATTCTAAATCTTTAGTAGCATGAATAATAGATTGCAGGTTATCTATAATATCCAGAAAATAACAGTCTAAAATTATCTTTTTATTTTATAGAACTTTCACAAAATTTTGGACTTTGTTTTATGTTTTCCACATCTGCTTCATGTTTGCATTTATTTACTTGTGGATAGATTCTCTTCACACTAAACAATGTACTTTTTTGATGCTGTCATTTATTATAATAATATCTGGATATGTTGGAGAAGTCCATACCAGCTCTCAGTTGGCCAGTGTGAAACCTGATCCCTTTACTTCACATAGAGAAGAAGACACATTCAACCCAACTTTCGAAAGGGGACTTACTTAGATATTTGTGTCACACGGAGATTGTATTTGCTACTACTAGAAATGGCTTCATTTCCCAAATACTGTAATATGTTTGATTGCCTCTGTGGTGGTCATTTGCCTTAGGACCAAAATCTGCCCTTCTGCACCCTGTGCATTTTTAAAATAATGAGTCTTTGCAAATATCTCTTCTAGTCATCTTTGTCAGCTGTAATCTGGCTAGTTCCTTCCAATAGGAGGCACTAGCAGGTGATTACAGATCAGAGGAACTTCTGCCTTCTGGAGGCATCTCTCCATCAAGGCCTGTCAGCGCTCACAGCACAGAGCCTTGTTCTCAGTCCTCAGACCAACATAACACTTAGGGCTTCCCAGCATCCCCCGCAGTCCAGGGAACCAGGTACTGTTCACACTGTATTGATTCTTCCAGCCCCAGTGGGGAGATGCCCCAACCCTCACCGGGAAACACAGGCTCAGCTTATGACTCATGGGAGTTTCTCCATTTGTAACAAATAGCTTGCTCCTCCTCCTTTCCTCCTGAGGAACACTACCTCTCTTTTCATCCCCAGCATATCTAACACCTTAACGAGAATTCCCTATATTAAATCTCTCTCTGTTCTTTATACTAAAATAGGCTCTGTTTTCTTGTGCAGACCCTTAGTGATACAATCCCCTAGATAATGCAGTGACAGTTACTTTTGAACATAATTCAGGCAATGTTTAAATCATTCATGGGTACGGCCTTTACAAGAGGAAAAATCACAATTCCTAATAATCTGGCATAAAAACACTTACAAAGATTGTTTTGGTAAAATAAGTTAATAATCCAGTCTCAGAAAATTCATGACAAAGTCACACCTAAAAGGAAGTTGAAGTTTAAAAAAAACACACCATATATCTCATAATTTTATCTATAGGAAGTACAATATTGTCAGTAAAGTTTCAATGTAAGAAAGTAATATTCACACATTCCTTTTAATCTTTTCTTATGCTTAGACAACAAATCAGTCAACAAATAACTACTAGCATTAATACCACATCAATCACTGTTCTAGAAGACAAGTTTCTGGCCTCTGTAGCTTACATTCTAGCTGGGAAGCCAGGTAATAACATTTAAGGCAATGGTAGAGTGATAATTTTAAATAGTGATGAATGTTATGAAGAAAATAAAATAAAATATAAATAAAATAGTAAATAAACTAGGATAATATGATTTAAAAAATGGCTCCTTTTGAAAAGGTTGACATTTTAGCTCAATCCAGAAGGTCAGGGTGAAGAGGGAGTGGTGGTTTCCATTGAAAGTGTGGCAAAGGAACTAAACTGGGAATGTTTGGAATATGTTTTGTAAGTAGTGAATACAGTCTATTATATCAATGTGACGGTAACAGTCAATATGAGAATTTTGGCCTAAGCAACTCTATGAATGAAGGTGTCATTTAAGAATTTTTTGGTTTCTAGATAATTTGGCAAATAATAAAGACTTGAATTATATGTTACAGAATAGAAATCTTACATGTGGATCCTAGGCTTCCATGATATTTTGGAGAAAACTTTATGTAGAGAAAAGAAAGTAATAGGCTAAACACAGGGACAAAAAATAAATTTAAAACATTCTATCAAATTTTATATTTTGGGGTTATACTTACTTCTGAATAGCCTGAGAAACAGGGATCGCCTTTCATACAACTATACTCTCTCCTCTTTTCCAAGTCTGTAGTTAGCCTATCTATGTGTATCTTTCGCTGACATGGTCCATATACCACAAAACATCTTCTGAGGGACAATTTACATGACATTTTTTGAGTCTTTACTATATAGAGAAAAACTCAAAATTTTCTTCAAGTCCTTGGGGTGGAAAATAATTGTGATATATATACTACTGTTCAAAACAAAGAATATGCAAATGTATAATAGTTGAAGGTATTTATTTTGTAGTGTTAGCTAATGTAGGGAAAATAAAGTCCCTTTATAAGTATCTAAAATTTTCCATCTCTGAATTTCTATCTATGATGTATTATATGTGCGTATATTATAAATAATCACTAATAACTGTTCTATTGTATACTAATCAATAGTCTTGATGCCACTTAGATATCAATATTTTATTCATGGAAATAACAGATCTACTTTTCTGCTAATAGGTGAACCTAACCTGAGAAATTAAATACGAAGCTAAGATATCAGCCTGACTCATGAATAATTTATCAGTCCTGTTTTGCTAATTGTGAAATGAATATATTTAGGTCAAAGATTTACCTGACATTCCTGTGGAATTTTGCATCCTCTGGTCTTTTTTATTCATTATTGCAGCTTTATGTTTTTCTGGAGATTTTGCCTAAATCAGCTCTTGGTGGAATTTGCTTGCAGTTCATTATGACATCTGGGTAACAAAATAAAAAAAAAGCAAAGTTTTGAAATAATAGCTTTGTTTGCATCTTGCATGCATTCTTGATATCATGGGACCCTTTTGGACACATTAGAATCCAAAAATACTGAAAACTTATGCAAGAAATCAGTTGCTAATGGATAATTTATTAACTCCCTTTTTGTTCTTAAAAGCATGAGATTGTAAATTGTTCTACATGGGATCTTTTTAAGAGATTTCATTAATCATGTGGTTTAGATAAGCATTGCTATAAAATTTGTAATTTTCACAAATGTAATTAAATCAGAGATCTTTGATTATTAATTTGCATATTTTTACCCTGTACATATTAGATATCAACACTTGGGAATATCAGTGCTAAATTTAAAAAAAGTCACTATTATTATAGAGCCATATGGCTTAGGGAGAAAAGATACAGATAATAAACTAGTTAATTATGTCAAGTGATTTTGGAGCCATAAGTGCTATGGCAAAAGTGACATAGGGTAATGGGACTGAGGCTACCATGGTCTATATGTTTGTGTCCCTCCAAAATTTATGTTTTAAAATCCTAACCTTCAAGATAATGGTATTAGGAAGTGGAGTCTGGGGAAGTAATAAGCTCATGAGTGGGAAGCCCTCAAGAATGAGATTTGTGCCCTGGACAACTCATGTGCACCACATGAGGACACAAAGAGAAGACACCATGTGAAAACCAGGATGCAAACCTTCCGAGACTCTGAGTCAGCTGGCTCCTTGATTTTCGACTTCCCAGCCTCCAGACCTGTGAGATGTAAATTTCTGGTGTTTGTAAGCCACTCATTTTTATGACATTTTGCTACATAAGCCCAAAAAGAACTAAAACTTGGGACTTGGATTGGCATGATGGTAAATTTAGAGAATCTGAGAAGAAAAATCTTTTCTGAGTAGATAGTATTTTAGGTGTGAAAAGGAATATTAAAACGCAGCAATGTGGCAATCTGGAGAAAGAATATTCTGGATGGTGAGAAAAGCAAGGAGAAAGGTCACCAGAAGAAAATGAGCGTTGTCTGCTTCAGAGAGAGATAGAAGCCTGGCATGGTAGGCACACAGGACGTGAAGAGAAAAGGAGAAGCTGCCAAGATTTTGTAGGTCATGGTTACACTTTGCATTTTATTCAGGTTTAATAGAAAATGCATTGGTGTGTTTGAAGCAGTGTGGCTGTCGGATTCATTTTACATTTTACACTTATTACATTATGCATAATACATATAGAGAGGAGGACTTGAGAAAAACAAGAGTAAAACCAGGAAAAATGGTTGAGAGATGATGGCAGTAGTTCAGATGATACTTAAGAGAAGTGAAATACAGTATTTAAGAAATAACATCTCCAGAAACTTAATGGTACATATACAATAGGGTGTCTAAACCATGTCAAATTATGATTATGGCCCCTCCGTCTTTCTCTCTCTCATATCATGGTATGTTCTGATTAATACATATCTCCTTTATCACTTTTTTTTAGCTTCAAATATTTCTCCTCAAAAAGTTCTTGCCCTCACTAGGACCAGCTACCTCATGTCTTTGTGATTAGAGATTGTTTTAAAATTTATCTGGCCTAATATTTGGTTAGTACATTCTTTTTTTTTTTTTTAAATTATACTTTAAGTTTTAGGGTACATGTGCACATTGTGCAGGTTAGTTACATATGTATACATGTGCCATGCTGGTGCGCTGCACCCACTAACTCGTCATCTAGCATTAGGTATATCTCCCAATGCTATCCCTCCCCCCTCCCCCCTCCCCACCACAGTCCCCAGAGTGTGATATTCCCCTTCCTGTGTCCATGTGATCTCATTGTTCAATTCCCACCTATGAGTGAGAATATGCGGTGTTTGGTTTTTTGTTCTTGCGATAGTTTACTGAGAATGATGGTTTCCAATTTCATCCATGTCCCTAAAAAGGATATGAACTCATCATTTTTTGAAAATGTGGCACATATACACCATGGAATACTATGGTTAGTACATTCTAATTTAGTCTATGGGTGTTATAGTTCATCACTTGAGACAGAGCATAATTGGGTAGCAATAATTCAGACACTCCCCCAATCTAAAGGGTTCTAAAGAAGAAAAATCCCCATAGTCTAAATATTAAAACCTAAGACACGCACTATACCAGGAGTAATCGAATTCTTCTATATTAGAAGTTCCAGACCTTAGCAAATATCCCTAATGCAAATATTGCAGAGTAAAATGACTGCCAAAGTTACTGATGAGGCATTTCCGATCACACCTTTAGCTTTGAATATGTTAGTGTATTAGATATCTATTGGTACCATAATAAATTGTCACTAATTTTGTGGATTGAAACAACACCCCTTTATTACCTTACCATTCTCTGTCAAAAGTCTAGCACAATATTGTTGGTTCACAAAATCAAGGTGTGGGCAGGGCTAAGAATCTTTCCTGGGATTCAGGGGATAAATCTACTTCTAAGCTCCTTCAGGTTGTTGTCAGAATTCATTTCCATGCTATAAACATGAAAGTGCCTAAGTTTCATTTATGCGAGATGGATAAGCAATAGAGACATGCTGTACAACATTGTGTCTATAGCTAATACTCTTACATTTGTACAAATGTACTTACGTTTATTTTTAAGTACATTATAACTAATGCATTTACAAATTTGTTAGAAGAGTATTTATCGTATTAAGTGTTTTAACTACAACTTTTGAAAGTTCATTTCCTTCCTTATTTCTTTTCTTCCCTCCTTGTCTCCCTTCTTTCCTTTTTTCTTCCTTCTTTTCCTCCCTCCTTCTTTACTTTATTCCTTCATTCTCTGCTTCTTTCCTTCCATTCTTTTCTCCCTCCTTCATTCCTTCCCTCCCTCCATCTTCTATTCCTTCCTTTCAGTTTGCTATCCCAAGCACAAAGAACAATTTAAGCTTACAAAATTGATTAATATACACTCTGAATAAATTTATGTCAAGTTCCTTCTTGTAATATAATCTTGTTTTTCTACAATTGAAAAATGAGTCTTGAAGGAAAGTAAACTAAAAGCTGGAAAAGCACAATTTCTATTTTTACTTTGAGGTATAAATTGCCTTTGTCATTTTAAAATATGCCAAGTTAAATATTATGATAAATGCATAGGCTTTTCAGACACATATTTTAAAACATATTTAAGTATGTAAGTTTTCCCAACATGTTAAGTAGAACCAAATAGCAGCCAAATTCCAAGTACACGATTACAGCTGAATGTAGAAAGCTGTGAAGAATTTAGTAACGTATAGAAAACCCAGTCCTCAGTTTAGCCAAATACTCTAATTTGGAAGTGCTAAATCTGATGTAATTCCAAACCTTTGCTAAAAGAGACCAAGACATGACATGAGACAAAGCTATCTTTGGTCTTCTACAGTTTATGCAAAGTCAAAAATTTTTTCTATCTGCAAATTTAATTTCCGTAGCTTGATAAACTCATGTCTACCTAATACGTATTTTCATCAAGATAGTTACTTTGATTTAAGGTAATATATTTTACCCTAGGTTTATTTATTATTAAGCATTTAAAATTGTGTTTTAAAAATCTGTGGCACTAGTTTCACTAGAATTTTATTGATTGTTATTCTGTTAGTCAAGATGCATGTATTTGAGTGATTGCCTCAATCTTATCTCTACTATTCGCCCTTTATTTTATCATGAAATTTTGCAGCAAAATGGATTGTCTTCAACACCAATACTATGGCAGAAATATAAAATTCATAAACCCTCTTAAATTAGGAAAAGAAAAGGAAAAGAGGAAGGAAGAGGGGAAGGAAGAGGGGAAGAAAAAAAGGAGAACAAGAAGAGGAAGGAGAAGTAGAAAAAAATAACACATAGGCATCATGGATGGCATTCTGTGTACGATGTATATGAAAGGACTTGTTTCATTCTGTGTACGATGTATATGAAAGGACTTGTTTCATTCTGTAGATGATGTATATGAAAGGACTTGTTTCTTTGTGTGTGTGAAAGGACTTGCTTCCTAGCTCATACTACAATTGCAATGGTTTTTTGAGGAAAAAACTAACTAATAGAGTTACAGAAGTATAGATTAAACATAGAGTGTAAAATAGTGAGACGGAAAGATAACATTATAGACATACATATAATTATAGGGGAAAATGCCAAATAGATAATATAGTATTTTCCACCTCTGAAATATATTTATATCTCTGAGATGGACACACATGTTCAGTTTTATGTAAAGGAAACACAGGATATTTAATAACAGTTTTGACTTAACAAGAAAATGAGAATGAATGTCATTCCCCAGGTGTCATTCTGGCTGCCTCAGACTGTTCTCGGCCACCCGTCAGTCCTGGTTTTAGTGCAGATAATGTTGACATAGGCTTGTGGACAAACCATTGTATCACCTATGAGGGATCTAACAGAGTGTAATCGATAAAGTGTAGTCTCAAGACAATTATTGTAAATTTAAGCTATGTACAGGACAAAAAAGGTAAATACTATATACAAGTGAGTGCAACTTAAAAATAAATGTGTTTCAATGAGAAAAGCACAAATTTAAAATTGTAGGAAGAAGAAAAAATTTTGTCAATATTAAAACTTTTTCATTAACAGGAAAAGTATCTTCACAAATAAACAGTATTAATGGATGCAATATAGAATATACTTAAATATTTATGCCCTATTTGGAATGAAACAATCTTTAAAAATATTTTTAACTTGATGTCTGGTATTCTTTTACATCGATTTGACCCCACATATTTAGAAATTGCCATATTCTATAGAGAACCAATTTTTATTAATAATTCTATCATTAATATCTTTGCTCAAATGTTCATTTAAATCTATTATTTTATCACATTATTTAAAACATTTATTATCTTATTATCTGATACTGTATTAATGGATATAATAATTATAACGAATAATATTAAGAGATAATATATAGATGATACTAAACCAGATATTATAAATTAGTTAATATTGATGATATTGTTTATATATTAATAATATTAATAGAGATTAATATTATTAATCTAGATAATATTTATCTGGATCCTATTAATAGAGAATATATAAGTAATATCTTTTATCATATGTAAAATAATTTTAAAAGAGTACAATTTCAGGGTAAAGGATCACCTACTGTTTGAGCCCTTGGAACATAATTGCAAGATCACTTCATCAGCACAGAAAAGAATGTCAACCCTCTTCTCGTTATTGGCTAAAAATGACATTTCCCTTTTATTTGAATAATGTTCTGTATTTTTCCCATCATAACTTCTCAGAACAGCAGTGAAAATCCATGTTACTGTGTTAGAAAGTCATTTTTTACCAATTCTGATTATAATGATCATGTTTTAAAATAAATGTTTTAAGAACTTAAAACATTAAACTACATTGAGCTAATATAACTTCAAAAATAACATGCTGTTTGTAGAACCAGAGACCTTCAGAGAGCAACTAATGCTGTTTACTTGATTTTGGTTATTGTCTATAATAAGTGAAGTGATGCCTAATCCCTTCCTATTTCTAAAGGAGGATATAAATATAAAAGACTCTTTGATTAGGAGGAATCAGACAAGAGATTTTTTAGGAAACACAAAAATATCAGCTGATGTATAATCCTAGCATTTATTTTACTGTTTCTTAATGTGTCTCTTTGTCCAATCCTCCCATGGCATCAGATCCTACAGCAGAAAGTGCTTATCAAACTGTCCAGGGGCCACTGCATCCCTGGGCTTATTACAATGCCAGTATTGGCATCATCTGATTTCCATCTCTATGTTTGCCATATTTAACAAGTTGACTGCCAGAGTAGTGCTTAAATGAGTTTATTAACTGCATTTTATTTTTGAAGCAGTATTCTATAGTTTTAGAGGTGACCCACTTTGCGTTTAAATTTCAACACATTTTTTGCAAAGATTGGTTTTATAACTCAGAGAAGAACCACAAGCACTGTGGTAACATAAAACAGGATGATTTTTTTTCCAAGAGTCCAACACGAGAGAGTGTTTAAATGTACTGTAAACAGATTTGCTGAATAAACGGAATTGAAAAGCATTCCCATGGGATGACAGACAGAACAGGGTGAAGAAAATCAGCCCAATAATGGAAACTGAGAAGCAAATGTATAAAACCAGAAAAACATTATGAGATAAAAGTCAGAGCATGTAGCTCTGCGGAGACATGGTGGAAAGGGTCACTCCTCCAGCTACAGCTTTTTTCTTAAAGCCTGTTTAGTGCACTACTGGTAGAGCCACTGTCCAGGGGCCACTGCATCCCCAGGCTTATTACAATGCCAGTATCAGCATCATCTCATTTCCATCTCTGTACTTGCCATAATTAACAAGTTGACTGCCAGAGTAGTGCTTAAAAGAGTCTATTAACTGCATTTTATTTTTGAAGCATTATTGTATAGTTTTAGAGGTGACTCTCTGTTTGTTCAAATTTCAACAATTTTTTTTTTTTTTTGCAAAGATTGGTTTTATCACCCAGAGAAGAATCACAAGCACTCTGGTAACATAAAACAGGATAATTTTTGTTATCTCTCATGGCTGCTATTTACATGGCATTTCTTTTTTATTTTTATCTTTGAATTTAAAGTTGCTGCTGCTTGTTTGTTTTACGGATTTGGCTGCACGAGTCCAGTGCATCCCCAGATGCCCCTGCTCCAATTACACCCCTGGATTCGAACCATTTAGTGATCAGCCACTGATTGGGCTTAAGTCCCATGAGTCAGTAAGGTTTCCACCTTTAACGTTGGATCTAGGCATGGCCCGGACACCACCCCACAGTTCAGGGGGTTCGTGACTTTATGCATTATTCAGGCAGGAACTGGGGAATCGCAGATTCTGGAGATCTGACTCTGTTTTCTCCCCATATGGCACACACGGGGCAGGTGCACAGCCTGCATCACAACCAGGACAGACGACTGGGGTTTTTAGCTGTGCTCACTTTGAATGTATTTTCTCTGATTTCCCCATAAGCTTCTGAGTTGCCTGGTTTCATTGGCATCACACACAGCTATTATCCTCCAGTGACTGCCAGCCGAGTGGCCTATTGTTTTCCACAACACTCTGGCATGTGCATCGCTCCACAGTCTGATGCAAACAAAGTTCAGCCACTTGGCAAGGGCCCCGTGTTGGGTGCTGATGGTCTGTGAGGCTTACTTCAACTCTTGACTTTCCCTTGTTACATCTCTTGGTTCACTTTTCCTCATTTCTAGGACTGTTTTTGTTTGGTCATTTGACTGTTTAGTAACTTGGCTGTGGAATGTTTTCCTTGAAGTTTGTATTCTCTGCTATTTATGCTCAGATGTTTGCCTTTATTTTATCTTGCATTCTGGCTTCTTAGACATTGCTAATGAATCAACATAAGCCATGTATGGTTCAAGTTTTATGATTAGTCCCCCTTAGCTAGGGAGATTTTCACCCTTTTACATTGAATGTACGTGCAGCTCAGAGACGGCTTCCACAGTTCAGAAAGGTTATGGTTTTAACCTTCATTGAGCCAAGAACAGTGACTTCAGAGGTCCTTCTCTGGTCTTTTCTCCAAGGTAGTAGTTTGGAAACATACACTGTTTTCCAAAAAACCAGGAATTAGTGTGATTTTATGTTAAATCTAGCTTTCCAGATGGTACACCTGGCTCAGGGTAGCTTATGGCTCAGCTGGTGTTTTAAAAGAAGCTGTGTGTAAGCACCTCAATCCAGTAAGCATTCTAGATTTTTCTGATGAAGCTGTGTAAATTTTAGAATGAATTCAAGTCTGCCCTGTTTTTCATGGTGCATGGTCCCGAGAGGTATAGTACAGTGCATGTACACAGCCTCCTGGACCTCAGGAAAAAGTTGGGCCCAGGAAGATTCTTTTTGTGTTTTTTCTATTAGTGTCTGTATTAAACTTACAAGTCTACCATTTCATATGATGCAATTCATATGGAGAATTACCAATTTTCTCTTTATTGCCAGCTACGAAGATCCTCCATATAAACTCCTCCAGGCTTAGTACTACATAAAGTCAGTAGTTTTTTATTACACATTTGAACATCTTATAGCAATGAAAATGAACAATCTTCTAAAACACAATGGGGATGTATCTCATAAATTTTGTAGTGAATGAAAAAAAGTAATACAGACCCTATGTTTGTTCAACTATTTAAATAGAATATAGGTAGACAGAATAATGGTTGCATAAAGATGCTCACATCCCTATGTATGCTGTGAATATGATTTCTTACATTGCAGAAGAAAATTTGCATCTATGATTAAGTTGAAGGTCTTGATATGAGATTATTATGGATTATCTGGGTGAGACCAATCTAATTGGATGAGTCCTTAAAAGCAAAGAAGCTGTTAACTCTGATGATAGTTTCTTTTGCTGTGCGGAAGCTCTTTAGTTTAATTCGATCCCATTTGTCAATTTTGCCTTTTGTTGCCATTGCTTTTGGTGTTTTAGTCATGAAGTCTTTGCCCATGCCTATATCCTGAATGGTATTGCCTAGGTTTTCTTCCAGTGTTTTTTATGGTTTTAGGTCTTATGTTTAAGTCTTTGAGAAAATTTTTGCAATCTCTTCATCTGACAAAGAGCTAATATCCAGAATCCACAAAGAACTTAAACAAATTTACTAGAAAAAAAAATCCCCATTAAAAAGTGGGCTAAGGATATAAACAGACACTTCTCAAAAGAAGACATTTATGTGGCCAAGAAACATGAAAAAAAGCCTCATCATAACTGGTCGTTAGAGAAATGCAAATCAAAACCGCAATGAGATACCATCTCACGCCAGTTAGAATGGCAATCATTAAAAAGTCAGGAAACAACAGATGCTGGAGAGGATGTGGAGAAATAGGAACGCTTTTACACTGTTGGTAACAGTGTAAATTAGTTCAACCATTGTAGAAGACAGTGTGGCAATTCCTCAAGGATCTAGAACCAGAAATACCATTTGACTCAGCAATCCCATTACTGGGTAGACATCCAAAGGATGATAAATCATTCTACTATAAAGACACATGCACATGTATGTTTATTGCCGCACTATTCACAACAGCAAAGACTTGGAACCAACCCAAATGCCCATCAATGATAGACTGGATAAAGAAAATGTGGCACATATTTGTTTGACCTCATGTATTAGTATGAGAATCATGAATACTATGCAGCCATAAAAAAGAATGAGTTCATGTCCTTTGCAGGGACATGGATGAAGCCAGAAACCATCATTCTCAGCATACAAACATAGGAAACGAAAACCAAATACCACATGTTCTCACTTACAAGTGGGAGTGGAACAATGAGAACACATGGACGGAGAGAGGGGAACATCACATACTGGGGCCTGTCGGGTGGTGAGGGGCTAGGGGACAGATAGCATTAGGAGAAATGGCTAATGTAGATGACAAGTTGATGGGTGCAGCAAACCAACACGGCCTGTGTATACCTATGTAACAAACCTGCACGTTCTGCACATGTATCCCAGAACTTAAAGTATAATAAATAATTTGTTGTTTAAAAAAGCAAAGAACCTATCCTGACTGGAATTAAGAAGAGATGTGACATTGGAAGAATAGTCAGAGTGAGATCCCATGAAAAAGTCTTGACCTGCCATTTCTGGTCTTCAAGATGGAGAAAAGGGGGCCATGACCAAGGGATGAAGGAAGTTTCCAGAAGCTGTAGAATAAACAGATTATCTTCTAGAACTTCCAGGAAGAGAGACAGCCTGACAACACCTTGTTTTGAGCCCAGTGTAACTAGTTTCAGACTTCTGATCTGTAGAACTGTGAGATTATGAGTGTGTGCTAATTTAAGACACTAAATTTATGTTAATTTTTATGGCCTCAATAGAAAACTAATACATGAAGCCAAGCAAATCTGTGCTATTAGTGATCTGCTTTATTTTTGTGAATGTAAAGAGTGGTAATTCGGTATGCAGAATGTGACCTTTTATTGTCATAGGAAAGTTCTACTTATTCACTAGGTTAAGATTACACAGTTTCAATCATTTTACAATAATCATTGTAAAAACAAACAAATCTCCAAATAATTAAATTGCAATGTGGAAGACAGCCTTGAAATAATCACAAGTATTCAAATCACAGGCCTTAAAAAATGAAGGAATATGACATAAAAGACGTAAGCATAAAATCTGCTGTAAGAAAAATGGTGTCCCTAAAGAAAATACTTGAACTGAACAGGCAAGAATCTGAGGGATGATATGAAACAACAACAACAAAAACAAAACCATGGGCCTAGACAATATTGAAAAAGAATGCAGTGATGTCTTTACATTCAAGATTTAAGAAAATTTCCAATAACTATTCATATAGTTATGAATAAATAATTTTTCTAATTCATAATAATGTAAAATAAGTTATAATTTTAGTGGAAGAAAATAAAAAATGGCATCAGATATTTCTATTTTGACAATATTAAAATATATTGAGAGTATACAGAGATTAAAATGAAGAAGTTGGGGTACAAAATATCAATAGTAATTTATGTTGTAACATACATGTGATATGTACATTGTTAGATATGTGAAACTTGGGAATGTACCCCAACTATTTCCTCATGCTGAGGAAAAAATGCAAACAAACAGAAAAAAGGACGCTTGAATATTTACTCTTGCTCTATAAAGGTTCAATATAAATTAATATAGTATTTAAATTTTTCCAGTGTATTATCACTAATTTTGAGCAATGGAAACTAAATGTCTAATGAAATTAATCTGGGTACACAAATTACAGCACATCTGCAAGATAACATAGCTTGTATCAATTTAAAATGCTTATGAAATAATAATATGCATGGTATATCAGGTATAAAGTATACTTCAAAACAGTACTGTGGTTTAATTCCAATTTAAAAGAGAAAAAAATAAATGTCTGGATTTTTTTTCAAATTTAAATATTTATTTTCACATGGTCTTTAATGGATAGATACTATTTTTGTTAAATGTAGAAATAAATATCTATTTAAAAGAAAATATTCAAAATTGTAAATCAACTATACTGTAATACATTAGACTGAAGAAACTTCCAGAAAAGAAGCTAAACAAAACGCCTCAAAACAAGTTTTTATGTTTTATTTAAGAATATTTAACGTACTTTGTAAGATGAAGATGTTTTCAGATTTACATATTTTAATTTCCTGAGTGCTGCAATCCATCAACTTACTTGCCAAAATACACAGATGTCCTTACATTGCAGTAGATTACTTTACATTTTATTTTCTCCAATTTGTATGGAGTCACAAACCAAAAAGTTTGCAACACAGTTTTGATTAATTAAGACTCAATAGAAGCTGTTTCCTGTTTTAGGTTTGACAGTAATTTAGCATAATATAAGTGGCATGGCATTAAACTACATTCCTGAACAGAATTCACTTCCATTAACCAGCTCCATTAGAGAAACATAGCTGTCCACAAATCAACCATTTTGTGTCAGTTTCAGTAATTACGGTTTGGGGATAATTGGTGTAATATCATACCTTTTCTTATAGTGCTTGAATTGTTTGGCTATGCAAGGCAAGGCATACTGTTGAATAAAGTATAAGCTAAATGGAATTTTAAATTATTTGTGTCAGAGACTGCTACTCTGAGAAGAAAAAAGCCAATTGCTTTATGAAATTCATGACTGCTATTTTAACTCTGAATGAATAATATATTTATTAACAGACAATTTAAGGTAAATTTTAAAAATGCATAGAAATATTAACAAAAATTTACCTTTCTTAAGACATGGTGATTTGCAATGTCATACTCCATTAAGAAAAACAAATGTTGTACTTGTGTTATCTATTATAAGGGTATATTTTTACTCCACTAAATTAAAAAATATATATGCACACACATATATACATAAAAAATACATGTATTTTATATATATAATATATATATTATATATATTATATATATATAAAACACACACACACACACACATCACACAGCAGAAATGGACTGTGTACCTGCTTCTAAAAGTGTGTCTAAGTTTAATACTGGGATTAACACATACTAACATTGTGGAAAATCTGCATCACGGAGAGCAGTTATATGTTGTTTGCTCTATCATTTAATAAATAAGATTCTTCAGTGCATATAAAGTGCTCTTCCTAAGCAATTTCCTCTCATAATTCAGCTGTGTGTTTGCCTTATTGCTAAACTAATTATACCAAACAGAATTGTGATTACTAATAAAACTACTGGAAGCTTGTGATTTATGATTAAATGTAAAAATATTATTTTATTACCTCATTTCTAAAAAGTGTAATTTTTGACTATCAATGCGCTGTCAAATTTCTAATTCATATTCTTTCCATTGTAAATAAAACCGGCCATTGTATCAGACATACTAGATGACTCTATTTGAGCTTGAAATGGAGATATAGTATAGTAAATAGCTTTGGCCAGATTATTATCCTGAGTTAGTTGTCATTTACATATTAAAAAAATTATGTCACAATTTAAAATTACAATGTATCCCTTTTTTCCTTTCATGTCTAGCTATTGGAGTAGCTATAATTGCATTCTTGCCAAAATAATTATGAATAGGAACATTCCAATTTTTCTTTCTTAGTTATTTAAAAATATTTAATAAATTACTGGTGACTATCGTCACACTGTTATCAAATATTCGATCTTATTCATTCTAACTATATTTTTGCTCCCATGTCATTTAAAAAAATACTTATTCCTTGTATCAGCAATTGACTGTGTAAAATTGAATTAATACTATTATGCTAAATGTTAAATATCATCAAATAAAGCTGCCATCAATAAGAGACATAATTTTGTGTGCAAAGCAAGAGCAAAATAATGCCACCAATTAAAACATGATGTATTAGTCAGAGTCCTCTGAAGAGACAAAAACAACAGCAATTATTTGAACAACTAATTATAAAATAATTTATTCAAATTATTTGATAATCTATATCATAGTTATTACACAAATATACAAATATAACTTTAAATTATTATTGAAGATATTTATCATTTCAAAAATGGCTGCAAAACAATGGGAAGAAATTAGAATTATTAAAATTTAGAAATCTCAAAAAAGGGGCTCACAAAGGGCTGAGACTTAACACCTCTGAGGATAAGGCATATTTTGTTTCGTGCAAAATAAGGTTTTTCATCAGAAGAAATGTTCTAAGTAATACCATGACTGTAAATAAGACATTCCATACAAAAGTGGGTGACAGCTGCTGGCAGAAAGTGTTATGGGAAGGGGAAGCAACCCCATATCCGTAACATCTGTCTATTTCAGTGAAGACAAATCTCTGCCTCCCCCATGGTGAATGTGGCCTAGCGTGATCATTAGCTACCTGTGTTTGCTGGCTCACCCCTGATCCCCTACCCCACCATATGATGTTTTGTTGAGAGCACACTGTTGATCTCACCTGGTGGCAAATTAGTCACTCAGCAGTACCAGCAAGACCCAGATAGTACTTGGGGACAGAAAGTGTTTGCTGTTGATGCCATGAATAGTCTTCATTCCCATAATCATGGCCAGTTTGTATATAGCCTCTTTGAGCAAATAATGAGGTGGCTGATAATAGAGGTTCATGTATCTACAGAATATGCATCTTTTCCTTTGACTGAGTCTCCTCTGTGATGGACGCCCTTTGGTGACATTCATATTGGATACAAACCGCATCATGCCCTCTGCTGGGAGGGCTATCCACTTAACTCTGTCTCTGATCTCTCAATCACCAATCAAGCAATGCTAATTATTTTCAGATTCCAGAACACTGAGCCTCACCATTGACAGTCTCACGAGAATCAATGTCGATCATTACTTCTGGCCATTTCTGTGTTTAGAAAAAACTGGACAACCAAATACACTACCTAAATTACCTTCATCCTGGAGAATTTACATTCACTGAATTGCAGTATAGAGATCCAGTCATTCCTTGCCTTTTTCTTTTTTTTGATTAATGAAATATATTTTGCTCAATCATCTCTGAACCAGACCCAAGCACTTTTCTTGTTTTGTTTTCTTCCTAGATCAACTGCCTGTGAGGAATACCCCCATGAGGCTAAGGATGTGGATTTAACGAGAGAAGACAGTGCATCAAGAGTCTAAAGGTAGGAGTCTGGTCACCTGGCCATGTAACTGACTCATTCCTCCAGGCATTCTTAAGCCAATTACATACTATTTCAGTTAATAATAATACCCTTTATGTGTTTACCAAATATAATACATGGGCCAAATAAACACAGTTCATGATGGTAAGCTGAGCCACTGGTGCCTATCAATGTATATCTAAAGAAGGTATTGATCTTTGAAAGAGAGGCATTAGATTTGCTCCAAAACCCTAGTGAAATTTAAAGGGTTCCTCTGTGACACTCTGTCCGTAAATCCTAATATGACCTCAGCAGCAAAGCAACAATGTGGTTTAAAAAATCTGAAGTCGAGCATCGTAAACCTGAGTACAGAAGGGTAGATTTGGAGCCAGGAGACAACTTAATAACTGGCACACAAATCATGTCATCCATTGTAAACTTGCCCTGATTTCAGATATGTTGAAATGTGATGCAAATAAAGGTTTTTATGTGTTTGTTTCTTTATTCATTTACTTATTTTAACACTTTTGGGGGGTATAATTGACATACAACTAATTGCATGTAATTAAAGGGTACAATTTGAAAATGTTTTGACACGTTTATACACCTGCAATACCATTACAAAATCAAAACAATGAACATATCTATCACCATCAAAAATATTCTATTTCTCCCTGGAACTCCAATCCCCAATCTGCTTCCTGTCTGAGAGAGTACATTATTTTACATTTCCTAGAATTTCATTAAAAGTGCTTGATGGCATATGGAATCTATTTGCCTGGTTTCTTTCTGAAACCCTAATTATGTTCACTCATTTTGTAACCTGTATAAATACATCATTCTTTTTTTCGTTGAATGTTATTCAACGTGTGGATGTATAGTGTATGCTCATATATTGGTGGACTTTGGTTTGCATCCACGTTTGACTAGTGCATGAGCTGCTTTTATCTTTTTGGGAAAATAACCAGAAATGTAATTCTTCAATGTTATAATTTATTTTCATTCAGGCAAAATGTTCTGATAACATTGCTTTAAGTTTTCTCTTTGATCTATGGGTTATTTAAAAGTATATCATTTAATCTCCACATATTTGGGACTTTTTAAGTTATCTTACTGCTATGGATTTTTAGGTAAATTCCATTATGCCTTGAAAACTTAACTTGCATGATTTCTGTTATTTTAAATTTACATTTCTTATGATAAAAAATCGTCTTCATTCAAAACAAAGTTTGGGCAGGTTTTGTGGTAGTCCTCTTCAGCAGACTGGGGGTTTTCATACTCAAGGTCCCTCTCCTTAACACAACCTGCTATGTGAGCACTTATTAAATAATATTTGACACAATGCTCTGTGGGAATCAGGGCTTGAAGGATGTGCCTGTTCTCATGGCTACTGCTCTTGCTGTGTGTCATAAACTACATGAGTTATAAAGTGTCCTTTGTCTCTCACCAATGAGCCTCATGTCTTCTATCAGCATCCCTAAAACTGGCTGGCTAACTTATTAGTTTACAAATATGGTAAAATATCAAATGCTTCAAAATTCTTGACTTTTAAAAATTCTATTATGTCTACATTTTTGAATCATTCATACTTAAGCCTTTTTACTGGTTAGCCTAGGATTCACAATATCGTTTGAATTAAACTTGTGTTATCTTCAAGTATTATTATTTCATTTGACATATAGGAACCTTTGAAGAGTTTGTTCCTAAGATCTAAATTGGATGGTTTATTCTTTTGTTTTCATATACAATAATCCCCCCTTATCCTTGTCAGATACTTTCCAAGATCTCCAGTGGATGCCTGAAACCTTGGATGGTGCCAAGCCCTATATACACTGATTTTTAAATATTATTAGTAGGTAGATAGTGTATACAGCTAGATCAAGGGATAATTCAAGTACTGGGCTGGGTGGATTGGGATGGCATGAAATTTTATAACAGTACTCAGAGCAATGTGTTTGTATTTGTTCTCATGGTGCTACAAAGAAATACTGGAGACTGGGTAATTCATAAAGGAATTGGCTCATAGTTCCTCATGGCTGGGGAGACCTCAGGAAACTTACAATCATGGCAGAAGGGGAAGGAAACACATCCTTCTTCACATGGTGGAAGGAAGGAGAAGTGCAGAGCAAAGCAGGGAAAAATCCCTTATAAAACCATCAGATCTCATGAGAACTCACTCACTATCACGAGAACAGCATGGGGGAACTGCCTCCATGATCTAATCGCTTCCCACAAAGTTCTTCCCCAACAAGTGGGGATTATAATTTGGATTACAATTCAAAATGAGATTTTGAGTCAGGACATATCCAAAACATATAAGTGTTATTTAAGACTTATTGTTTATTTCTGAAACTTTCCATTTAAAAGTTTTGAATCATAGTTGACTGCAGGTAACTGAAACTGTGGAAAGTAAAACCATGGATCAGGAAGTACTATTGTATTTTATTTTTACGTATGTTATAAACTCAAAATACATGGTCACTACCATTCTTTAGTCACCTAACTTACAGCTAGTAACAAAAATAAAGGAAAAATATTTTATTTCATCTTCATTTTCTCACTTTTCCCCAATCTTTATTTCTTGGTGTAGATTCAAATTTGATTGTTATGATATTTCTTCCATGTGGAAAAAATCATTTAACATAGATTTTAGGAAACGTCAGCTAGCAATGAGTTGCCTTATACTTGAGAAAATCAACTTCTCATTCATTTTTTAGGAATATAATCATTTGAAATAGATTTTGGTTTGACAAATTTTTCTTTTTACATTTTAAATTGGTCTTATTCTTCTTGTATGTGTATCTTCTTGCTTATATGTTTTTGATGAGAAGTCTTTAATACTTACCCTCATCTAGATGTAGATAATGTCTCTTTTCTGTGGTTGTTTTCTTTGTCTTTGGTGTTGATTTTCTCTTTGTTTTTAGTTTTGAACAGATTGAATTGCACATGGCTGGATGTGTATGTGTTTGTGTGTGTGTTTGTGTGTGTGTTTAAGAAATATGGAGTACTTTCAGAATTTTTGTAGTATATCAGATTTTTAGATTTGTGAGTTTGTTATCTGTTATTATTTTGGATATTTCTGCTCTGTCATTTTTCTTTGTACTTCTTCTGGCCTATTTTATCTTTTTCCTTCTGAGATTCCAGTATTGTGTACCAATCTGTTATTGTCCCAAAGGTCTTAGAAACTGTATATATATATATATATATATATATATATATATATATATATATATGTATCTCTTTATAATTCAGTTTGGGTAATTTCTCTTGACTGATCTTCCAGTTAACAGATTCTTTCCTCAACTGTATCTAGTCTCCTGATTACTTAATTGAAGATTTTCTTCATCTTTGTTTTTGTATGTGCTTTCATTTACATTTGATTCTTTCTTTTAGTTTACATATCTTTGCAGAAATTATCATACATAATGTCTCTGCTTTCCACTAAAACTTTTAACACATAAGTGATAATTATTTAAATTTCCTATTGGATATTATCAACATCTGTGTCTTATCTGCATGGTTCTGAGAACTGCTTTGTCTCTTTATAGTTTTTATTTTTTATTTTATTTTCATATACTTGTAATCTTTTGTTGAAAGGCAGATATCTTATGAAAGAGTAGACATACAACTTATTTTAATACTACTAGATGTACATGTCCTTGTTTCACCCCTGTAAAGCAGGAGTTTCCTTTGATCTAGATGATACTTGGACTGTGTGGGAGGTTTGTTGTGGTTTTGGCTAACATCAGTGTACCATAGGCTTCACGTTCCTCTGATGAGAATTTACATACAGGGCTATGTCTCCCCGACTTTAGAAACTATTATCAGTCCACACAGGCTTGGATATCACTTGTCATCCATCCTACATCTGACCCCAAAACCCCTCCTTAATCTGCTTGAGCCCTGGCATCCCATAATGAAGCATGCTCCTTTGACTGATCCCAATGATCCGTTTCATGTTATGATGTCTTATGCCACACTCTTGCATGTGTGCTCTGTACCCTGTAGGGTTCAGGGTCTGATGCTTAACACTAGGCAGCTCACCTGTGCATATTGTCTTCTCATTCTCATTGGTTCCCCACACCACAAGCCAAATTATGTCTTCTAAACAGATGCCCTCCTCACCTTGCTTTAGGTGAGTAATAGCTCTCTCTCTCTTTTTCTGAGGTTAAAGAGAGATCCTAAGGCTACCATTGAGACCTCTGGGTAATGAGAACTATCCAGGTTTGCTGGTATCTCTGAGGAGATGTGGTGAGACCAGTTCTGGGAATGTCTGAAAATCAGCAAAATGGAAACCTGTTTCAACATCTGCTTTTTTAATGCACTCTCATTTTCAGGGAGTGGTATAAATTCTTAAAAGATAGTAATAATAATAAAAATTAAGAATTTTTCTGGTTGATTATTCAGTAGACTAGACACAGCTGATGAAAAAGTAAGCATGGGGTCACATTAACAGTAGAGGAAGCAAACAAATATGAAATTAAAGCAAACAATTGCTAAGAACTACAAATTGTTCCTTGGTTATCTATAATGGGTGTTAAACCGAACTTTCCTCCTATGTTGTTTTACATTACCGCAATTAAACTTTGCTAGAGAAAAAAAAACTTATGTGTTGACTAGCTTCACTTTAAACTTATTGTCATAAAACTAAAATATTCCTCAAGATAGCATGGATTTCTTGAGGACCAATTTAAATCTAAGGAAATCTAGCAAAAATTAAATAGATCAAATTAGTGTTTGTAACCAGAAAAAGCTGTGACTGAGAAAACTGATAAATAATTTCAGGGGCAGCAATTTTTACTCTCATGTGTAGCTTTAGCAGATGACATAAGTAAACTCGGAAACAGGCAACTTCCTAAGGACTGGGGAAAATGGTTAGGATCCTGAACTGTCTAAGCATATATTCAGTGATAGGTGAGATTTAGTCAGAAAATAGAAACAAGGGTAGGGCCTATAATGAGGTGGGAACTAAATCCATATATGACCCAAAAATTAAATTAGCCTTCAGAGCTTGTTATACGGTATTAACCCTTGATTCTTTTTAACTAGAAAATAAATCCCTCATATAATGACATTGATGTTCAGTGCTCTAATTATAGAAATAGTGTTTGGAAGTTGGAAGCAAGATCATGTTTGGATTACAGTCTTTAGGTAAAAGGCTAATTACCTTTACTTAATTAATTAATTCCATCAGTCATGCAATCAATAAATCAGTTATCTACTTACTATATATTTATTGAATCTCCCTTACTTGTCTGGTGCTGGGCTTTCCTTTTGATTATTAGGGTAGGGAAAGATTTCTACCCCTAATCCTAAGGGGAAATGAAGCCTATAAACATAAATTTTCTATTTTAAACTTTGTAACAATACAGCCATGTACTTTGCTGAAAGCTAATTTTGCATAACAGTGACACAAAAGTGGATTTTAGTACACATGCCATTTATCAACCTATAAACAATGCCTTTAACATAAAACAAAAGCCCTTTATTTGGATGCACACATTGCCAAAAATCTTATAGACTATTATAAGATTTATGATAGCTTTCACAGCATTCTTTTTTCTGGCATCCACTTGAGTGCATTAACTTTGAAAAGAAACTATTTGGCTTGAATTGTGAATATGACTTCAAACAATAAAAGCAGAGGAATCTATACAGCAGCTGCTTTCTTGTATATCAATACACAAGTGTATATAGTTTTATATATAGAACCATATCCCTGTGCTTTTAGGTAGCTGCAAGTTCACTTTACATTCATCTGAAACACAAGAAGGGCTGTCTGGCAAATTTAGGTGTTAGAAAATTGTTAAGAATTTGTTGACACAGTGACAAAAAACACAATGAACTCACTATTATGTGTTTATTACACTGATAAAATAAATGTGAATTCTAAATCTGATAAAATGATTTTTCAGAACTCAAATTTAATTACAAAGCAAAAGCTGGGAAGCTTGGTATATGATTTTCAAGGAGACAATACAGATATTCTAAAAATAATTAAAACATTATTGTGGTTTCATCAGAAAGAAATATTTGTGAAACAGAGCTAGACTCTCTGAAATATAGTTCAGGTTTTGTGATAACATTTCTTCAGACATGTTGATATGGACAGGAGGCAGGTAAATACTGGGTAGAAGAGGGCAGTCCCTGGTGAGGGCCATACCTTCAAGCCTGGACCCACGGCCTGAAGTGAGAACTTCCATTTCTGTTTTCCTGCATGAATGTTGCCTTTCCAAAACCATCGTGGCCCACCCCACTCCCCATCCTATACCCATAAAAACCCCAGGCCCCAGTGGCAGAGCAGCAAAAAAGCAGAGAAGAAAAGAAGCAACTGGATGCCAGAGAGAAGAAGCTTGACTTCAGAGGTACGGTACGACCTTGGAGAAGAGACTGGCCAGGGAAGGCAGAACTCCAGGGGAAGAACACCTTCCCACTCCATCCCCTTTCCAGCTCCCCATCTCGCTGGGAGCCACTTCCACCACTCAACAAAATCTTCCACATTCAGCACCCTTCAAATCATTCACATGACCTGATTCTTCCTGGATGCCAAACAAGAACTTGGGTATCAAGAGGGTGGGTACAAAAGGCTGTCACCCTGACCTTCCACTGAGCTGTTAAACTGCCTATGCTTGACAAAGCTAAAAGAGCACACTGTAACACATGCCCTCTGGGGCCCCAGGGGTCACAGGCAACCTTTCAAGGCAGTCCCAGGCCTGCACAGAGTTATGCTCCTACCAGATTCCCAGAATCACTTGTCCCAGTTTCTGCACCCACTCACCTTCATGATCCTCCTCCTGTAAGGGGTTGAGAGCTATTGGCTGAGTAAACAAGTTAACCCCTTTGTGAGTCCTGTGAAGGGGTCAAGGGAACATATCCTGTTTCATTGTCATTTAAACTCTTTGGTCCAAATGTGAGTATCGAACACTGGAAAATCATCTGACTTCATTTGACTATTCCATAGTGTTTTTCTGTCATTCATTCAATTAATATATGAGAAGGAAAAAAGAAAAATAGGCTTTTTTGTTCACTACTTGCAATAAATAGTTCTGTTAGAACCTGGTGTTGAATTCCAAAATAATTATGAGATTTAGAAAAAAATTATCTGGCCTGATTATCTTTCAATATCACAGTGACTGATTATGACACTAAAATATCAGCATTAACCTTCATAGCATCATGTGGGTAGGCACTGTCTTCTCATTTTACAGATGTGAAAACCAAATCCAGGATTAAATATGTTAATCGGAGTTACAATTTAAAGCTTGTAAATTCTGATATTGAGAATAAAATGCTGATCTGCCTGATATCCATAACCATGGGGTTAAACACCATGAAATATAGTAATTCCTAAATTAGAATATGAAGATAATGGCACTTGAGTGGATTAGAAGAAAAGCAAGTTTTTCATCTTGTACAAACAGAGCCTTAAATTTTATTGACAGTGTGTTAAATGGAGAGCATTAACTAGAAAATTTGGGTGATTACTTAAAAAATTGCATAGTCCCTGTTTTGACAGTAAAAACATGTAGTTAATATTTTTGTAAAATGAAGTTGCTTAATTAAGATTAATTTAACAGAATATGTTCCATATTAATTTTTGTTAAGATTCACCTTTGCACCTGATATAAAACAGCATTATCTTGCCTTCTAACAAATTACAAATTCCATGAGGTAGTTACCATATTTGTCTCCTTATGTCCAGAGTCTTGTACAGTTTCTGCTACACTGTAGTTGCTTACTCAATGTTAAAATTAACTAAAATAAACTATGCTTAAACAATGTTCCAACCTTTAAGATGAAGTTAATCATACTTTGTTTTACTTGTTTATAAGCTTAAGAACATATTATTTTCGAAGATATAATTCACTGAGATATAAACATGCATTATATATATATTTTTTTCTAGATGATAACTTACTCAATGACACTAAATTAATGTTTGCTGAGAAATTTCCATCTTATTTTGAATTTTTCTATCAAACATATTTTACTGTATTACATCTAGTAACTTAGTAAATAAGCTATGATTAAAGTAGAATTTTGATAATGCTATGAAATCATATATGAATTTTGTACAAAAATTAAATTCTGTGATTTTAAGACTAAATTCTATGAAGAAGGGAAGTCTAGAAACTGACTTTTTATAACCCAAACCTTAATTATCTGATTCAATTAAATCATATTGAAATTGTGTGTTTTAAATAACAATGGATTATTAGTGTGAGAAAAACTATTTTGGGGAAAAAGATGTTCTTAATTACCATTAAACAGGAATTAATCTGTACTACTATAACTGTATAAATATGGTGCTATGGCCTTTTGAACTTGATGTTGTTATACTATAGGGAGAAAGCTATTTTTACATGTACTGGTGGAATTACAAAAACCTGAAGTCAATAATAAAGTCCATCTGTATGTCACATCCACTGCACGACTGGCAGCATGGTTTTCTCCATTGTGTAAATTGCAAAAATCAAATTTATTGAGGAGATATAGAAAGCTTAACATATTTTATGAACAATATAAAGTGTGACTCACTCCTGTAAGTCTAAAATCAATAGCTTAATGTCTAAGAATAAAAAAAGGCCCTTAATTTCAATAAATACAACACATTTTTCTACTACGCTGTTTCTACTAAAATATCCCTTCTTGAGGGATTAAATCTCATCCCTGCTGACTCCCATTGAGTAATAATTAATGTGGTTCATTTTTGAATAAAAAGATTGTGATGTTTTTAAAATTAAAAACACTGATCAATTTCTGATACCATTATTCAACCAAAGGGAAAATGCTCCGGACTTTTAGAGAAATGGCTGATGATAGGAATATGGTAGCAAATACATCTAGTAAACCTGGAGCATCTTGTAATGGCAGGATGTAAGGAAGTGCTCTAACAGAAAAAAGAAAAAAACAAATAAAGCAAGCAGAAACCATGATGGAAAGATGCAAACAGGACCCAGGGCCCAGCTGAAAAGGATCCCAATGGCCAAAGCGAGACCAATTTAATAAACAAAACAGATAAAGTGGTTGTAGATTATAGCTCAAAGTATGATACAAATATCCATGAGTTTAACTGTCAGAAACAAATAATTGAATACATAAATAAATGAAGGAGAGAAAAATCTCCTGTGCAGAAGAATTCCAAATAGTGTATGCAGATACTCCAGCCTCGAGAGGGTGAAGCACAAGTGCCAGTTCAAGCTGCACATAGTGGCTTCTTTGAAAGAGCACAGCATGGAAAAGGGTGAAGAAAGAGCTAGTGAGCATGGAGAAAGTAGACAGCTCTACCTCAGCCAGGTGCGCAGGCACCACCAGCAGCAATAATTCACATCCCTAATCGGCACTGTTGATGTGAAGTGACAAAAATGGCATTTTAGCCCTGTGGTGTGTCTTTCAAAAGTCCATAAAGACAATCTCATCCTGAAAATATGACCATGCAAATTCCAATAGACGGACATTGTATAGAATATTTCACTAGCTTCCCCAAAAACTGTTCATCAAAAAACAAGCAAAACTCGTGAAACTATACAAGCAGGAGGGGTTTAGGGAGACATGACAATGACATGTAATGTGGAATCTCCAATGAGACTCAGGAACAGAAAAAAAAAAGACACATTAGTTAAAAAACAGGAAGAAAATCTGAATAAAGCCTGGACCTTAGGTAACAATATAAATTGTGACAAATGTAGCACAGTACTGCAAGATGTTAATAATAAAGGAAACTGGATGTGGTGTGTCTGGAGACTCTTTGTTCTATCTTCCCATTTTTTTTTTAAAACAAACCTAAGGCTATTCTTAAAAAAGAAGTGTATTTAGAAAACCAAAATTTCCCAGTAAGGTTTTAATAGCAATATATAAGATTATTCTCAAATTTATAAAATTTGGTAAAGAAACTACTACAACTAAAACAATTTTGGAGAGAAGAAAAAGAATTAAGTGGGAAGGATCAATCTACCTTATTGCAAGATATTATATAGCTAGAGTAATCAAGGGTATTTCCAGAGAGGATCAACACATAGATGAATGCAGCATAATAGAGAACTCAGGAATAGAACGAGAAAAATATGCCCAATTGATTTTTGACAAAGTTGCAAAAGCATTTCAGTGGAGAAAAGATAGCCTTTTCAACAATTGGTACTGGAGCAATTGGAGAGCCATAGACAGAATAATAAACTTCAACAAAGTCTCACACCTTATACAATAATGAACACAAGTGGGTCATGGATGTAAATATAAAACTTCAAAACCTTTATAAAAAAATGAGAAGGTCTTGGAATCTAAGGATAAGCAAAGTACTGAGGGCAAAAAACACTTTGTTCAGTAAAGACACTCTAAAGAGGATGAAAGTATTACACAAACTAAAAACTGGGAGAAAATACCTGAAATCACATATCCGACAAAATGCTTATAGTCTGCTTTTGCACTGTTATAAAATGATTCCTGAGGCTGAGTAATTTATAGGGAAAGGAGGTGTAATTGGCTTAGGTTCTACAGGAAGCATGGTGCTGGCATCTGCTTCTGATGAGAGCCTGGGAAGCTCCCAATCATGGCGGAAGGCAAAGGGGAAGCAGGCCCATCACACGGGGGAGCAGGCACCTCACACAGCAAGAGGAGTGAGAGAGAGAAGGGGGACATCCCAGATTGTTTTAAACAATCAGATCTCACGTGAACTAACTGAGCAGGAAATCACTCTTCACTAAGGGGATGCTGCTTTGCCACTCATGGGGGTTCTGCCCCCAGTATACACAATCACCTCCCACAAGGCCACACCCTCTAATGTTAGGAATCACATTTCATTATGAGGTTTGAAGGGGACAAACATCCAAACCATATCAGTACTAGTATCTAGAAAACATAAAGAACACTCAAAACTCAACAGTAAGAAAAAAATCAATTAGAAAGCAAGCAAAAGACATGATGAGATATTTCACCGAAGGGGATATACAGATGGCAAATAAATACATGGAAAGATGTTCAACATCAGTAGTCACTATGCCTCACTATGCCTGTTTTCCTCTCCATATTAATTGTGCATGAAAGAAGATACAGTTAATTAAACTGATAGATATATTATATATTTCCAAAATGATAATAAGTATCAATCTCATCAAGCTGAAATCTTTAAGAATTTTAGTAATATTAGCAACATTTTAATTTATAAATTTACATATATGGAAAAAGATATAACAATATTAGGTATGAATTACTGTTGTGATGTGGAAAAAAACAAAAAAGGTATATGTTTTTAAATTAAATATAAGATTGGATTATCCAATGTGACACAAATCAGGTATCTCAGTATCAGGCTTTCCTCACTAAGTTCAAGAACTCAAGCTATCACACTGGCCTTCCCAAGTCCAATGTCTAATGGAGAAAACTTATAAAACTATAGATGAAATTATTTTCCTGTATCAGTTTTATGTTAATACATCTTGTATCCTCTATGCCTTCTTTCGATTAACCTCTCCTCTTGCTTTTTCTCTCTGTGATATTTTGATTTAGGATAACAAACCTAGTCTGAACAATTTTCTTAGCCCTAGGAAATTGGTTCTCAAAATACAGCTTTATTAAATGGTAATTAAAGGCTTTAAAATAAAATTTCAAATACACTGGCTTGATAATAGATTGCATAATGTTCATTTGTTATATCCACCAGAGACCTTCTTGAAATTTATAATTTGTAGGTCATTTTATTATATTTTTTCTGGTGTGTAGTGCCATGATAATTGATTATATATGTCAGTAATCCATGACGGAAATTGCTTTCTTACCTATTTCAATAGTGGAGCTACAGTAAAGACAAAAATAACTCTCTGTTACAGAATCAAAATGGGATTATAAACATAATGATGAAAATATCTGTTTTAACTATTAGCAGCTTTTTCTCAGTGCATGATTGTTAAGAAATCTTATTAAATATCATGACCACAACTGCGTTACTTGGAAAACCAATAAATTGACGCATGTTGGAGGGGGTCAGTGACTTTTATACAAAACTTCAAAGGCTGCCATGTTGCTTCAGAATGAAGCACTGAGGGATGGTAGTAGTTTTATTTTAATGTTTCTTAATTTGAATAACCATAATCTTGAGTTATGTTTGTGCAATATAGATAAGGTGGAGTTTGCAATTACAGAAGGAAAAGAGAAAAGAGAGAACAGAGGGAAAAGGGAAAATAAATGAAATTTTAAACTTGATCATATTTAAAACAAACATAATTGCTATTAGAGCAATGAGAATCTTGGGGAAAAGGCTCATAAAATTACTAACTATCTTGAGTCACTCTTGCCTGTGCTGATTGAAAGTTAGGTATAAGAGGAACATTTTATCAGGAAGAAGACATTTGTACACAAAAGGGCTGATGATTTAGTGTGAAAGAGGCACAGAGAAAGTAACCTATAATGGGCATTTATTTGGGTAAGCAGGTGTGAAAAATACTCTAGGGAGCTGAGTGCCAGTGTTTAGAAACATCTCAGGCTCTGAGCACTTGTAATTATGCAGGCTTTCCCTTTGGGCTTACTTGTTTATCTGTCTGTTGGTGGTTGGCTGAACTTTTTAAATTAAAATTTTGATGAAAAGAAAGTTCCTGCCTTAAAACCATACTTTGTAAGCCTAAAAAGGACTCTAGAGAGCAACTTTATAGTTTTATGAGGATATTTTTAAATATCAGTTTTATTTTTATTGTACATTTTACTTTTCTATTTGCACTGCTCTGCTTAGGAGGAAATTAATTTAGAAAATAAAAGAAAGTGGCCCCCAAAGTCTTCCAAATTGTTTTTACTGTACTTTGTAAAAATTAAATCTGGTAAGCTTAACTGTGGCGAAGATTTAGTTTAAGGGCTGGAAGGATGCATTATTTTTTTCTCTTTTTAAAAACCTTAATTATATTTATTAAGAAAAATTGTTTCAGTATAAAGGTTTTGTGTGCTAAAGTCTGACTAAAACAAAAAAATATATTTTTTCTTTGACTTTCCACAATTCAAATATGTAAAAACAATAAAAATAAGTGGAAAATAAAAATATACTTACATAAAATCATGAAAAGATAAAAATGGGCATATGATTCCACAAAAGCCTTGCTAATCTGACATTTTCATTCTCAATCTTGTCTGACACCACGCTGGCTGCAAATACCCAAATATTTCCAAATATCTACTTACTGTTTTTTTATATCTTTTTTTTTTTTTCTTGAGTTTCCCTCTGTCACCAGGCTGGAGTGTGCTGGCACGATCTTGGCTCACTGCAACCTCCATCTCCTGGGTTCAAGTGATTCTCCTGCTTCAGCCTCCGAGTAGCTGGGGCTACAGGTGCGCACCACCACTGCCAGCTAATTTTTGTATTTTTAGTAGAGAAGGGGTTTTGCCATGTTGGCCAGGATGGTCTCGATCTCTTGAACTCATGATCCGCCCGCCTCAGCCTCCCAAATTGTTGGGATTACAGACCTGAGCCACCACATCTAGCCGATATACATTTTAAAATGGATTACTGAATAGATAGTTGTAATTTGGCCATCAGAATGATAGAGACAACTATATATTTTATTTTACCATCTAGAAGCAAATGAAAGAAGAAATATTCCATAAATACTTTATGCTTTTGAACTACATGGACTCAATAAATTGACAGAAATATGTTATTAAGATTACAGGATAATATAAAAATGGAGGTTACTGACATAAAAAGTAAAATGAGTTCAACAAAACCATATTTCACTAATAATTAAATAAATAGGATAATGTGAGAAGACAAGAAAGACTGCTGTATAGGAGCCATGACATGAGAACGTGAGTCACCGTATTGGGAAGGGTTATTGACCTGATCCACGAGAGGAGGTGGGGCTACCTCCCACAATACCCTGGGGCAGAAACACATGTGGAGCTGAGATGATCACCTTGGGTGCTCCTAGAACACTCTTATCCTACCATAGCTGTGAAAGAATACATGTAGCAACCCCAAGCAGAGATACATTGTCAAGAGTTAAGGTCTTTCAGTTGACAGCTGAAGGTTGGAGAAATTAACAATAAATAGTAGAGCAAGTAAGGGATCAATACAAGTTAGGGCCCCCAAATCAACTTTGATAATGGGGCTGTAATATCTCCCACTAACCTCTCTCTTCCAAGTCCAACTCCCTCCCACCGAAGGTAGAAATTGCTCCCTGAACCTGTGTAGAGAAATAGATCTCTGTGGTGCAAGGGAGTAACGGGGAACAGTAATGACCATGACAACACACGACTCAGATTTGCTGCCACACAGCACAATTTAGAGACAGCACCAGATTCTCTGCTCATCACCATGTTAACAACAGATTCATTCGTGAGCATCAGATTCATGCTCATCACCATGTTAACAACAAAGCTTTGCTTTCTGCAGGCTGTGCTCAGCCAATGACTCAATGTAGCAGAGATCCAAGGCAGGCTCTCTCCTGCAATGCATGGCTCCCTCCTGCCTTCTGATAGGCAACTGTGGCGTGAACACATTGCATTGGTTTAGTCAAAACCCCATTAGAACTGTGCTGCTGCAGTTCTAGACCTTCAAACCCAACATTTCTTCTTACCCTTTCTCCTTCACAGGGTCCAGAATAGCATAGCGGTCTGAAAACATTTCCCAATGTCTCCAGTTCCTTCATCTTTTTTTTTCCCTCCCAGATGTTCACCACAAATATATGTGTGTGTGTGTGTGTGTGTGTGTGTGTGTGTGTGTGTATACATGTGTGTGCTCTCTCTCCCTTCCTTTCTCTTTTTCTGAGCTACGAGTCATGTAAATAAACCAGAAAAATACCAAACCCCAAATTATTGAGAAATAATATTAATAAAACAGGTTTTTTTCTTCTTACTACATGCAAGCATTTTTGGTGTGTATTGAGTCTATACACGGTTTCTCCTTTCGGAAGTTCCATTAAGCACATATTTAGAATCTTCCTTATTGTTCGCACATTTAAGGTTTTTAAGGTACAAACGGATGTGATTGTGATGACATTAGTTGCCACAGTTTTATAAAGTTACACTCACCTACTTACTCCTATCGAGAAGAAACTTCATCATGCACACAAAGTGATTATTGTTCTACCAACCAGATAAGAGACTGATTGCAAAATATGTAAAGTGAGTACCATGCATGGAAATTCTACACATTTGTAGACAAACTTTGTGATAGGAGATGCTAATAGTATTGAGGTCATCATCTATCCTATAACATTACTAATTTTAGAAGCATCAATCAATCATTTTAAAGTAAATCCAGCATAATTGACAGAAATACACAAGCACATTTTTAGTAGCTGCACTTTCCACAGCATTTTAGATTATATTGCATTTTTCAGCTTTGTTCAGTGTCCTGAACTATATGCTGTGGTTCATTAAAAACACACATACAAGAGGAAAGAAAATATACTAGGCCAATTTAATAAAAATAAAGTAGGAGAATTACGTTTCAGCCTAATGATATCACATAATCCAAATCTCCTTTAAGGACTGTTTGATGCCCATAATTAACTGGTCATTAGAGACATCAATTCCCTGCCGGCTTTAATCATGACTCAAACTTACAGCACAGTGAACACTAACTACTCTCTAAGGCATATAAATTACTTCAAAATCTCTCTTTTCAGGTAGAGACTGTGAAAATCAGTTAACAGTTCGTTTTCTTGCTACACCCAAGAGAAAAAATGGAGATAGTTTCTGAAATCCAGAATGGGAGTTCAGTACCTAACAATTACAGAGGGATTTTTGTATCATCTAAATTTAGTCAATTAAATTTAATGCAGACAATTCATTTTTTATATATTGAGAAATGACACTATGGCCAGAGGGGGAAAATACAGATAAAATAATCACTGCTCAGGCCATAGAGAAAAAAGTAAATACTAGTTCAACTTATATTTTAAAATATCTCCATACATGAGAAGGAGAATAATAGATGTATCATCAATGATTAGAGTCGTTGAGGAAGGTTACCTAGGACATAAAAGGGCCGTCACCATGTACTTCTCATAGCAGAATTTTACAGTTTTCACACGTGTGAGCCCTTTCCTGCTTATTTATAATAACCCACAGAGTTTTCATTACAGGAAATGATTGAAAATAATTGATGAACCTGTGAATTCTGAGGCAAATATTCAGGTATTCCTCTAGGCTTGATTATCCTGGTAAGTGCTTCCGTGGTTCTCATTTGTCCATTCTTAAACACTACAGGCTCCCTCTTCCTCTCAGTCCACATGTAATTAATTATTTCTGAAAAATGTATTGCACTGATAGATATTGTTTTAAATCTCTTTCTACTTGTTGAGAATTATGAAGGGTTCAATATATTATCTTACTGCAAGCTAACACATTAGCCTGCAATGATTTTACAGATGCTAAGAAAAGACACAACACTTCTAGTTTACAGACTTTGTTACTTAAGGCAAAAGCAGTTGCTGAAATATCAGAGAGGTGGCATCAGTTTCCTGAGCCCCATATTACCTGGTCAATACAGGTGGACTACGACGGCATCCAGCATATGCAATGGGTTGCATTTCAGGAGAGGAAACTTTGCCCTCATTTGCAAACCATAAGATAAGCAAACCCACTCTTTGAGGGGAGAAGTCAACTAATTCCTCAAGCTTGCTCACTGAAATCACAGCTTTAAGAAAGGGACTTGTGTTACTGGTATATGCAGCAAGACATAGGGGGGTGGAAGGACCCATGGAAGAGCATCTCCCAATACTAGTTTCCATGACATTATCCTGGGGCTGGCTTTGTAATTACCAAGTTCATAATTGGTTTTCTCTTCTCTTGGATCTCTAGTTATGAGGTAACCTTCAAAGTATAACTGTATAAATTGTCTAAAAGCTTTCATATGATTTCCTCATTGTTCATTCGATATCCTTTAATGCCATATTTAAAATGTTTACCATATGTGTATATGTGTGTATACTTCTGCCATACAAAACTATTAATATATTCGTAATTAAACTATAGTATCCATGAAACCATGTAAATTCAACAATTCCTCATAAATTTTATTAATTCAGATGACATTTGTTTAGGTAACATCAAATTTATTAAGGAGAGGTACATCTTTTTGGAAATATTAAGTATAGGTAATAAGTATTTGCTATTTTCCAGAATTACATATACATTTTAGTATTTGCGATGTTTAAAATATGAAAGAAATGCCCAAATTCTAATTTATCTTAATATGTCCGATGATATACTAGGTATACAATTAAAATGTACATTTTGCATATTAATCTGAAAAGTGTTTAGAAGTCTAATCATTTGTATTGAGGAGTCTTAATTCAATATTTAATATGTGGATTTATATTACTAAACACAATTTAAAAAATGAAAGGCCAAAATAATTCTCTTTCTGCTACCTAACATTTCCCCTCTCCATTTGTCTTACGATTATTTATTTCAGGGTTGAACTCCTTATTTGGGGGATTATATGAGGAACCAAAAAAATGTATTATATTCTGACCTAGGAACATGAATCTGCCTACATTTTTTACATGTTTACTTACACTTCTCAATTTTACCAACTTTTTCATTACAAAGAAAGGAATAATACGTAGGGTGATTTCAATTTATTGTTCTGTCTTTAAGTCATGTTCATATTCCTGAAAACTCTATTTGTGAGCATCTATGTAGCTACTGTACTAGTTAATGAGGAAATGATGTTTATCCAAAATATTCTCCACTCTCTAATTATAAGCTGTCCAGCCTGATACTCCATTCCTTTCACTGCTTTGCCTTTCATACTCCTGCATGCACACAATATGCTCATTTATTCCTTACAACAGAGTGCTGACTTTTTCAGCGAATAGGTGAGCTACATTAAAATCTTCTCAGACTCAGTATACCTCAGACTGTTTGGAATGTGGATGAGCTTTTGCATCACTGATAATGCACCGCTCTTCTAGCTTCAGCAATTCTACTCATTCATTTCTACATTAGTTCTGAAGAGCATTTTATGTAACTTTTCAATTATGTTAAATGTTACTTTGAACTTTGGAAGCATGACTGTACCCCATTGAGTGGGTGAATCTCCTGATCCTTCCTGCACTCTTTCTTTTTCTTCTCCCAACCCATCAAGCCAAGTGCTGAGCTTCCTCTCCACAATTCCTTTGAGAATCAATCTTTATGTGATATACAGCCTAGGGGTGCCTTCTACAGAGGTATGAACTACAAATATATGTCTGCCTTGAGATCACAAGAGGTGTTAAAAGACAAACTGAGGCACGTTAAAATTTTTGAACAGTTTATTTGAGCAAACAGTGATGTATTAACTGGGCAGCTGCAGAACAGTTGATTCATGGCTCCACTAACGAGGTGCAAGTGGAGGGTGTGTATAGAGTGAGCATCAAACAAAGCAAATACTTGATTAATTAAAGTGGTGCAGTTGCCTCACTTGGGTCATTCTAGTGGAAAGTCCAGAGCTAGAATTTAGTTGGCAGTTTCTGATTGGTTAAGTTTTATTTCACTAGTTACACTGAGTTGGGTTTCAGTTTGTTTAGGTAGAAAGCCAGGGCACTGGAGCCACCTCAGTCTAATGACTTCCCCATTAATTATTACTATTATTATTGTTATTTTGAGACCGAGCCTTGCTCTGTTGCCGAGGCTGGAGTGCAGTGGTGAGATCTCGGCTCACTGCAACCTCCTCCTCCTGGGTTCAAGCAATTCTCATGCCTCAGCCTCCCGAGTAGCTGGGCTTACAGGCACGCTCCACCAGGCCCAACTAATTTTTGTATTTTTAGTAGAGACGGAGTTTCAGCATGTTGGTCAGGCTGGTCTCGAACTCCCGACCTCAAGTGATCTGCCGCCTTGACCTCCCAAAGTGTTGGGAAAACAAGCATGAGCCACCCTGCCCAGCCCCAATTAATAATTTTAACAGAGGCACAAGACACTATGTTGCTGATATTATGTTGAATAGTTTACATTTTCTCATTTTATTTAGCATTTCATAAATATTAAATCATTATGTTCTGTACTTGTATACTAAAGAGCAGTTTTTGTTTTATAAAAAGAAAACATTGCAGATCACTTATAAAACTATTTATTTAAAGCATATTTCTGTATTTTTCAAGCACTACAGGAAAATAAAGATTTAGGAACTGATTTAAAGCAGACTTATAAGACTTCTGGGATCCACTGTAATACACAGACCCAGCCAACACTCAGCCTGCACACAGCAGAACATCTGGGTTGCGTGGGGAGGTGGTGTGGGGGGATAACGCTTCGGTTGTCACGAATGAGGATACTTCACAAATCCATCATGGGCTTGCACTAGTGAACTCGATGCTTGAAAATAGTTTATCCTATCAAGCAAAAGTCTTACTTTCTTAACAAAATATTTTATTACTTTGATAACTAGTGAAACTATAGCTAGTATTAAAATATACAATATTATTAAAATAATTTAATATTTTATTATAATGTATCAATAAACTTTATTTAATTAATAAAATATATTAGTAAGATATTCATAAATAATAGTAAAATTATTGATTCAAAATAGTCCAATTTGCTGAGCTTTAAGAATATTTATTCTTGTTTAACATTTTGAGCAATTCTATAAACTTGACTTTTTAATTAGTCCCATTTCTGTAGTAATTACATTCGCACATCAGTATATGTAAATATAATTCACATTGGATTGGATTACAATGGATACATAGTACCATTACAATGAATCCCAGTGTCATCACAGTAGTGGAAACTGTGACCCTCACTGCTAAATGATACCCCAGCATCCTTTTTGGATTGTACTGTACCTAGATTTTATGAAGACACTTCACTGCCTAGTTAGAAACTATAATATCTGTAATTTGAAGTTAGCTGTGGACCTATCACTACTTTTGTCCTTTGAGACATGAGCAGAAATATTGTCTTGGACTTCATTTTTTTGACTTCCTGTTTATTGAGGAATGCATACATCTAAGTAGAAACCTGGAACCAGAGATGAGAGTCAAGTGTGGGTGGTGACCGAGCTCCCCACCAACCTGGTGAGACTGAATGTCCTATGAAGCAACACACAGACAATGGTGGGAAAATTTTGTTTTTCTGAGCATCTATATTTTGAGAACACAAAGTGCAATACTATAATTAGTTTTGGTTGCTATGTCATAATGTATAACCTTGATCACAGTCACTCTCATCTTTCTCATCGCTGAGTGTTGAGATATTACATAATCTATTGTCAGTAACTGGTAAGCTCTGTGTGTGTAAAGAAGTTGAACAGGTACCATTGACATCATTTTCAAAATGGACTGTTTACATCCATACCCAGCCTGCTCTCACCAAGGTTTCCTCTTCATTTTGACATGCTCCCTAATTCCTTCTCCCTGACTTCTCTCATCTTATTTACAATTTCATTCCAAGCTTAAAAGTGTCCTAGATGCTCTAGTTGCACTTCTTTTTTTAAATTATTTTTTCTTACTGTTAGTGACATTATTCCATACATTCTTCCCAGGTTTATAATTTTATGTAATTTTCAGTAAACATTCTTACAGTTTCACCTTTTCCCCTAAGTATTTCTACTAATTATTTGTGCTTATTTAAAATTGGCATCTCTCTATTTCTCCATAGAAATTTCTTGAACTAAAGATGCTATTTTGTCTATTAATAAAATAATGATTTAGAACTCTCTCCTCCTGGATAGAAGAGAAATTTGGAGGTTGAGAGTAGCTGAATGAAGAGTTACTAACATCTACTTTGATTTTATCCACAATTATGCCAATGGGGAAAACACATACTGGGCTATGATATGCATTAATAAGAAAAGTTGGTGCAAATTGTCGATTAATTCAAAATGCTCATTAAACAAACCTGGCTCTTTCCATTTAAACTAATTCATAACGAAATGATATTACATTCAGTGAAAACATGTAAGCTGACTAGTGCAGGCAGATAAGTTATTCTCAAAACCATTTAAAAATATACGCAAACTTTTAGAAGCCAAATCCACATCTCTGTCCTCATTACTTCTCTAGAATGTGTAGACACCCAGGACACAGAGTTCCACAATGTTTTTAATTTGAGTATTACTAATCTCTTGCTATGACCTGGTGCCTCTCTTCCTAATCTTGATATATATCGATGTATCATCACCTGTCCATTTGTTATCTACCAACTTCCCTTGCACTAAATGCTGTGACAAGTAAGCAAAGTTTGTCTTAGAATTGCTACTGAAGGGAAGCATGCCAGAAATATAAATCAACCAAATGAAAGTAGGAGTAAATAAAAGAATAAAGACTGTGTTTCAGTTAAAAAGAGAGCCAGTTACTGGGATTTATGCCATGTCAAATGTAGGTTAATGAGAGTATTTTCATTATCAATTATTGACAAAAATGTAAAAACAGTGGGAGGTTGTAGATGACAAGAATATGATGGATTTCAAGAAACTGCTTTATGAAGAAGAGCTTAGCTGATCAGTGTTTCTCTTTTGTGTGATTCTCCCTATTTATTCATGGAACTAGGTTTTTTATTGAGTGTATAAATCCGGCACATAAAATACACATAAATAAATGTTCAAACAGTTGCATAACTTATGTCACTTCTCAACATAGCAGAAAGTGCAATGTTTGAGAGTCACCAAGAAACTTTACTCTGAAACAACATGTGAAGAAAAAAGAATAATTTAGCCACTTAGTTCCCATCTGCAATTTAAGGAAAAAATGCACAGTGTACAAATACATATTGAATAGCAGAATTACCCAAGGTATGCAGCAAAGATTTCCATCTCCCTTCATAGGTTCAAGGGCTGTCGTTGTTATTTGTTGTTGTTGCTGTTGTTGTTGTTGTTTTTGAGACAGGGTCTCCCTTGGTTGCCCAGGCTGGAGTGCAGTGGCATAATCTCAGCTCACTGCAACCTCCGCCTCCCCAGTTCAAGTGATTCTCATGTGTCAGCCTCCCAAGAAGCTGGGATTAGAGGTGTGCACCACTATGCTCAGCTAATTTTTGTATTTTGTAGTAGAGATGGAATTTCATTATCTTGGCCAGGCTGGCCTCGAACTCCTGGCCTCAAGTAATCTGGCTGCCTTAGCCTCCCAAAGTTCTGGGATTACAGGCTTGAGCCACCACACCTGGCCTTGCAAAGTTCAAATATACAAGACTATATTCCTAACTATGGTCATGAGGCTATTCCTTAGATCTCCAGAAATTATTTATCTTGCAAACTGAAAGTTGGTACTCTTTAACCATCATCTATCCATTTACTTAATCCTCCTCCTGCCTATAGAAACTAAAGTTATATACTCTGTTTCTTTGAGTTAGAATTTTTTAGATACCACATATAAGTGAGATAATGCAGTATTTGTCTTTCTGTGTCTGGCTTATTGTAATTAGCATAATGTGTTCTCTCGGTTCATCCCTGGTTTTGCAAAACATTATTTCCTTGTTTTTTATAAGGCTAAATAATATTCCATTGCCTGTGTGTTTGTGTGTATACACACACACACCCACACATACTCTTTATATACGCCACATTTTTTAATCCATTCAATATGGGTCTCTTTTAATGGCTACATCTTTCCTTTTGTTCACATTGTTTGCCCATCCTGCTCAATGTCTTTCCAATAGTCAATAACATTAATACATTAATATTTACTACTGTATTAGAGTACAATATCCTCACTCTTCTTTTTCTATTTCTTGTGGGAGGATCCCTGCTAGAAATTAGACTTTCTGTTGATTTCTTAGAATCCCCTCTTCCTGGTCACTTTCTCCACTCTCACATCTCACATAACATACCAGTTACGCCTCCTACAGGAAGCAGATTAGGCGAGGGGACTTCAAAAAGTCCATGAAAAAAGCTTGTTATGAAAAAAAATCTGTCTGAATTTTAAAAATGTTTTTGCATCAAAATAAACTTTTACTCACTTGTCATAACATATCTGTATAGGATCTAGTTTTAGACACTGAATAGGATAGGACATCATTCTGAAAAGAGCCCCTATCAGAACAATGTGACTTCTGCTGAAATTGAAACAAGAACAGACATAAAACTTATGGTAAAGTAAAGCTTGGGTGGAAAAATGGTGAAATAATAGATGCTTATGAGAGGTTTATGAGGTCAATGTATCCAAAGAAATCAGCAGTTTAATCATTGACAACTCATTTTAAGAAAGAGGAGACACTGTTGAATATGAAGCCCGAAGCCACAGGCCATCCACATCAATTTGTGAGGAAAAATCAATTTTGCTAGTGCTGTAATACAAGAAGGCCAATGACTAATAGTAGAAAACATAGCCAACGCCATACACATCTCAATTGGTTTAGCATACAAAATTCTGACTGAAAAATTAAAGCTGAGCAAAGTTTCCACTTGATGAGGGTAGCAAGTGTTGCAACCAGATCAGCTGCAGTGAAAAGCAGAACTTTCACTGGAAAACCAAACAAACGTGATAAAGATCCTGAATCATTTCTTCGAAGAACTGTAACAGATGAAATGTGACTTTACCAGTACTATCCTGAAAACAAAGCACAACCAAAGCAATGGCTACCAAGAGGCAAAAGTGGTCCATTCACAGAAAAAGAGAACCGGTCAGGAGCAAAGAGATTCTCAAGGCATTTTGTTTGTTAACTTTCTGGATGGCCACAGAATGGTAACATCTGCTTATTATGAGACTATTTTGAGAAAGTCAGCCAAAGCTTTAGCAGAAAAATACCTGGAAAGCATTACCACAGAGTCCTTCTTCACCATGACAATACTCCTGCTCTTTCCTCGGGCCAAACAAGGGATATTTTGTTAAGAGTTTTGATGGGAAATCATTAAGCATCTGCTTTACAGTTCTGATTTGTCATCCCTCTGACTTCTTTTTGTTTCCTAATCTTAAAAAAGTCTGTAAAGGGCACCCATTTTTCATCAGTTAATAATGTAAAAAATACTGCATTGATATGGTTAATTTACCAGAATCCCCTGTTCTTTAGTAATGAGCTAAAGGGCTGATATCACTGCCTATAAAAGGGTCTTGACCTTGTTGGAGCTTATCTTGAGAAGTAAAGTTTATATTTTCATTTTTATCTTACAATTCCAGTTTTTCATAAACTTTAAAAAAGTCCCCTTATATTATCCTAATAGAGTAATTGGGGACCAAAAATAAGGATGCTTGGCCTTTCTTCTCTGGCTTTTAGGAATGAAATTGTACAGATACCGTGTACTTTTTAAGAGCAGTCTTTGTAGTGCTTAGCAGAAATGTTCCTATCTATTACTATAGGTGATAGTGTGAATTGTCTGCCTAAATCTTGAGTTTAATATTAGAAAACTGTTTGCCCATACTTTAGTAAGCTACAACCTTCAATGTCAACTTTCTCACTTAATCAAAGTGATATTATAATGCCCTTGTTGATACATTTCCCAGTGATTCAGAATTTACCTGAGAAAGAGACATGATCTATGTTGTATTAACATTTTGGGTTATCTCAAAAAATCTATGGTGTCAAAATTACTTAATATTTTCTAATGTATGACTCATTATCCTCACTTTTCTTAAATCAATCACAGATGTGGTCCTAGGATTACTAGTGTTTATTTTGCATGCATATTCGACCAGAATCTGTTTTAAGTGCATTGCAAATATTAACTCACATAAATCCTACATGAGGGTGATTCCATCATTTTCATTCCAATTTTACTAATGAGGAAACTGAGGAACAGAGATGATCTGTAATTTTTTCAAGAACACACTGTTCTTAAGTAATAATCTGGAAATAGAAGCCAGGCAGCCTGTTGCAAGGACTGAGCAGTTCATTAGCCACATTTGAGACTGTGCTTTAGAGTCTAGTGCTTCAAGTCTAACATTTTGCTTTTGAAGCTTGAGCTATTTTATTTATCACTTCCTCTTGCTACTGATAACATTGCCTTTTTTTCTAAGAGCAAGACATTTAAACCTTTTGCTCATCTCTATTCGCTAAATATATTAGCTCCAATTAAAGAGGATTTTTACCTGGAAAACAAGACTGGCAAATTGACATCTTTGTTAATTCTTTACACCTATGTTTACAATATCTGCTAAAAAAGCCAGTAAACATAAAACACCAAGAAGACAGAAAAGGTGGCTAACCCCTGTCATGAGAATTCAACTTTTCTTTGTTCGTGAGTGAGACATGTGCTTTCCATGGAGACAGGAAGAGCAATATGCAGGCAGACACACACCTAGGAAGGAAGAAGTGATGAGATCATTTCATGAGCTAACTCAGAGTTGTAGCCACACAGAAAAGTAAAAATGAGTTCAAAGGTGGTTCGGCTAAAATTAGAATGTTATTCACACATGTAAGTTCACACATACAGTGTTTTTTTTTTCCTAAAAATGCTTGGAGATAGAGCAACGTTGCATGGGCACCCTTAACACCCTATAGAAGTAAAAGTCAATTTGGAAATATCTGAAAGTGGTTTAACTTTGACCTGTCATCAGTAAAGGTGACTACACAAATTTCTGTGCACACCAGGGCATTGCTGAGAATGAAAGGAATTAGTGCTAATGGTTACACCAGGAAACAGCATGCCTTGTGCTAGCTCAAGCACATCAGAACATATAATCCCTACTTATGTAATACTTTAAATTTGTGTCCATTTCTAAAGTGTATTTTTACTTTATATTTAATACTTAGTAAACTGACCTAGAGTCTGCATCAGCACCTATCTTTTAGTAGCTGATTTTTGTGAAACAAGATAGGACCTTAATTAGTAATTTTAAATGCTAGTTTATTCCTAGATGACTCTCTTTGATTTTTTGGTTTTATATGTGTGGTTCTTCACTTCAGTACTATGTAGACTCATTATTATGTCAAAAAATGTCTTCACTTTCATTTAGCTCACTTTCGCATTCTGACTTCTATCCCTTATTGATGTTCCTTTCATTTTTGCTCTTTTGTCGTTAATTTTTTCAACAAATCTCTTGTATTGAAATATAACATATACAACAAGTTGTGTAAATTATAAATATTTGTATTAGTGTATTTTTCATAATAAGTATACCCATAAAATCCCAAGCCAATGAAGAAATAGACCCTTTTAAATACCCAACATGCTCTCTCCTGGGATTGCCACCGTGAAGATTACTATTATATGACTTACATCAACATAGATTAAAGCTACCAATTTGTGAGCTACATATAAATAAAATTTTTTGGGAGCTGCTTATAAGGAGAATTTTCCCATATCTACACTTTCTCTTGTCAAGTTTCTCTGTCAATATTATTTTTTCAGGATTCATTTATGTTGATGCATGTAACAAGTTTGTTGATTTTTACAGCTATGTTTGCATTTTCTTCTACTAAAAAAAGCCACCATTTGTTTTTCCATTCTACTGTTGGTGGTGAGTTAGAATGTTTCCAGTTTTTGCTACACATTTCTTCCAGTATTTTTAAGGATAAACTTTGCAATCACATTTTATGAGTTTGGTCATGTCAGTATAAGTTTTAAGAAATAAGATGTGTATTCTAATATAAAATAAGAAAATTTACAATAAAATATGTTACACTTATTACATATCTCAGTGGAGTACATAGTGTAGGATATTGTTTATATGAGGTTTAGAATTTGTAAAACTAATCTTTGCTGCTAGAAGTTAAGATATTGGTTACCTTTGAGGTGTGGGAAATGGAAAGAGAGATTTAGGTTGCTAATAATTCTCTGTGTGTTGATATGAGTGCCGATGACAGAAAAGTGTATAGTTTGTGAGAAGTCATTAAGATTTGTGCATTTCTCTGAGTGTGTGTCATATTTAATACAACATCTAAAAATTTTCTATATTGAGTGGATCAGCTTATAATCCGTATGAACAGATTAAAGAGCAGCTTTGGTTCCACCTTTTTATTCCACTTAATGTTTTTCTTAATGGATACACTGGAAAGTAATTTGGAAGAGCAGTTGATAAGAGATGTACGATGTTAACTTGAGATTATAAGCACTTACATAGGCTTGATAGCTGTGATGTATTTTGGTTATTTTCCAGCCCATTCCCATATAATTTGATCTGCTGATTTAAGTAACACTCTTTGGTGTATTAACAACAACCTGAATAGTAATTTTAACCAAATGAAACAATTCTATTAGGAGAAACAGGAAAGATGAAAATTACCGGAATCAGGCAGCTTCCAGTCATGATGCATGAGAACACGCTCAACTTCTAACTTGTAACTTCTAAACAAATTCTGAACTGCTGAAAGTAACACACAGAGAATTATAGCACTGTATATACTTACACATGTATCAAGTTGCTAATAAAAAAGGCACTGGTGCAGAACATTATTTGTAATGTCATTTACAGACACCAATTTGTATGCATTAATTGCTCAACATAAATAATTTATATATAAAATATTATTAGTTGGTTATGCATTTGAGTCCTTGGTTCTCTTGAGGAGTACGATTCTATATCAGTTTGCTCATTAGTGTTTGCACAGCCTGTGTCCTGAGGCTTCTCACTATAGTGGATTTACTCATTCAGTCAGTGCACTGGGTCCTCTAGATCCTCCACTTAAATGTGTAGAAACGTATTTAAGAATGCTTCTATTATGAATTGAACGTTTGTGGCCCCACCAAATTTGTGAGTTGAAGCCTTCATAGTCAGTGTGATGGTATAGGAGATAAGGGCTTGGTAATTAGGTTACGTGAGGTCATGATGGGGGGTCCTCCATCCCTCATAATGGAATTAGTATCCTTAAAGAAGTAGAAAGAGAGACCCTTTTCTTTCTGAGAACACACAGAAGAGGTAATGTGAGCACATGGTGCCAAGGAGACCATCTGCAAGCCAGGAAGAGGGCCTTCCCTGAGTGCAGAAACTGCTGGCACCTTGATCTTGGACTCCCCAGACTCCAGAAATGTGCGTAATAAATATCTGTTGTTTATGCCACTCGATCTATGGTATTTTGCTACAGCAGCCAGAGCTGACTAAGGCAGAATCTACCTTTTAGAAGCCAACAAAGAGTGCCTTGAGCAACAAGACATGTTTTTGAATGTCAAAACAAAAGGACTGATGAAGATTATTTTATTTCCGCTGAAAGCGACTTCATTCTATGAGTTAGTGTTTAGGTCCTATAATAAAATATATCTTATTTTATGAAAATAATTGTGTCAAGTGTGTTTTTAACAGATATCTGAGGAATAAAAGGAATCAAAACTACTTCAGTCAAAGTAATATTCAAAGTATCTTGATTAAAAATGTTTGGACTTTCAGTTTCAGCTCAGGAATGTAGAAAGCTAGAAAGAGTGCTGCTCCCACTCATACAAAAATTACATAAAAAGAAGTTGGGCAATATGCATATTAGTGATTTTCTTAAGCCATTAGAAAATTGAGAATGCATGCCAACCAAGTAAGCTGAAATCTGGGGAGATACAGGCACTTATGTGGATCCCCCCCAAAATCCCAACTATTTGATGCCAGACAGATTGAGCTAATTAAATTGTGCAATGCAGAATGAAAATGCAGGGCCCTTGTTTACAAATTATTAAGAATTTCAAGACAGAAACTGCAGATGATTTGATTAAGTGTGGGCCATTTTAAACATGAGACTCTGGTGACTGCACATATCACACACCCATGAAGCCAGCTCAGCTGCCACATGCCATATAAGTCAGTGGAAAGACGGAGCTAAGAATTCCTAAAGGCTGGATGTGAGGTTTTT